>NC_089524.1:24834486-25139330 GCF_963924715.1 Thunnus thynnus | reverse complement strand
AATAAAGGGAAATGGTCATTTACTAAAGACATGAGATTTCTTCTGAGCAGCTAATGGTGACTTATTGAAGCCCCCCTCCCAAGGGCTATTGGATGTACTGGGATGTTTCACCTTACTAGCATGAAAAATTATGCAATTACAGTTCCGAGTGTTGCCAATTAGAATACCTGCCAGTCAAATGGTTAGAAGACAGGCCTTACAAAACCTGCTGTCTTGTGCTACTTTTTTATAGGTTTTGTTTGAACTTCTGGGGTTTCTCTTCAACCCCCCCAACAGAAAATGAACTTGTGCAACAATGTGCTTGTCCAATATGCATATGGCTGAGCTGGCTTTGGTATGTAAATATCGTTGGCTTTATTTGTGAAAGTTAATTTAAGAGGTGTGAATCTACTCAGGCCAAATGTTCACAATGTTGTCACTCTGCCATTCTTTGTTATTTATCGGTGTATTTATAGTAAGTATAGTCATGGCCATTTTCTATATAGCCCTGTAATGGTACAGTTGTAATAAATTTTATCCTATTTAGAGACACATTAAAAACACATGAACAGAAACACACACAAATAGCCAACACAAACAATTCCAGTGTGGATGTCTAATTGATTGGAGGAATGAGAACCTGTGACATGCACTGTCAGTTTTCATCCAAATCAAATTAAATTCTTTTGTAAACACAGTACTGTCCTTCACTCTTCGCTCAGCTTCTTGCTCGGATGAATAGCAAAATGAGTGTTTAAAATGCAAATGCCTTCTTTGACAAAACTATTTCCAGAGTGAATATAAAACTTGAAATATTACAGTACGTGAAATACCAGCTGAGGTTTTACCTCTATAAAAGGATGATATAATCATCTGAAATGAACCACTTCAAATTTCTCTGATCTGATGTAGTTGCAATCCAAGCTGTCAAGGCACCGAAGTAGGTCAGGGGGATTTATTAATTACAGAAAGTGGGCAGCATAAAAATGAACTGTGACCATAGAGAGAGACTGCATTTAAAATCCCATTACTCTTGTTCTGAAAGGAAAAAGGCTAAAACAAAGGAGAGGCTTAGAAGAAATATGTAAGAGAAAAACACTGTTTCAGTAGAAGCAGATAGGACTATATTAATGTAGGAGCAGAAACAGATAACAGGGAGGACATTAAATGATGCTGCTATAGAAGAATGTAGACTGAAGTGAGAACTGAAGAGACAGCAAGGGTGATAAAAGGCAAGAGACAGACGGCGAAGAGAAGGAGGGGAAAATTCCTTCCACATAAAAACTGTTGAGCTTTTCTTTCCCTAAAATACATACGTCCATCTTGAAATTATGGCTCCCCTCTGGACCTTTCCCTCTCAGGAGCTGTAAGTCAGAACAGATAGGAGCCATCTGACGCAAACACCGCGAGGAGCAGAAGCTAACGGACACATAAAGTCAACACATTTAAGCTCACACAGACGAACACACACACACACACACACACAGACTGAGCCAACAAAACTGGCTTTCTGTGACAGGCTTACTGTCAGAGACCTAAAATACTTTATATCCATGGAGTCCAAGGGTCTAAAGCCAGATCTGTACTAGGTCAGAGGAACCAGTAGGGAGTTAGTTGGCTTGCTTTTCTGATCTGACACATATGACACCTTACCCCTGGTGCTTTCCATTACACTGGATATTCCATACAGTGCAGCTTGTGTCCCACAGCTAGCCAAACAACAGCAGTAAGACTATGCTGGAGCAGAAGAGAGTTAAGGGCCCTTGTGCCTGTTTCTGGCCTCCCAAAGAGTCTTTCTCCACTGACAGACTGAGACCAAATAGCAAATGCACACTACATTAACATCCCATTAATAAGTACAATAAAACTACACTGGAACTATCATAAATATTAACGAACTCTTGCTCAACAACACATCATTCAGAGTAAGTGTAAACCGCCTGTCTACAGAGGATGCGTCTCAGCTGTGTTTTTCATTCATCCTATTGGAAAAACAGATAGCATCCCGCTCATCACCCACACATCTGAGACCCAAAGTTTTAAGCTTTAAACCAGCGTCTTCCTCTCATAAATGTGTAACTATATGAGTGAATACTGTCAAAACACTTTTGCATGAACAGTAGTCCATGGCTGTTTAGACACTTTTGCTACGTGGCCGGTGGAGACAAGGTGAAAGGATAATGAGCTGGGGAAACATTTTAAAGTGTGTGCATTTTGTCACAGTGCTGCCATACATTTCTGTGGACTCTTTGTCCTAGCATGATTGGCTTGTGAACAGGAACGAGATCATCTGAGCATTTAACAGGCTGGCCCTATGGTGAGCGCAGACAGGAGGGAGCTGTGTCTGCCAAGCCTAATGGCAGGTCAGAGTTCACAGAGTCACTCGCCCGCGCGCACACACACACACACACACACATATACTTTAGCACAAATGTATCACTGTGGAGAAACCAAAGCTCAGCACACACAGGGTTCTTTCTCCAGCCTTGTTATCAACAAACATAAGCATCACATACACAAAGATGCAAATGGAGCAAAGACAAAGAAACACGATAGAAAGTCACGAAAGTGGCACAAGTCCACAAATACACGCAACTCTCCTGTGGCGTATTTAGTGCAAAGAAAAACACACATGGTAATTTTAGCCCTCTG
Source organism: Thunnus thynnus (assembly GCF_963924715.1). NCBI lineage: Eukaryota > Metazoa > Chordata > Actinopteri > Scombriformes > Scombridae > Thunnus > Thunnus thynnus. The sequence goes on along the minus strand of NC_089524.1, from coordinate 25,136,699 downwards.
CTGTGGGTTGGGCCTTTATTTTAAGCCAAGACCCAAATTTAACAGGTATTCTGTTTGATGACCAACAAGGTAAACATGTGGATGAACACACCAGGCAAAACCTCAACCTGAGTTTACCCATTACACACACACACAAACACCTCCAACACTTACGTTAGGTGTCATGCTCTGGAACAAGCACTGTGGTTTTTATTGTTCCACTTATTCATTCCCACTTCCTCTTAGAGGTATCGGGTGGATTTATGACGGAGGGGAATGTCCGAGAACAAGAGAGTGGCGATTTCCCTCCAATGTGCCAACTTGGCTCGGTCCAACCATGAGGACAGCCAGCTGGTCACACAGCCACACGCATCATTGACAGGACCACTGTCCCACTCAATCTCTCTCTCTCACACACACACACACACACACACACACACACACACACACACACACACACACTCAAAGACATATAAAACAAAAAGGCTCCACACCAAGAACAACCAACTAGTCACACATCACCGAAATGCTTATTAAATGGAAAGTGTCTCCTTCTTATTCACACACACACACACTATGAGGACATACAGTAAAACTGCAAATAAATGTGTGCAGTTTCACAGTTTTAGCTGTGCATTTGTCTCATGGTCTGTCATTACTTCCAGACTTCCATGACGGACCACGACAGGGGGAACAGGCTGGACGTTTCTTTAATTATAAACAGACTCTTGGGCTCTAAGTGTTTGTGCTTGTGTTTGTTTGTATATAGTGTGTCTAACTTTGAGTCTCAGAGTAGTAGCTATGATACGGGCCTGATGGTAAAAGGAAAAAAAAAAAAAATCATGGCAGTAAAGAACATCAAAGTCATCATCAAGTCAAAACAAGAACAAACAGTACAGCAATAAAACTGCACACACGAGCATGTGTGCTTTCCTTGCACAACTCATAAGGGATTCCTGTGTGATGTCATACTGCGGGGGCAAAAAAAAAAAAGGGGGTATAAATATTTAAGGAAAAAGGACGGAGACATTTATTATGATTTTTTACTGATTTATGTGTTTGTCCCAGCTGAAAAGAATCTAGATGTTTTACAGCAGAGCCACAAACCGGTGTCCAAAAGTCACTCTCCTCCACTCTGAGAAGCAAAGCAAAATGAAAATTCTGACAGGGAATAAAGTGAAAGAGGCATTGACTATTGTGAAAACATGGGGCTTGCTGACAGGCTTACTGAGCGAGGAACAACGGACGATAAAATGTGACTGACTGATTGACTAACTGAGGCACTGAATAATCCATGACATAATGATGTGAGTTAAAAAAAAAAAACAGCTCTCATTTCCTTTGTTCGTTTTGTAAAACCCAGACGCTTGTCCTTAGCCCATAAACATCAGCCCGTAAAGATAAGAAGCTGATACTGAGGCATCTTAGAGCATCCTTCAAAGATCAAACCTTGTGGTGGTCTGCGTGTGCGTGTGTGTGTGTGTGTGTGTGTGTGTGTGTGTGTGTATTTTTGTGTCTGTTACCTAGGTATGGTATACAAGAGACCATGCTCTGGCTGCTTATGAAGTCTCTCAGACGTTTGTAGTTATCTTCTTTGGACATCAGGAAGTCGAGCCGATCAAACGTCGCCTTGTCCTTCCGACTCAGTAACTATAAATATGTGAGGTAAAGAAGGAAAGAAAAAGTAGTGAGCAAAGAGAAAAAAACAATTAATTTACCTTTATTCAGCTACACTTACTAAAGAGTGAAGTCTGAAGTGCTATAACAACAGTAACAGCAAAAAGACTGAGAAGACCGAGAATCATAAACCAAGAGTGTGCAAGATTTGCATGCTGCACGACAATCAGGAGGTGGATTATACAGTGTTCTCTGTAATTGCTGGTTGTTTGTTAATTAGCTGTCTTGCAACAAACTGTTGTCCAGCTTCAGTTTTTTTTTCAATTTTGAACCTTCTGTCTTCAACTTCTGGAATTTTCAGTCACCTTTCAACAAAACCAGAGAAAAACCCAGAAATTTAAAAAGTTTAATTTGCTGTAGTCGATCCTTTTACTATTCAGTGCTGCTAGGATAATTGTTTTTTTTTTTATTTGTCATATACCAGGCAACATTCTGCTATGATTAGCAGTGAATGAAATGCAGCTATCTTTAACAGAATAAAAACCATTAGCAAGAACAAATTACATGTCCATGTCAAAACATTTTACGACTGTTGGTAAGCCTCCAACCCCCTCTAGCTAGTTTATTATCTCTAACTTACTTAGCGAGAACACCGCCAGTGCCAGAGCACAAAAGTATGCAGCTTTCCAGTTAGAAACAGACTGTTTGGATGCTTGTGTGTTTCTGTCTGTCTGTTTTTGAGAACTACAGATATTAAGTCTGCTACTGTAAGACGCCTGCACTGCAGAACAGTTCACTTGCGGGCCAATGCGATGCAGCAGACATGAAGCATCAGACCTCAGTCCAGCTGAACCGATGACATAACAAGGGCTGTGAAGATGGCACAAAGTCCCTTTGATATCAGCTGAGATCAAAAGTGCGTGTGTGCGTGCTGTTCTGTCTTCTGAAAGGCAGGTGTTCTATGTCCTGGCCAGCAACCGCATTCACTGACTGGCTAGAAGAATTTCCTGTGGTTTTGTGGACCCAAATATAAGAAATTTCCATTACATCAGAGCATCATTATGTCATTATGTAAGCTCAACATCTTCACTCAGAAACTGAAACAGATTGGCTGTCCCTCTCACATGTTCGTAAAATGGACACCGATACGTAATTTCCTGTATAAAAAAAAAGTCTACAATTGAATAATGTGTTCAAAATGTCCCCACCATCTGTACGGAGGTGGTGGGGATTTCATTTGGGGATGGACTGGCAAAGCTAAGAAATAATAAGAGTAGGACTAAAAACTATGAAATTGGGTGAATTTAAGGTTTTCTGAAATAGTCTGCTTACTTATTTTATTTTCCTGCCATTCGCCGTTCATCTTGTCATGTCACTTGTGTGTTGGTTTGTATTAGCCTCTATTTATGTGTCCAATGTTTTGGTACAGATCTTTGTGACGTTGCCAATTGTCGACAGCACTCGACTGAGAAACTTGGCTTGCCTTCAAAGTAGAGTAAAATTACTCACCGCCCATGTTTTGGTGAGTCTGAAGATGGGAGCGCTTTGTAATGCTGATACCACAGCCATGACCGCATGGAGGTTGTTCATGTCACACAGTTTCTATGATAAGGAAAAGTACACAGTGCTCTAAGTTGAGTTCACAATGCAAACATTTGTGAGGATAAAACATTAATGTCATGTTGTGCATAGCTGTGTGTACCTTGGCAGTGCGGATGTAGAGACTCAGAACCTCGGCTCTGATCTTCAACGTCTGCGCATGGAGGATCTCTCGAACCACCCAGAAACTCGTCTAGATTAAAAAATAAAAAGATGAAAAAAACACACACACACACACACACAAACGGAGATTACAGCATGAAGCAACACTCACAAACTCATCAAAAACAGAACCGGCGCTGCTGTGCCAGGGTGATACTGCAAAACTGGTGACACAGAAAAACTTGCATGTGTTACATTCTTCAAAGTGCAATGAGGATTTCAGGTATGTTGCAAGAAAGACAGGGAATTCTGCCTCGTTAAACTTCCAGATCAGTGTCCAGAGCCAAGGCCTGCAGACAGTCAGGACTACTCTGGGCTGAATTGAGAATCTAGTGGAGCAAGGAGAGCACAGGGCAGGCTGCTAACGGGAACACTCCATCAGAGTCGATTAGAAAATTAGGTCTTGAGGAAAACAAGACGTTCTGAGGAAAATCCAACTGATTCCAACTGATTATACAACAGATACACATCATAACTCCTAATATGTCAACCAAGAAATAAGTGTGTGCATACGTGTGTGTGTTCAGAGTACTTGGCCAGACCAAGAATGATGTCGGAAATCTGTCTCTTTAGGGAGAATGTTGGCAAGGCAGAGTCCTGATTACACATACACACTCACACTCACACACACACACACACACACACACACAGACAAGTCAGTGAATCAATCAGTGTTTAGGCTCTTGGGACCAAGGGAATGGAAAGAGGAAAAGGAGAAGAGTGAGGGAAGAGAAGAGGTAATGGGAGGGGAAGTTAGTTTCTACGCCACAGGGCTCGGAGGGCTTTCAAAGCCCACAGCTGTCTGCACATTGTGTTCTTGATAAGACTGTCTCAGGCACGCTGACCATCTCCACTTTTTCTTCTAACTTAAGACATGTCACTCAGTTTCTAAAATTGCTCATTCTTCTCTCCTGTTAGGCTGTAGTGTGTGTTTGATAGACTGACTTTGCCTGTGTAGTCAGCATTCCACCGCTAGAGCCACAGACCACTAGGTGTGCTCTTTGTATGTGTCGATAAATTAAGTGTGTCTGCTTCTCCGTGCTTTTCTACAAATTCTAACCTACATCTGGCTTTGCCTACTTTTTCCTGGAAAACAGCCCCAAGACTTGTTTTTGTTTCAAGGGAAGAGGTGAGGAGCTGAGGAGTGAGGAGATAAATTCGTTCAGCTCGCTCATCTTCTCTTACAAACTCATGATACATACATCAAACAGCATTCAATCTATGCAGGTAATGTATCTCCAAAAAAAAACCAGAACCATATGTGTTCAGTTTTCATGATTTCATCTGTGAAGAAGATGAATATGAGCAAAAAAGGGCACACAGATGCTGACTTCCATTGGCTCTACTTTAATGTGCGGATTTCGTCGTGAGACAGTGACCTCATGTGAAGACGCAACTCCCACGCCCAAGTTAAGAAGGTGGAAGGTCAATTTGACAACATTTCAATTTTTTCTTTATACAGTAGACCAGAGTTTCCAAAGACTGTAAAATGCAATTCCAATCCGGGATCAAAACATGCTGCAGTTTCACATTAAGTTTCCTCTGTGGTATAACTTTATATATGAGGTCTATGTCTCTCAAATATCACTATACTGATGGGAATCATAACAGAGCATTGGTCCCCGTCTGACTTGGCCTCCAGAATAGTACTGCGATGAGATCACTCAAGTTTGACGGCAGCGCTCCACATAGGTGTGTACACAAGTGTGGATGTGCGTCTGAAAAGGGGGTTAGGGGGGGGAAACAGGGGCTGTGCAGACACAGTCCCGTCGTTAGAGATCTCACATTATGTCCTGAAGTAAAGATCATGTCATCGGGACTGCGTTTATGAGCGTATTAAGGCCTCCAGATGGGACTGTAAGCGCTTCAATCAATAAATCAGTCAATCATTTATTAATGACCACATGACCAAGGTCGGTGGAATTTGCTTTCGGTACAGCATTAAGAGTAAAAGCGCAATTCAACAGTGTCAATAACATCAAACGTAGACAGATATCAGCATCACATTAGACACATGACGAACACAAGAGATGACAGATTACCGTAAAACAGAAATCACAGATGATATTTACAAGACACAAAGGTTTTAAGTGAAGGTACATCTGTCCGGGTTAGTGAGAAGTGTTCAGAGTCCTTATTGCAGCGGGGAAAACACTGTTTTTAAAAAGGGATGATTTGGTGGGCAGGGACCTGTAGCGCCTTCCAGAGGGCAGCAGCTGTAAGAGCAGGGTGAGAGGGATCAGAGATGATTTTTTTTTTTGTTCTTTTGGTTGTGCGTTTGTGATATTGTGATTCAGCTGATGGGAGGGAGGTACCAATAATCTTGGATGATTTATTGACTATGTGCTGCAGTTTTTTGTGTGTGTGACTGTCCGTGCTGCTGTACTAAATTGTTATGGATGAGGCGAGTGTGCTCATAATGATGGTTATGTAAAACTGAAGGAGGAGGTTTTGCTTTACTTTGAATTATTTGAGCTGTCTTAGGAAAAACAGTATTCCCTGGGTTTTTTTGGTAATGTGGTCTGTACTGATGTTCCATTTGAGTGTGTTGCTCATCTGTGTGCCATGAAATTTGAATGAGTCAGTGATAATTATGGGTTTTCCAGAGATGTGTATGGGGGTTTTTTGGGCAAGGCGCTGTGCCTGAAGTCCATAATGACTTCTTGTGTTTTAGATGTGTAGAGCTGGAGGTTGTTATCAAGGCACCAAGTGACTGCTCGGGCTACCTGCTCACGGTATCGGTCTTCGATGTTGTCGGTTATGAGTCCAATTATGGTTGTGGCGTCTACATATTTAAGAATGGAGACTGAGCTGTGGTGGGATGTGAAGTGGTTTGTGTAGAGAGAGAAGAGCCCGGGTGAGAGGACGCAACCCTAGGGGGCCTGTGCTGAGGGTCAGAGGTCGAGATGAAAGGCTATTCATCTTAACCCTCTGTTGCCTTCTCCACAGGAAGCTCCGGATCCAGTGACATATGCAGGTGTCATATTCATGTCCAGCAGTTTATTGAAGAGATCGACCAATTGTGTTGAAGGCTGAGCTAAAGTCGATTATTAGGATGCTCTAAGTGTTGTAGTGTATGGTAGAGGGCTAGGTTAACAGCATCCTCAACAAACCGGTTGGCTCCATAAGCAAACTGGTAAGTATCCATCAGAGGGGTGGTGTAGGATTTCAAATAGGAGCTTCATGACCACAGATGTCAGAGGAATTGGTCAGAAGTCATTGAGGCAGGAGATGTGGGCACAAGGATTTAGTCCTGGAAACACTGTGGTACTGTAAACTGGCAGAGGGAGGTGTTGAAAATGATAGTAAACATTGGGACCAGTTGAGCTTCACAGTGTTTGAGTACAGCTGGGCTCATCCTGTCCGGGCCTGCTGCTTTCCACTTGTTTGTTTTCCTGAACGTGGCTCTCACCACCTCCTCCTGAACGTAGAATGGAGGGGGTTGGAGGGGGCATGGAGGTTCAATAATCATAAATTAACGGAACCAGGCAGATCCAGTCACAAGCTGATAGCTGTGGATCAACCCATTTAGTGGCCTGAGGGGGACCTAGATGGAGCTGAAAATCTGGCCAATGATGGATCTACAGCTGACTGACTGCGTGATCTAATGCATGAGATGCTAACATCTGTTTAATGGTTGAGAGAGTTACGACTGGGCAATACAGCCAAAAAATCAATCTAGATTTTTTTCGAGCTTGTGGTTGATTCACGACTTTAAAATTCATTTTTGTTTGCCTGCTAAATGCAGCCTTGAAACATCATATTTTTTTAACAGACAGTTGAACAAGAATAATAAAGGCCCTGCATCACCTGCAAAGCTATTATCATTACGCACAAAATACAGGTTATCCCAAACAGCTATTGACTGTCAGTACCAGCTGCTTCAACTAAGTAGCTCATGGGCATCCAGTTTAATAATCAGTTTCAGCGTAGACAGAGCAGACAGGTCTGCTCATTAATTGATCCGCTGCGGTTTGTGTTTCTAGACAAAACATCAGCCTGATAGCTGCAGACAGCTGCTGATAGTCAACTCCCAGCACTTTGACTCTCGTAACCAGAGATGATACCTCGTCAACAAGCACAAACTGAGAGCACAGATCAGTGTGCAGTTATTTTTAGTCTGTCCCCCTTGCGGATGCGACCGTTAAATACATTACAGGATAGCCAGAGACAGCTAGCCAACTGGAGTCATGGCAGTCTTGTAAACTGCAGCAGGTGTGCATGTAGTGTAACTAATCACGTCAAAGTTTACAGGACTGACGCGTCTTAAAACTGCTGACGTAGCCGTCCACATTTCTTTTTTGACTAAAAATAACCTTTGTGTATATTGTAACAATTCAGTTTTACGATTTAGACATTTCACACATCGTGCAAAAACTAAAATTTTATCGAGATATCGCTCAGCCCTAGAGAGTTTACAGAACTAACAGTCCTGTGTTCAGAATGATCCAGAAGCCACTGGACCATCAATGATCAGTAAGATGGTGATTGTGCTCCTCTACGCATTTACAATTGCACTCTAAACATTTAGCTGATTGACAGTCCGCTTCCACCCACACCTGCCAATATTTATTTTCCACAATTTATGGAATAAAAAGTTTATAATTTGTCGTTTCTGTCTGGCTTTTTCAGTTGCAATTGCATCAGTGTAATGTCTTGTTTAGGTCTTCGTGGTGAGAATATAGTCATCACCGCAAATTCCTCATTGTTGCCTCCGTGTTTGATTGTAAGATTACTGAACAAAAACATTTAGTGTGTTACTACTTTAAGCAATATGCTGATTTGTCTCCGCACAAAACCCAACAAGACAGATTACTGTGCATCAATCAACTGTCTCTGAATTATTCTCTCCTCGCTGCCTGTTAAACAGACTAGCCAGTTCTCTTCTGCTCCACTGGCTCTCACGACATGGAGGAAAAGGAATATGGCTGCAGTTCATGCTAAGGAGCTTTCTGGGACTCTCTGCCCTCCCAATCCAAGTCCCAATCCAACTCCCATTATCCAAAAAGCTCATTTTCCTTGGCTCCCAGCTGCTGAATGTGAGCAGCTAACATCTTGAATCACCGTTTGGGATCGCTATACATGGAGAAGTTTCCACAGCAACACATTCTTGTTAGATCATCACATTTTATACTGGAGGGCAGTAAAGTGGGTCTTAAAGGAGCCTGGTAAAAACACTGGAAGGGGATTAAAAGGCATGGCTTCCCTTTACATCATTACCCACCACTTCCTGTTGATGATTTAACAGGGCACTGAGGGAGCATGCCATACACACTCCTGCATACATTTGGAAATGTTCAGACACGTGCTTCATCAGCATGCAAAAGCATATTAAATGACTTAATGAATTACAGAGCCAAGGACCAGCTAAGGAAAAAATGCTGTTCACCTAGGGACTATTAATGAAGTATATGACTGGTAGGGAGGAGCCGTGGAGATTATTAGGAGCTGCTGTGACAACCAGGATTTCAAAGTCAGCCATGTCTAGGAGAGCTACAGTGATGATTTAGTGGACATAATGGAAATAAGAACTGTAACCTCTTAGGGCTGCTCGATTATGGCAAAAATCATAATCACGATTATTTTGGTCAAAACTGAGTTCACGATTATTTAACACGATTACTCACTGACTTTGGAAACATCATGCATGCACCCGGGTTTCTAATCAGCTTTTTACAAGTAAGCATGTGCACAATAACAGACTGCAGTCAGAGAAAGCACAGCGCCAAGCGGCTGGATGAAAAGAGATCATTACACAGAGCGAAGTGTCCTCGTATCTAAAATAATAGCATCCAAAGTCTGACTGAAACTGAAACAAAGTAGCCTGTAGACGTCTAAATAAGTTAGTTTCCGCCGCTGAACATTTGCCTGTGTGTTAAATTCAGACACATTCGGGCTGTGAGGAAGAGCTCTGCTCTGTCTGTCCTCCATTGTGCTGTCTGGCTGCTAAGATACACGATGCTCTGGATTTATAACACAAGACAAAACAAGAGCAATGATTGCAAAATGGAATGCAGCACTAAAATCAATTTATCTCAATTATCTTGTTTTCATAACCATTGGAAGCCAAGTCGTAATTGAAAATAAAATTCGATTAATCACCCAGCCCTATAACCTCCTCATACCTAGGTGGCTCATAAATCCTTAACACTGCAAGAGGGACTGTTTTCTTTGTCCTTGCTCTCTTTTTGGGGGTGTACTTGAGGTAGCACTGAATGAGACATAAGTGCACGCTGTGTATGTATCTCACCTGGTTGAACCTGCGAGTGAAGGCCACAACATTTGGAGCAGAGCTGTGCTTCTCCTTCTTGTTCCAGCCACAGCTTGACAGCTCCTGAAAACACAGAATCAGAGAAATTGACATTATGCACAGAGCCAGAGTACTGTTTGTATTCCCCAGCATGTTATTGAGTGAACTCAACAGTCTATTCAGACTCCAGGATTTTGGAGGGGGTTTTTTTTGTGATTGTTGCGATCAAAAATGCTTGATTTTGCAGCAGCTTTTCTCAAAAACTGTCTGATGTGTCTTGTTGGTTGCTTTGATTAGACGCAGGGAAGTGCAACGCTTGGTAACCTAATTCTCATGACAAGACCACATTTCCTATAAATCCTGTCATTTCCTGTTCTGCCGTTTTTTCAACTGGCATGGGGTTTGTTTTGATAATGAGAGGAGAGGTTGAAGAGCCTTGCCAACTGTAAATGAGGAGTTACATTTGCTGATAAAGCAAGTTTTGTTTGGAAACGCTTTCTTTGTGCTGTAATGCCTTCAGCAGAACTCCTGTGAATCCAACCTGGTTGCACACAAAACGCAATACAAAACAGAGCATATTGACGGACTAGTTGCAAATGTCTTTCATTCTCATCACAATGTATGAAGCTGGGTACTCATCACTGACTGAAACTATTCCAATGTCAAATGATCACCAAGTTATGGATTGATTTGTGCAGTTTTTGGAACCATAACAAAGCTTCAAGAATTATATCTCAAAACTTTAAATCTGTAATAAGTGATTTTTCAGCCACCTGGGGGCAGCAGAAACAAATAGTGAATACGACACTGACATATCATCACCTTTTAAGTTGATACAGTGAACTATCATTCATTTGGAGTCGTCTTTCTGTCCATCTGTTGAATGTAAGTCCAATGTTCACTCTCTTTTAGCTCTATTTCTCGTCTCCATTAACCCCTGAGAAGAACATCAGGCTCTTTAGCTGCTAAATGCTCCATTATGTTCACCAGTAGTTGCTAACTGTATCTGTTTGCCATGTGGTACTGAGCAGGAAGAGTGAATGAACAGTGAGAGTGAGCCAAAACATACGCTGCAATAATCCTCTATAGATTCATCACTACAAGCAATGCCTCTCACATTACACATTGTCATTTCATACATTGTGATTATAAACATAGATTATAGCCACTTTAGAGATCATGATTAAAAGAAATTCATATCGGTTGATCTACCAATAGGCGTTTCTCCCAGGGGACATTTTGAGTTGCCAAAGCAGGAAAAGCGCCGGTGTAACTAATAACATTACTCATAGCTCAGATCCAATTAGCGATACCCTGGAACACCCACACTGAAATGTAATGCAGCAAGGCAAAAATCTCCGCTGTGAGGAAGGTCTTCTGTGCATGAAGACACACATGTACTCCAAAAGCACAGGGGTGATGTGATGCGTATTTCATCCAACTGCAAAGGATGGTCATGGTGGCGGCTATAATTAAGTATAAAAAGGTTGCAATGCCACAGTAAAAGATAAGAAGACAAAGACCATAAGCAAAAGTAAACAATGCAGATTTTAAAACAAAGAAAAGGCTTTGCAAATGCAAAGAAAATGCATTTATTGACATTTGTTAGAGCAGTACTTATAATCTATAAAGTGTCAAATATTATCACAAATGATTTACATTGATACAAAATGGAGAAGAGCAGGAAATCCTCACATTCAATAGGTTAATCAGAAAATCGTTGCTATTGAAATGGTCTTGATTAATTTTCCAAAGATCTTTTAATCAATGAATCCCCTCTGCTAATACTAGTCTTACAAAGAAGCAGCAGCTGTGAAAGCAGCAGCACTGATAGTAATTTCAGTACATTTTTTAGAAGAAAGGCGGTGATTTTGGATCTTGAACAGAGAGAATTCCAACAACACACAAACAGCAATTTCTTTTGAGTACCAGGCTGCACTCAGTTTGGCCTCAGCTGCTGTCCTCAGTGATGAGGTAAAGATGGAGACCACACAGACACTGCATGGGGAACCCAGACCCTCCTTTTAGCCCCAACAGGCTGTCCGGAGGCCAGGGACACTGACGTAACAGTAGGAAAAATGTTGTGCAAGCTCTCCTCCTAATCCCTGCCAACCCAGCCGACTTGGACTACAATATGAACAGCTGAATCAGACTGCGGCTCCCCCACACAATACCCCCCGTGAGACTGACTGTCTGGAAGCAACAACCTCTACCAACTGTTCACAACTCCCTGACCTGGACCGCATCAGGACAGTTCCTTGCACAGAGAAGTTATGCTTATTCAAGGGTGAGTTTCTGTGTGTGTGCAAACTTCTTAGAGGCAGCCAGCGGGGGTAAAGAAGCAACGTATAAAATACAGATGTTAAAAGCAGACATTCATGCGTGGGTGAGTTGATGCCTCCGGGTCTATGTTGCCTGAGTCTGGATGAGGATACAAGGAGAGGAAAAGGAGGACAGCAGAGGGAAGATGAAGACTATAAAAAGACAACAACGTGGAAGACCCCGCAGCATCCTCTCACAAGGTTTACTGGCCTGTGTGGAGCCTCCTTTGACTTTCGGCCAGTTGTCCCCATCACAGGACAGGCAGGATGTGGCTGAATCAGAGAGCAGGAGACTCTAGCCTGTCTCACCCATCGTTTATTTAACATCCTGCCTTTTTAAATAAGCGCTTTCCGTCTTCCTGACACCATGTCAATCATTCTCCTTCCCAGCTTCCACACTATTGTTAATGATTCCCAAACAGAGACGTTCCATAGTTAGTGGGAGGTGGGTGTGTTTGTGTGTCTCACAGCTCGGACCACCACCTGACCACCCAGGTAGGCGGTACACCCGAGAAGAGACACACAGGCGGTCCTATGTCTCTCTCGCTCACCAACGCCGCAATATTTCAACAACTTACACTGCATCCTTCAACCCTGGACCACCTGGGGCTGTCTTCTCAGGTGAAAGAATCTAATTTAACCATCCATCTAACTAAGCTTTAAGTGGAGACTTGAAGTCATTTAAGCACTATTGTTCTTCAGTTGTGTAATAACCAAGGCCGGTTGTCTCATGTGTATTTAAGCAGCAGGGAACTGATCCACAGCCTCTCCAGGAACTATCAGATTTTTATTGCTTTTATTATTCTTGTGCCTTTATATTCTCACTTCACGCTGAGGTATTACAAACAGCAGGCAGCATTTTAAAATCTGACAACAGCCGAGTCTTTGGAGAAAGGCTTTGACGAGGCAGCTCTGGTAGAAAGAGCGCTTTCAAATGCTGCAGTAAAAGAGTGCAGTAAAAAGCCTGCTCCGCCAAACCACAGACAGCCGGTCATTTTCACATGCTGGTCTGGACAAGCAGCATTTTCATCAAAGAAAGAGTCTCATGGGTCTGCTAGAAGCTGGCTTCTGACTTCTGTTGGGTATGTATAGTTAAAATGAGGCCTGTCAAGAAAAAAAAACTGACGTCAAGTCTGCTTGAACATTTAATTGACCTACAAGCTGTAATCATCAACTAATAACTATTGAAGGAGTAAAATGGCGCCCCACCCAAAGTCTTACCTCAAACTTAAAGAGGACCTATTATGTTCATTTCCAGCTTTAATTTTTTTTTTGGACTCCACTAGAGTAGCTTTGCATGATTCACAGTTCAAAAAACTCCTTATTTATCTTATACTGATCCTTTATGCAGCCCCTCAGTACAGCCTTTGTCTCTTTACAGTCTGTTTTAGCTCTTGTCTCTTTAAGGCCCCCCTCCTGATGAGCACACTCTGTTCTGATGTCTGAAAATAAGGAAAAGCATAATAGGCCCCCTTTAAGGACACCAAATGTTCACCTAAACCATATGTTTGTTTATGTGACTTTGGTTGACTTCAGTTGCAAAACAATTAAGTACAGCTTTGTTGTTTTCTACATCTCATTTACTAACTCTAACCCAAGTGTAGGTTCTGCTCTGCTTTACAAAGACATTATAAGGAGTATTAAATAAACAGAGGTACAGGCTGAATAAGATAACCAGCTGCAGCTAAGCCACAAATTGCAATGACCTCATGTGAGATACCACAATCATTCCTTTTGTTTTTGTCTACATTGTAAACGGAAAACTAAAGTGTTGGGGTCCCGGGTAACATTAAAAAGAGGCCAAGACAGGAAGGACTGATAAAGATGACAAACAGGATGGAAAAAGAAGGAAGATGAGGAGGAGAGGACATGAGACCAAACAACAAAGTTTGTTGCAAGACAGAGGACACTGTAAAGATAGATTTACTGAGGATGACAGGAAGGAGTGCAATGAAATGGAAAATCTGCACAGTTGGGTCTGTTGTTGATCTGTGCTTCAGCTTGAGTGAGACAGAGGAACCCTAAACTGATTGCTGACTGACTGCCAGGTTATGCCAAATTTATAGTGCCACTGGTCTACAGAAAAAAGTTTACTATGACGAAAAACGAAGACCATAAAATACATTGTTTTCTCAGCCAGAAAGTTCTTAACTATAGACTCTGGCAGGGACCTGCAGTATGAACAAGCCAGCAGCAACAACGGAAAGAATTACTTTTCCAGGACTTTTAGTACATGTGATTCTTATACAGGCCATCTGTCATGGCTAGTAAAACACACTAAGCATGTTGTTATATGAAAATTTCATAGTGCACTTTGCTAAAGATGGTTCAGTCTATGATATTATCTTAAAAGGGGACAGAACATGCACATTTCCAGGTCTATATTTTTAATATGGGGCTGTTCTGGAGTATCTTTGCATGATTTATAGTACAGAATTGAAGTAGTACGATTTCACTTCTTTTTTTCCGTTCTTTACTAGAAATGGAAACTTCTTAAATACATCCATACATATTCAAGCATAAATCCGATCTGATATATATGCGAGTGGACAGCACAAACCACCCATGGAACAACCTCAGTAACAGCCTTAGCAAAAAAGGCTACTGAACGGATGGTCGTTTGAGGGCATTCGCAAACAATCTCACGCCATCACAAGGACGAAGTAGAGGAAACATTTCAAACGACGCAATCAGGGTTTTGGAACTTTGACCATGTTTAACATAAATATCTGACATCATAACAGTATATAAATGACAGACAATCATAAAAAGCCTAATTCATCCCCTTTAATAATTATTATGTTAAAAAAAAACATTCAAAGATGATTAAAACACACTTTAATTACAAAAAAAACTACATCAAAACACATTTAATGTGTTTTGATGTAGTTTTCAGCTTCCACTTCTTTTAGACAGATTCTGAGAGTATTCCATTGGCACACGTTTGAAACTTTGAACCAAATCCTCTTCGACAAAGGAAAACATGTCATTGTGGTTTTTCTGTCTCTGCTGCCAAAACATTATTTTCTCCACCTTTCACCACGATAAATGTGTTTTACCATTATGCTGACAGATTGTAGTGTAGGAAGTGTTCCCTCTTGTGTTTGTTATGTAGCAATTACTGTCCGATCCTTACACCACAAACACAACTCTGCAAGACTACAAGGCCCTACGAAGTATTGCATACAACATCTCTTATGTCTTAGTTATGACTATATGAAAAGGCACTAAATGACTAAGTGCTTTTTCTCTCACAATCAATGCTGGAAAACATTAAGCCTGCAGAAGAGACAGGTCTGAGTGTGTGAAACATTACCTGCCTCCAAATACAAGTCATCATCGTCTCCATGACTCACATGAGACCTTCAATCTGTTCAGAGGATTTCTACAGTGGAAGCGCAGACGTGAGGAACTGACATACTTTTCAGCGGTACGTAAAATGCAATCTGATAGCTATTCCCTGAGAGCTGCAGCACAACTTGCCAGCCAAAGCCACTAAATAACTTACTTGGCTGTTGTCAACCGCCGCCCCCCCCCCCCCCATCTATATCCTTCAAACTTTCTTTTCCTCCTAGCCTCTACTTCACAAACTTTGATAAACATCCAGCTGTAGATCATCAGCGGTATGTCTGATTATGAAATTAAAATGGCCTACTGGGACAGAACAACAGAAAGAGATGAAGAAAGGAAAAGTCTTCCACTGTTCCCATTACACACAACTTTATTCTTTCCATTCCTCTTGTCAGCTGGTCTAGCCATACAATAGTGAGAAGCGATCCAATCTAAGTCGGGCTTGATGAACAGGAGAAACCCACGCTCACAACATATTAGTAATCACTGCCTCGTAAATTTAGATGAGAGAAAAAAGATTTAGCTACAAGTCCCTTGCATCCTTTTCTCTCTCTCTCCCTCTCTATGATCCATCTTGTCATTTTAATGGCATTTCACTTTGCAAACCAACAGCCAAGGAACACATCAAGGATTCATCTGGGGGTTGTAGATTAAACTTTGCTCTGCTCTGCATTATAGATTATTTTACCATCAAAAAATAACTTCTGGTGTTCCGATCAATCACCTGTTCTGCAAACAGAGATACAACATTTGATAAACCACTGAGGATCCTCTGCTCCAGAGCTCTCCGTCAATGCCCCTGTGATCATTTGTTTTACAGTTCACTGATGTAACCGTGAGTATTATGGTGTTGTAACGGTTTGACTAAGCGCCGGGGTGCCAGTCAGAGTGCAAGTCTGACAAAGATAATATTTTTTTTAGTTATATACCAGTCAACCCTACATAGGACTTGTGTCTTGCAGTACACGGCCCCTTAACAATCACTGACAACCAGGTATTTCAAAAGGCACCAGCAGACAACAAGAAACTCAAAACACACAAGCATTTGAAGTCCATCACAGTGTATTATGCTGTCACTGCTCAATACCAAACTCACAGTTCCAATTCCTACTATGAATAAGTCCTTATCTCAACAAAAAAAAAAAAAAAAACTCCTCTTCGGGATCCCAGAAAGCTAACAAAAATACTCAGTTTGAGTCTCAATACCACAGTTCGCCAACGAAAATAAACCCAAGTGACCCGAGTGTCAGTAGACGAGGGTCCGTTACGTGTGGGAAGTAAATTACAAAATCCTCATGCACGGTGATGTCTTATGAGCTGTCACTGAAATATCATCAAAAGCAGATGTGTTTAGATTCTGTGTTTGTCTGCTGTGTCAGTGGCATTGCTCGGCTCTGAGTTTTCAAACCTGGCTCTCTTCTTGTAACCTTTCCAATTAAAGGGTTATTTTGAAATACCGGCCGCTCCAGTCCAGCCCAGGGTTTGGAAGAGACGAAGATAGAGAAAATGAACTATGCTTCCTGCTCAGAGGGATTGGCCAGATTTTATACCATCTCCTCACACTGGTGAAATTAAGTGTCTCCATCCACAGTTCTCATGTAATCTTTCATTGTGATTGTGACAGAAAGTTATCTTTTCTTCTCCGTCCAGAACGATTTGGCGAGACTGCTTTCCATACATCTGCTCCATGTCAGGGTTGGAACACTTAAGTTAATGAGATCCTCTGTTCTACTGCAATCTCATGCCAGAGTGTCTGTTTGTGTCATATACACATGTAAAAATGTTGTAAACGCTAGCACACATAATAGCATTTGGACATTTAGTCTCTCTTTATGGTTCTCACTTTTATACGCTCGCATATGTTATATAAAAACCGTTATGGTGTGTTTATGGAGGGTTACAGTATCTGCTGTAAGGGCATTCATGAAGCGTGCAATAAAAACATTTTTAAATCAGTGCAACCACAGAAAAGGAACACTTGGAACTAATCTGGTGGAAAATTTGACCCATCTATTGTTTGTTATTATGCAGAGTCAAAATATGTCAATTTGAAACATTCTGAAGAACATCTGGACATGTCAGAGATCGGTAATGCGTGAAAATCTCCTGGAGACATGATATCCAACCAAAAGGTCGACACCCACACATCTATTTTAACAAATGAGAATTACAATTTATCACATCATGGAAACTAACACACGCTTTTGCCTTCTTTCCACCCTCTCCATCATCTGAGAGAAAATCATACTGTGAATATCACAATATTTTTCTATAATAAGTTTTTTAACTCCAATTATGGCCATAACTGCTGCTCATTTATCAATGGCAAACACACATTATCAATGTGTGTATATCAGTGCTGTTTTATGGCATTTTAAGGGTCCTGAAAAAGGCAAAAAAAAATGGGCTGTATGTCAGTAAAAACATTATTGCAACTCAAGGATTCAACCAAGTTATTTAATATTTTCCTATTCAGGTAGTGAACAGAGTGAAACAGCAGGTGTGCACCAACACATGCGCGCGCACTCACACACACACACACACACACACACCTGCTTTCCCCATCATGTGTCTGAGAGGAGGGCAAGGAGACTGACAGCAGTGGAAACTCTAGTTGAGTTCAGTTCACTCATAGCTGTGTAACTTTTTTTTCAGCGAGTGCTTCGAGACAAAAGCACAGTGAGAGCAGGAAAAGCTTCTCTAGCCCGCTCTGTCCCTGCCAGGATGCTGCTGGGTCACTCTGCATACTGTACACTCTGCTCACTCTCTCTCTCCAGACTGCAGCCTTCATCTCCTTGTCAGCCCGCCCCCTCACTTGGGCCGGCGTGGCCATAAGACACCTTTCCAAATGCCCCCTCTTGCTTATTTTTCCCCGTTCCCACTTCATATCCCTTTACAAATCTCACTATCTTGAAGCAACAAGTGAAACCACATTTCCAACCACCTTAACTCTTAAATCTTCACCCTGAACCAATACTTTTAACTTGCAGCATTAAACTTAATGCAAGGACACATTTTCATTAGGCTTATAAAGTTAAGCCAGACTGAACACGGGAGCAAGCTTGCATTTATAAATCCTTCAATAGCCTCTGCTTGAACCTGGCCCAGTGGAGTTAAGACGATGGGGCTGGAGTCCAGACAATGTCAATGATTTCCCTCTCAGTGAAAAAAAAGGCAACAGTGCTAAGACAAGCGTTGAATAAAGCTATTCACAGACTTTAATCTTTTCCATTACTCAGACAACATTTTACTACAATTGTTTGTGTCGTTGTTATTAAAATTAAATCAAAATGTGGTTCAAGGAATAATGAGGCCGGGCCTTGCCAGAGGAGTGTGTGTGTGCTAGAAGCTGAAACTGAGACAAGCAAGTGTTGCACATATGCAATAGCAGGAGACAGCCTGTACCACACAGCATTGTGCTGTGGTCTATATGCTGCTTTTATAAGCCCACAGTGGCCAAGCCTAAACACAGGTTATCCATGACTGGTGTCAGGAAGGGCCTAACAGTCCAAAAGAGAAAAGGGTCTCACTGAGGCAACAGACCGCATTACTGACTGAGACGCAGGTATCATTTTTCTACATAAATGTGATATGCAGCTCTGCGTGGGAACGCTGATCACAGCTGCTCATAGCACTGCATGATGCAGGGATATTAACCGCAGAAAGGCAGCAAATGGAGAGAGTAAATCCTTAAATATACATATGCATATAATTATGTATATTTTCTGTTTGACTATGTGTGTTCTTGTTGCATAATTTCAGATGTGAGAGTCCATGTATCGGTCTTTGTCACATACAATTTTAGATAAGTCACTCCTGAACCAACAAAAAAAAAAAAAAATCACAATATGTTTAAAAGTGGTCTCTGTACAGATTCAAAGGCAGCTCACCTCCGGCTGGATGGCTTTGAACACAGGAGCATCCATGAGTGTAATCTGGCCCTGGAGGAGACAAATTCAACACCTGTTAGTTAACTGCTATGTTCAAATCATGCCACACTGACAAAATATCATTTTTCATCATGCATATGCAATACATATATATTGCATAGGAAACAAATATTAGTCTTCAAATGTACAAAATCCATTAAAAAGGCCATTTTATCTTTACTCATAGCACTTTTAAATGTGTTCATATACTAAAGAGGAGATGTCAGATGAAAATGCTTGAAAGCAAAGAAGATAGAGAGTGCCCTCTTGTGGCTAAATCGGGCAGGCCAATGAATAAACAAAGCATTAAAATCAGATTATAGGCATCAAGAGGAAAAACAACTTTCATTTGAGAAATTGTGGAAAAATCCTGAGCAGAATTATTGCTCAAAACAAGGTAATTAACTAATTAAACAGAAATGTGACTCCTGTTTGTTCAGAGGGTGCCATGGAAAGTTTGTGTAGAGCCAGCCAGAGGAAATCTATCAGTGCCTGCTTGTCACCGCCAAACATCAATTATTACTGATCCAAACTCTGACCCCATTTCCTCTTCTACCACCCCATCTCCTCCTGTCTCAAGTCAGCACATCACATTTGTGCTTACTGAACGTTTCATTTTTAAACACGCGTGCATACAGGTTAACCAGACGAGAAACACGCTAAGAGCTTCACTTACTGCATATTCTTCAGGAGTGACCTTCAGCACATCAAACACAACAGCATCAAAGCTCTTCTTCAGTTCTGAAGAACCTTTATCACTGAGAGACTCTGAGCTGCTGCTCCTCTGGAAGACAACAAACAAACACACACACACACACAGTTCCTGTATATTATAAAGGTAACAACTGAGGTAAGGTAACAGAGAAATAAGAATTAATGACTGCGCTGTGAATAACAAGGTTATCAGCTAGAGGTAAGAGGTGGAGAAAGAGCTACAACAATTAATCTATTGACAGAAAATTAATCATCAGTATTTTGAAAATCAATTAATCGTTTCAAGTAATTTTTTAAGAAAAAAAATTATCCGTGTCTGCTGTGATACTGAACTAATATCTTTGGTTTATGGACCTGGTTGGTTACGGTCAGGACAAAAAGAAGAGATTTGTATTCTCAAACCTTAAATATGGGTATGCAGGGTTTGAGAGGGTTAAACAACCACAGTGTTGGTAGCATTAACAGAAAAGGCTGAAAATGTGTTGGCGTAATATTTCAGTAGGAAAAAAAACAAAAACAAATAATCATATACTTAAGCTCTCTATGTTGAGAGACGGAGCAGCATGCAGAGGATGAATTTTGAAAAGCGTTTGGAGAGGTCTGACGGGTGGGCGTGGCCTCACCTCAGAGACTGTTGCAGCGGTGGTGGTGATGCTTGATTGGCCATTAGGGAGGTCCATCATTCCCACACCATCTAGCTCTAGCGCAGGAGACCATTCATCATCCTCAGCTGCAGCAAAGCCCGCCTGGCCCTCTTGAAGGAAGACACACACACACACACACACACACACACACACACACACACACACACACACACACACACACACACACACAAACAAACACACACAAAATGTGAATAAACTTTGGATCAGCTTGATCATTATCACCTGCATGTAGAACAGATTGATCCTTCAGCTTGTAGCAGCAGCACCACCTTCTGGCTGAATTAAACTGACTTCAGTATTCTGAGATTCACTCTATTATGGGCTACTGACTTGACAACTGAACTGAATTCACCCCGAGAAAATGAGTTGAGTTGATTGAACTTGAGATGGCGATGAAAGTGTTGACAGGTTCGGCTATTGTCCCAGCAGGCCATACGGACGTACACTTTCACAGCCTGTCATTTACTACACAGGAGAGAGAACAGAACAGAAGGAGCTTAGGCTGAGTATCAGGAAGAGATCTTCTGTGAAAGGGGTTTGGAGAAAGCAGCTGTCAGTAAAAGCCACAACACTAAACAGCTTACACCCGACACGAGAGTATGACCTGCTGCCACTCTGTGTCTCAGTTTGTCTCTTTTTTCCTTTTGTCAAATGTTTAGCAGAGAAGGAAATGTACATCCTGAAATTCACCAGGGTCACTCACAGCCAAGCCAAGTTTACTCACATGTTAGTCTTCTTTTCGAAGCTGATCTGACTGACAAGTTGTTGTTAAGTGGATTAGTTAATACTGAGAATCGAAGTACTTATACCACACTCATGTATGCCATTCATGCTACGGTCAGTAGCATACAACTGATTAACACAGACATATAAATATGACTAAGACCTGCACAATACAAGCTATCAGAGCTGAAAGCGCTGTTTTGAAATGGTCTTTCAAATGTCAAAACACAAAAAGGTATTGAAAGCTTTAACTAGTAAATGATTGGTATTTTTCCTGATAAATTACATAAATTATTGAATCAAATCTCAACATTGTCACTAATTATTATGACAAAATATTTTGGCATGAGCATCAATTACTGAATGTGGCACAAGTGCCATTTTTGTTGTCTTCATCAGTACGTCTGACATTTTTCCTCACATCTCACAAAGTGTTAAATAATGGGAGCTGGAAAAAAAAGTAAAACAAGTATCCATGTCCATAAATATCCCACAACAATAGATTATTTAAACATTTGATGATCTTATGCAACATTAAGGTAAGGCTGGAGAGTCCGTCTACTTCTTTTACAGATAGATTGAAATTTTGTGTATGATTCTTTATTAGGATATTTTAAAGTTTCTGCATAATCCTCTCTGGCCAGGACTGAAAACAGTTCAGAGACTATTCTTTGCCAAAAGCACACAGAGACACTAATGAAAAGTAAGGAGCTGCTCAGAATAGCGAAGGCCAGCGAAAGCATCTCTGTGTAATTGACAATGCAGGCCTCTTTGAGTGTGTGTGTGTGTGTGTGTGTGTGTGTCGGTCGGTCTGTCTGTCTTTTTGGCTGGCTCAAGGCTCGAGCTGAAATGGCCTGTGCTTTAAGAACCATTAGCTTCCTTCCACAGCTGCACTCTGCTGAGCCAAAAACAAACACCAATACATCATGTCAACTTCTCTCACATTGTTTGACAGCGGTACATAATTACACTGGAAGCAATAGCCAGCCTGTCTGTTTATAGAGTTATACATCTGTAATTACCTTCCTGCTCCAATACCTGTGTATGTCTTATCCTTTTCTCCCTGGACAATGATGTCAAATATCACTTGGGGTTACAGTTGTCACACACACATGCATGCAGCCCAGGGTTTTTAAAGTTAGTGAACACTGCAATAAATGTGAATATATACACATTTAAAAGACATGCAAGAGCCCTTTCTGTTGAAAAGAACACACTAAATACACATGCAAATCAACATAATCTATAACTCTACTCTAAGTCAATTTGTAAAAACACTCATTTATAGTTTGTTGGATTCCATCTACATTGCTGTACATCTAACAAAATAAGCAATATTTGCTCCTGAAACTCTGATAAGTCAGCCTGTAATCATGTGCCAAGGTAATCCTACAACCCAGCAGGCACACAGACATTCCTGTGCTGCAACCACAATTTACCAAAACAAGCTGTCCATGCACAGACAAGGTCATACTTACCAGTCGTGTGTCAGATGCGCATAGTGCTGGAGGTGAGGTTAGCCTGCTGCTGTCTGTGTGAAAGTGAAAAGAACAAGAGAGAGAAAAAAAAGGGGGGGAGAGACAGAGAGGAAGACAGTGTGATTCTTCTGAACATGACCCACGCATCCACCAGTGACACACACAGCCAAAAATCAAATGGCTCGTCTGATTGGTGTAACAAATCATCACCTAATACAATAACAAGATGTGTAGCCAACTGTTCTTATGGATACTTTGCTGGTTTTAACAACCTGGTCATCATGAGCTCACTACTGTAAAAAAAATGAGGGGAACAGTTTGACAGAATTAAGCTTCACAACAAACAAATTCTCTGTAAATCTTCCCTCACACATGTGACCAGGAGAGCGCCTGTATACCTCAACTGCACTGCTAAAGGTATTTATGGCGATGATACTTATGTGGCCTCATTGATCACCTGTAATCACATTACCGTTGTGTGCCTGAATTTACTATGACCACCGCAACACCTACATGTGCTTGAACTGACCCCGAAACAGTCAAAAAACAAGACGTGAATCTAATATCGACTGAATCTGAAACGCTACGTCTTTCAGGCTCTTTCAGGAGTGTAATGCTGGATCTGTTTTGAACAGACAACCCTGGTCCAATCATGGCAAGTGTGCTGGTTTTGTTTTTGAGTTATACAGTAATCTACCAGGCAAACAAATAATCATTTAACTCACAACTTTAGTTCAGTTTATATTTTTATTAATTCATTCATAGCAAAAACTTACTTAAATACTCAAAATTTGTGTGTTTGGGATTCTTATACACCCCAGACTGTTTGCAGCCAACTTCATGCATTAAGTATAAACCCCATTTGGTCTGTGGAGCTCCGACTACTTATGACTCACATCAGCCAGTAGGTGTCTCACTACTCTAAGGGATGAAAGCCTGTGTGTTGGGACTGTGTGGGACTCTGCTCTAGACTAATGCTGCATGCTCATGCTGGCAGACAGTAGTTGGCCTTTAGCCATCAGGTAGGGGCTAAGATCTTCTCATCCGCTCCAGCTTGTTATCATGGTGGATAGGGGTACAAAGCTCAAGAGCAGAACAAACAGTGGATTAAGATTTCCACTCACCAAAGTAAACTTTAAACCTTTGCTGACATACGCCTCAACATTCTTTCAAAGATCACATCCGACCAAGAAAACACTGTCCCAGAGCTTCACCTCCGTTAGGTTTTAACAGCCCTGAGGAACAACACGTTTTTGAACGAGGAATAGAGGAATAACATCTCTTTGTACACAAAGGTAACAGTGCAAACAGCAGATACCTGTCTTTTCCACATGCCATGCTCACTGTAGTCATGTGTCACTGTCACACAGCGGAGCGTTGATCTGCCTATATAGAGTAGTATAAACATCCGCTGGCATAAGTCTGTTTCTGCTTGTCTCATGTTAGTCATTTTGTTCTGTCTGAGCTGCTTGTCAGCCATGATTCCCACAATCCTGGACCAGCTTACATTAAACCTTACAGCTCCTCACGACGCCCACACCTCCAGCTATAAAACTTCCTAAACACAGAGAGCAACAACACCCCCTCCTTCTGACTCACTATCCTCCCTATCCAATCCTAAGTAACCAGTGACCCTGATGTAAGAGCCCCCCCTCTCTCCTCTTGGAAAGATCTGTGTACCTCTGACAGTGAGCCGAGTTTGATGACATAATTGTACATGGTTGAGTCCTCGTGTTTCACTCACTGGGGAATATTTATACGCCCAGCCGAAGGAGTATAACGTGAATAATGATTAGGAAACGCTGGGAATGTCAGGATGAAAATGTTTCGGCATGGCGAGGATAAGACTTTAGGACAATTTGAAAGGAATTAGAGGAGGAAGTGGAGAATAATAGAGGAAGAGTGACAGAAAGTGGATTGACTCCTGTTGGAGCTCGTAGGAGAGGATGTGTCGCTGTTAAGCTAAATGTGACTCATTACACTGTGTAGCAGGTGCTGTTGAATCAGGCCTCTCTGATTCGGCTGTCTCTCTCTCTCTCTCTCTCTCTCTCTCCCTCTACTCCTGCTTCCAGACTGCTATTTGACATTCACATGCTGCAGCTCCAAACACAGAGGCACAGGCTGCCTAACGGGCCTTGTTACCGAGGGGCACAATGCGAATTAGCAAGTGTTTGTGTGTCGTCATGCACATGCAGGCGTATTTGTGCATGTGACAACACATTCCACATCCTGCACTGACCCTTTACATTCCTGTCCCTAGTGGCTCTGAAAACAGGTCTGAACCACCTCCACTCTGCACGTCCTCTGTCCTCCCTATGCCGCTCATCTCCCGTCCCTTCCCTCTTCACCTCGACCTTATTTCAGAGCAGAAATATGTCTGTACTGATTAGTTAACAATAAGGATATTTTCCAGAAGACAAACAAGTGAATTAAAAAAATGAGTATATACACTGCATATAAGACAGTAGGGCTGCAACTAACAATTCTTTTCATCATCAATTAATCTGTTTATTATTTTATTGATTAATCTATTAGTAGTCCATGTCAGACAATGATGAAAACACTAATCATTGTTTACCAAAGTGTAACGTCAAATGTCTCCTTTTGTCCTGACCAACAGTCCAAAACACAAAGATATTCAGTTTACTGTCATAGAAGACTAAAGAAACCAGAAAATATTTCACATTTAAGAAGCTAGAATGAGAGAATTTTATTTTTTTCTTTAAAAAATGACTTATGACAAATGGCAAAATGATTAATTGATTTTTAAAATAGCTAGTGATTAATTTTCTGTCAACAGACTAATTGAATAATCAACTAATTGTTGCAGCTCTATGAGAAACTGTTTGTGACGATGGAGGGAACAGTAGTCCACTATTCCTTTGCCAGCACACAGAGGAGATAATCACAAATAAATCGAAACACACAATACAATCTGAATCGATTAGTAAATTGATTCCAAGAAGCACAGGAAGTATTTAATAAATCACATCTTCCTGGATTATTAATCCCATCCACATGAATGAATGTTATCATCTGATTTGATGGGTGATAATACACAGGTTAAAGTGCTTTTAAAACTTTACCAATAGCCTCATCTTGACCAATTTGACAGCAGCTGTGCAATATGGCAGAGCTTTTTAACACAAGTTGAATAATTAAATTTTGATCATATATTATTGGACAAAATGGTGGCGGTGCATCACAGATGGTCCTATGTAGGGTAACACTGTAAGAACCTGGCATTCAAAGACACAGCACACCAGACTGCTCCAGCCTTAATCCCATTTACTTTTGTATGTGTATACATGTTTACTCACAACCACATTTCTGTCTCAACACCAGGCACAAGCTACCACACACACACACACACACACACACACACACACACAAACAAACATAAAGGATTAGTGTGTGTGTGTGTGTGTGGGTGGGACCAAACTTTATGTGCCCCCTTTACAGAAATGTATCTAAAGTGTGTAACCAAGAAAAAGTCACATGCTGTGAGCCTGAATAAAGGATCAGACATGTGAGATTTGTGTAACTGTCAGCGTTACAGAGTGTTGTGCGACAGAGACGGTTGTGACAGCTCTGCCAGTCCCTGCCTGCAGCACTGCAGGCCTGTCTTTGACACCTAACAGCCCTGCAAGCCTCGCTTCTCAATCTGCTCCCACTGTGAGTGAGAGCACCAGAAATGTCCTTCTGCGTCACGCTCACAACAAGACTCAGACCTCATAATATGAACAAAAAGTACATGATTAAAGTCCTGGCCTTTTCACTGCACAATCTTTTTTTAAAAAAAGGGAATAGAAAAGAATAAATTTCTTCCTTCTTTTCCACTTTTGGATACCTGCTCTCCGCCACTGTCTGTATAATGCATGCGCTGTACGAGCATGTGCATACTATTTTTGCCTGGCAGCGGCAGGACCTGATGTATTTGAAAAGCATGTCGCAGATGCACCAAAGTCAGGGAGCCAAAGTGGGTCAGTGTGTTGAGCTGAGCAGTGAGGGGTGTGACAGTCCATTAAGCTGTACCTTCTTTTTTTTTCCTCTTTAGTACACACAAACTGTCTGCAACCTAATTACACTGTACACCCTGAGCAAGAGCATCCCCACTGTTAGGAGCCTACAAAGTCAAAGTCAAAGCTGTCATTTTAAAGGCAATTAACTTGACATATATAAAAATATTGTTACAGGCCTCATTGTCTTAAGAAGGGGAAACATTGTACAGAGCTTAACCTGTAAACATCTTGTACCTTCAACATTAGGTTTTAAAATATGAAATGTGGGCCTACTGCAACTACCCTCATTCCCCTTTCAATTCTGTTTACAGGAACCAAAAGAATAATCTTACCTCTAACTTTTATATCTTTTGTGTATCCTTTTAAATCACCAGAGAGCTGGTCAGTAGTGTTTCAGTTATGCTATGCCACTGAAGACTAGATTGAGGTTCTCACTTTCGCTGGGCTGTAGTCAAGCCTGCAGGGGAGAACACTATTGATCTGGAACTAAGAGGGGCCGGGCTGATCACACACACTCTCTAATAACCTGCACATACACACAGTAACACAGCATGTGGCTGCATGTCACAGCAGTTCGATATACACTGCTTTCACTCAGCAGGTTGGCTGTACGAACAGAGGTTGGTGGGATTGACAGCATAGGGACAATGGTGTGTGTGTGTGTGTGTGTTTGTGTGTGTGTGTGTGTGTGTGTGTGTGTGTTGAGGGAACATGACTAACAGCTCACCATCACTTAACATGCCACTGATGTTCAGACTGTTCTGGAGGTCAATAATATCCCTTTCAGACAGTACACACACACGTATGCATGGGCCTTCTCAACATGTGTTTGCATTCATATAGTCACATTCATATAACCCTGCTTCTCACTGTTAGTAGTTCCATACACTTCACTGATAAACCTGAGAATTACATCAAATAATATAGATAAAAGTTAAGGTTCAGTTTAACCTCTCACTCACCATCTGTCTGCTCCCACTCTCTTGATCTCTCCCTCTCTCACTCTTGTTTCAGCAAGTTAGTTAAATGTCATTTAAACGTCGGTATAGTTGACGTAATTTCTGTTCCTGGTAGCAACACCAGTTCACCAAAAGTAGGCAGTAGAGCTGCAATGATTAGTTGAACTATTGACTCAATCAGCAACTATTGTGGTAATTGCTTAATTGTTTGGAGTCATTTTATTTTTTAAAGAATAGAAAAAGTCCAAATTCTGATCCCAGCTTCTCAAATGTGAATATTTGATGCTTTATTTAGTCTTTTATATAGTAAACTGAATATCTTTGGGTTGTGGACTATTGGTCGGGACAAAAGAAGTCATTCAAAGACGTCCCCTTGGGTTTTGTGAAACAGACATTTTATGGACCAAACGATTAATCAATAAATCAAGAAAACAATCGACAGATTAATCAACAATGAAAATAGTTGCAGTCCTAGTGGGCAGCATTCAACTCTGGTCAGGAGGAGGGTCGACTAACACGTGTTGATCAATACAGATAATCCCTGATGCAGGTTTGACCTGTGACACTGAGTCGGTCTGAATGGGGTTTAAGCAGACAGAGGCAGCTCTATTGTAGTTTGGAACAATAGAAGTTTGGAACAGAGACTGTTTACGCGAGTATAACTGTAAAAAGGGCGGAGGGCAAACAAAAGACTAAGTTTATAAAATTAGGGCTGGGTATTAGAGCAGTACTCGATACCTGTAAAAGGAATCGACCGAAATAACCCAGTACCAAGTACTATTGAAACTAGCGGTCCAGCTTGCCAAGATGCCACCAAAACATTTGAAGGTACCGAACGAAGTACTCTATTGTTATCTGTATCACTTTAAGGGTACTACTATTGGTACTGGTATTGTAATTTTTTAAATGATACCCAGCACTACATAAAATCCACATGCTCCATTTGCTCAAATTTTGAATAACTGTTTTTGCCCAAGGCTCTCCAACTGTCATCCCTGAACAGGGTGTTTCTTAAATTTAATTCTCACACACTGAACAGGTTTATAATTTTGAGGAATCACATGGTTTGCTGAGACAGCTTACACCATATGGTAGTATCCCTGTTGCTTAGCGAATATGGCTCTGGTTTCTGGCTTAACACACACACACACACACACAAACGGAAGTGAGAAGATACCTCTGCGTCACAGATATACTCGTCCTTCCAAGGGAGAAGCCTACATATCTGATTAATCACGGCAGCATGATGCCAAAGAAGAAAATAGTTTCATGCTGCCGTATCACTTCACAGTAAGAGCATTTTTTAGAAAATCAATAGGTAATGAACCCATTGACACCACAGACTTATTCCACCCCGACACTGAACCAACTGTGCTCTACCCTCTAACATACTGAGCCATCAGTTCATGAATATTTAGGCCTGTCTGACTGGAGAGAAGCAGGATCTAGTGGGAAAACAGAGCACCCAGTGATATCAAAGGCAAGGGTGCAGACAATGTAGAAAACTGTCTAAGAGTGCAAATTAAAATGATATCTAGTAGCTCATTTTGGTGCACAGTTGACACCCTTCTCCACTACACCCTTGGTATCAAACATGATAAATGACGACCTACTTATATCAACTAAAACTAAGATTTTCCCCCATCCATTCTTTGTTCATCACCAGTGCTTGAATTAGAATAAAAAACATGCCAGCACTCCTGCAGCTGTAGGGTATGTGGCTTTTACCATAGATGGTATATTCTGTTATGGCTACTGTACATCCCACGTGAGATCTATTTCTGTACGAAAATGCATGTAAATTCATGAGGAGCATATGTGCAAGTAATCATTTTTGAAGTTATGAAGATTTCCTTCACAGTTTTGAACTTGAATGTAGAATATATGATAATAAGATACAAGACTTGTATGCAGTAGTCATGTATAGACAGATAGAGTTTGGTATGCGTGTTTCAACATAACCAATTGAAAAAACATGACATTTATTGACCGAAAGATTTACAATGAAAAAGATTGCTGATAAAAGGAAAGCCATAATGTTTGGGACATTATTTCTAAAAGTGAAGGCAAATGAAATATCACCTTGAAATATAGTTTGTAACCTTGAGGGGTACTAGGATAAGTGTTACCACCAACAATGCCACATAATTTACACTACAGCTAAACACTGAGGTTAGAAACAAGGGAAGTTGCAGCAGCAGCTAAATTAAATGAAGATCCTTAATCATTTTCTTTTCTGAATCCATCTTAATGGTGATATTTTAGCGCTGTTTGTTTTTTAAGCTATTTGGCTTATTTTAGTTGTTAGTCATAGAGTAGCGTGTACTGGGATTCACCAGGAGATCAGGGTTGGGCAATCGTCTGTATTTCATATTGTTCTGCTGTCGTTACCAGAGATCACTGATAGATGATATGATCGCCTACAGCAGCAGATGGGGGACGACCTCTAACTTTCTCTGTGATCACTCACTTTAAATGTCACTATAGCCGATCTCACAGCACTGCTGCCGTCATTGACCTGTATGTTTGTTCATTTTGTCAAACCATGTAGTTATCACAAAATAATGATTTTATGTGCAGAGCAGAGCAATTGTAATGACCGCTGATGAAAGTTGTATTTATGAGCTGTGATCGAATTTCACTCTACTTCCGACGCCTGACAACAGAAACAAATTAATATGTAAATGATATTGATATACTGTATAACAATCTCTCAGAAGTACAGTCATTTATGATTTATTGTGTAGTTCTCAATTGAATAAGCTGCAAGGTCTGACAAGATGTGACAAAACAACATGAAATTCAATGTCTATTTGTCTTTTCTTCAACAACTGTGTTGATTTTCTATGTAGAATAATAGAAAAAAAACAACTTCTACATTATATCTGTGCTGACTAATGAAATGTGTTTGAGTTGTCAGTTTGTTTTTTTAAACTGTCACACTTTAGTATTTCATTTTGATACATAAAGAAAGCTTCATTTTCAGCCGTAAAGGCCAACAACTATAATTTACATGGACAATTAAACACCATCACCAGGTTTGTCAGCTGTGGTTTGTGGTGAAGTGCTGATCAGCTGATTCATACAGTACAAAAGACCTGATGGATGTTAAGTAGTAACATCAAATTAAGTAAAGGATAATCAACAAGTAGGTGATTATCCGCTTTGCAACGGGTGGTTCATCGCCTCCACGTCACGCCTTAAAACAGTTTAACGCACACCTGCAACGCACACCCGCTTATACAATGGTCATTTGCCAACAATATAAAATAAAAGCATTCGCAAATTTTTGGTGAAAGTTTTGCACTCAAAATCGAAAGGTTATGAAGCAGGAGCTTACCGTTGCCATGACAACTTGCCACACTGTACTCACTGCCAGCCTGCACTGAGGCATAAAATTCACATAAGGTGTCATTAAGCATAACCGCGGAGTATGTCTCCAAATCAGTCTTTTGTTTTTGGTAGAGAAAGTCTCTCAGTATATTAACTGCCCATTTTATTTATTACCTTTTTTGTCTTAATCTCATCCCTCTCTTCATTTAAGCTCTTCAGGTGTCAGTTCCTTTTTTCACTTGGTTTCTTCTTTTCTTCTCCATTTCTTTTTCCTCTGCTGCGTCCCATTCTTCAAAACTTCATAACTAGTAAGCTTTGACAGCTGTGCTCTTTAATGTTGCTATGGTTACAGGTTGGGTAGCGGATGAATTTAGAACGGTGATTAAACTTGAGCAGAACTACGTGTGCAATACACGCTTGTAACGCACACCTGCCGGCCAATCAGAAAAGAGTATTCACCCAGATCATGGTATAAATGCAAACAACCACACGCACACCTAAACCTGGTTTAGAGAGATCCGTCTACCCTGTTTGTGAAATTCCACTAGTTCTAAATCAGTGTCGTAGCAGCAGCTTGCACCGTGGGGTGTGATTATGCTTTTTTTAGATGTACTTGCCTCCCTCTCTCTTTCTCCCCTTCTCCCTCGATCCCTACAGGTCTCTGGGTTGATAATTAGAGCTCAAGCTTTACAGACAGGCTGTTCAGGCCTGTCCCTGCCTCTGTCTTTTCTCCTGGCACATCCTCCAGTGACACATAAACACTTGGTATACAACTGTCACAGAACTAGATAACACCTACAATTAACACTTTCCTGTAGCCCAGACCTACAGCTAGAAGCAGCATTCAAAATGAAAAATGAATAAATACAAGAAAAAAAAATAATCCTACCAAAAATCAATATAATGGTGCTACTGGTCTTGATAACAGTATCTAGTTATCCATCAAACGAATCCAAGAGAGGCTGCGGTGCCAAGCTTGTGAGTAGCGGCATGTGGCAGGATCCCAGAGCAGCAGCCTGTCACGTGTGGGTAAAGCACTAGCCTACAGTTTTTGTGTGTGTGTTGGCTTCAGCCTGATTTGTAGCCCAAATGGGAGCGGGCAAGCAGCCCAGCCCAAGTTCAACTCTGCTGCTGAAGACTAGGCGACCTGTGCATGGTGACAGATGAGCGGGGGAAAGAGGGAAAGGAGTTGAGGGGGGGGAAGGAAGCAGAGGAAGTGTGGAGCTGGCAGCAGCACTGATGTCTGTGGTCATTCCCTGCACGGACTATTAACAAGGAAAGGGCAGACTAACAATACAGAGCAACAGAGCAGTCAGTCAGAGCAGTAATGTTTAGAGGAAACTGATATGATCTCTATGTCTTCCTCTATGAGCCTCCGAGGACTGGCAAAAGTCAAGCCCATGGCACTAAAACCTCCTCATGGAGACCAACCCAAACACTATTTACTACTACGCAGTGACACTGCATGCCATATATGTAGGAGAAACTATCACGATATATTGTCTTGTCAGGGACAGGATTCTGTGATTGTGTGTGCGGACGTGTAAGTGAGAGATAAATGTGAGTAAAAGCCCAAACACCCGGCACAGTGGGCCAACCGTTGGATGCTGTTTTCTTGACAGCATCCAACATCAAATCAAGTTAGTAAAAAAAACAAACAAAAAAAAAACACCCAACTTAGCTCTCCACAACTGTTACTGTAGGGTTGGATAATATGACAATATATAGCCTAAGATGACAGAATTTCTTTTAAATACTTTCTACCAGGGCAGCTATCCTTTTAATATCTCTGGGTCTATTACACTATTACAACCTTAATTTGTTGGGTATTTAATTAAGTGGATTATCCATGAACATACATCATCTATTTTATTCAGGTGAGTTTCAGTCTCAAGGTAATTTGTGATACAGTAATATACTGTGCTACTTCAATATTGAAACATATAGTGAAAGAATTGGGACTATGATGTTAGTTTTACTCTGTCTATAATCGAATCACACACTGCCAGTGCTTTTCTTGAGAGGACTGCTGACTGTCTCACAAGGAACAATTTTCCACAGGCAGGAAAAATAAGCTTCCTCAACGCTCAGGGTGAAACACTGGATTTACTGTCCATGTTTTTAAAAAACATCAGGGACACAAAGACGCGCCCTTTAGAGCATTGAAGCCATTTCAACAACTGCTAGTAAATATGATGTATATTATTATATGAATCATATTAATAATTGAGTTTCTATTTTGTATCTTGGGATAATACTGTACACCCAGAATATGAAACTCTATTCATTGTACAGCATTAATGTTTTTTCCCAACATTTAAAAAATAAAAGTATACACAGAAAGCGTCTATAGACATGACTTGGTCTTAGAAGACATCTGTAAAATGTCAGGTGTGATTAAACTAACATGAGGGTTGGATGGAAATACATTTAAGGAAGAAATCAGGCGTCATTGTCACTATGCTCGTACACTAATTTGAGTGTCTTGCATTACATTACATTTTGAACAAACACAAGTCATCTAAATTTCTACAAAGCTGGCAAGTGAAGTACCGGTGGTGAATGTGTCAGTACAATGGTTACACAACTATCACTAACATCACAAAGCATCAGTCTGAATGATTTGAGGTAGAATTTATTGTACTTTGTATAGAAACCTTTTGACTAACTCCAGCTAGCTTTCTATAAAAACAGGCACAATAATACAGGATTAACTGTGAATGTTTGCTGTACACACTGCATTGAGTCAGCACTGTAAATATATTATCTGTGGTTTTGGTCACAGCAGATGAGTGCAAGGTTTTTCCTGTCTATCTCAATCTAAGACAGCATGTCTATATGTGCTGTTGTTTTTCCAAAAGCCAAGAAAGTTTAGTTAAAAACAGCAACACAATTGCAAAAACAACAAGGAAGTATTGAAACCACAGAGAACAAGTAATGTTAGAGGGCTGGTAATGCCAGGCACTTCCTGTAGTTGCTTTTTACAGTAAAAGCCTTACATTGAATAGGATTATGCCTGGCTTTTATTGTGGTAGTCACTGGTTGCTTTGTCTAAATTTACATTTTCATAATAAACTTTCCTAAGATTCCCACCCCTAGTATTTGTCCTCCCAAACTACAACGTTGGTGAAACCATGCTGATGCCCAGTGTTCAGGTGTTTTAAAGCAGGCGTGTTCATTCAACTGACTTTCCTCCAATTATGAGGTTTTGTGAGTCACACTTTAAAAAAGAAGAACATTATTTATTTAACATATAAGTTCCTCATTGTTTACAAGACACAATATGCGTGTGTCCTTTGTTTCTATGAGAACATCATGGTCAACACAACTTCCCTCTCTTTGAGTTAAAGTCACTGCATATCAATAGGACATCAGCAAACAGATGGTGTTTGAGCAAAACAGTCTTATCTCCATCTCTGTCTGCCACTCAAAATATGGTTCTCTCACCTTCACATTGATGATAGCACAAAGAGGGACACACAGCATGTCCCGGGGTTAGTTCCGGGTGGGCCCTGAGGGCTTTTGAACGAGACACAGACTTAAGAGATATGGCATGCTGCAACCTGACAAACCGTACAATTATGTGAGAGCAAAACACACACAAAAACACACCCAAACAACCACACTTCTCGAATAACAATACCTTCTTTCTAGAAATGACAAACTCTCAACGTACAACCACAGGAAACTCGCTTATGGCGGAGACTAGTCAACAAACCCCCTAACTGTAAAAGCCTGCTCCTATCAACCAAAGCACATGCCCTCTTAATCTTTTTTCAACAAACACACTTCATTTGATCCCAGCTGCTCATGTTGTAGCCATCTTGTGGTAAACTCGCTTGCTTGTTGGTCCTGCCAAGGTCAATACTGCAGCCAAACAGGGACTGAGATACAATATATTAAGAGGTAGTTTTATCAGGTAGAATGAGATAAGACAAAGTCAGGGAGCAGCTCTATGGAAAAACAGAACGAGTCTTTCTCAGCCTGCTATACTGTAGATCTCTCTGTGATTTGAAAGTACAAATCCTCAAGTCATCCATCCCTCATATATAACAGTGAAATCTACAGGGCATCTCCTGTCTCTGTAACAATGAGTTCATCTCCCTCCAGCAAGTTATTCTGTCCTCTTTTAGGTTGGCCTACTCAGCTGAAATACTGAAATAGCAGCGCACCAGCCAATGCTGAAATACTCCACAGTGTCTTTAAAAGCAACCGTGGGCTACCTCCTGTTAGTCTAATATCCTGTGTGTGAATATGAGGTTTGTACAGCAAAGTTTTTATTAAGACAAATATGGACTTGGCTATGAATATAACTCAGTATTGCAGATACTGTTAACTTTAACCTTTGATCGTTTACTTTAGTTTATTTTTGATCCACGTCACTTTGAACCTGCTTAACTGAGCAAGACTGAGATAACAGGCCTCCCATACGGCTTAACACACGCTCGCACACACAGTGCTGCATGCATGACTTCCCCTAACTTGGCATTGCTCTGCCTCCAGGGCCTGATAAAATGGCCAATTACAGCTTAAAAAACAAAGGGAGCGCAACCAAGACAGAAAAGCAAAGGGACAAAAGAGTAGGAAAGGGACAAGAGGAAGAAGGAGTTTGTGATCAAAGTGTGTCCACTCACAACACTTGTTGTTCAGGATAGGAGCCAAAGCAACAGTCATACTGTCACCCAAAGCTGGTCAAAGGGACGTGAACCAACCACACACACACACACACAGTTGTTTGCTCATGAGAGAGAGTTCACTAGGTCAGAGGTCACATGGGAGAATAAAACATGACACCCACACACTGAGGTCAAGGGAAAAAAAACAAAACAAGAAGAGATATGGGGAAGGGAAAAAAGCAAAAATTGTGAAATCCTCTAAGAAAGTGAAACTGGACCAATGTAACGTCTTGGCTCAAAGCAAAAGGAAAAACAAAAGCAACAGGCGATGAAAAGAGACAGAGATTTTGCCTAATCTGGACATAGCAGCCTCTCTCTTACTAATATGGTGGGTACTTACTATTACCATCTGATAGCAGCTATGAAAGATTGATTCTTTCATCCTTCTCTCACAAGGCAGAACAATGTTACACTGTGTGCTTCTTCCAGTTAGGGTGTGTGTGTTAGAGAGAGAGAGAGAGAGAGAGCCTGCATCGAATGGAAGAGGAGCAACAGCTGAGACTTGGGAAACAGCTGTATCTCTTCAATGCCTGCACTGCTCCCCTCCCCCTCTCTCCCTCTCTCCCTGAATGAGCCCCTCACACCCCTCTCTGATCCTCCTCTCCCACAGAGCAGCATGGCCAGGGGCTACGCTGTCTGTGTGCACAAAGACACACAAATTACAGTACGTGCACGAGTTACACAGACACCATCGGTACAAGCCTCTGTTCTACTCTCAGAAGACAAGTACAGACAGGATGCTACCAAACATTCATCTATTGACTAAAAATAGGAAAGACGTTGCCCTCCCTCTTCCCAAATCCTTCAAGTCCTCCTTGCTTTACCAGACCCTTACTATGAGACAAAAGGAAACTATCTTCAGATTATCCTTTGAAAAACAAAGCAGAATCAAATTTAGGCCTGCTCCTCAAGTATTTCTGGGTACACTGTCAGTTTATAGTCTTTTACTGTTGCAAAATCTGTAGTATATACTACACATTACTAGGGCTGCCCCCTACTAGTCAACTAAATATTAGTCTTAGTCGACCAAGTTTTCACTGGTTGGTTGGTTGCACCTGTCAAAATTAGGTCAAAACATTCTGGCTGGACCGTGTATGAAATCCTAGAGAGCTTTTAATTGAAATGACCGACACGGGAAGTGGCGACACACGTTTACACGGCTGGTCCCTGCAGTTATGAGATAGTTATGAGATAGTTAGTTACTATGTCGGGCAGGAAATCCAAAGTGCAGGATCATTTTGAGAAGGTAAAGGACGACCCCGAGAACTGCAGGCAAATATTCCCCTGTCATTCATTAACCTCAAACATGATTTATCATCTGAAACATGTAAGTAACGTTAGCCTGACATTAGCCACTTAGCATGGCCGTTCTAACGTTGGATAGCCTAGATAAACAGTATATATTGTCATTAAACGTGCAATGACTAGTCAACTAATGCCTTGAACTAACAACTACTAGTTGACTAAGAAAATCTTGTATGTGTATATTAGGGGCAGCCCTAATATACACATTTTGGACTTTTCTCTAGGTGAGTATCCTTAAACTTGTTTTTGTACTCACATGAAAGGACATATGACAGTAAAGCTGAATTAAAATATTGCGAAAAAGGAAAATAATGCTGTTAATAAACGTCCAGTTTGCCAATTTGACAGTTGGTGACATACAGTGTGTAACTGAAGGCATGCGAGCGTGAGAGTCTGTATGCAAGTCAAGACCCGACCTGTGGGAGCGTAACAAAGGCAACAGGAAACAGGTTGTCTCGGTCGCACAGATCTAAACGGATGACACAAGAGAAAAACACATTTGGTTAAGAAGTGAATCATCACCATTCATTCAACAAAGGAGGTAAAAGGAGAGACAAGAGCAGAACAGGTGGGGAGAATAAGGCCTCATATTCATACACTTTGTACTTCAGGCCAAAAAGCCCACAGAGTGCCGGTCTGATGTGGAGGAGAGACTTAAAAAGAACATTTGTGGGAGAACAAGAGAGCAAAAGCAAGAAAGAGAGGTGGAATCATGTTCTCTGTATGTGATCTATTGTCTTTGGCAGGGTTCAGGACCAAGTTCACAAGTTTCCATGATATAGCCGAGGCTCAGCTCTCAGTGTAGCTCTCGAGCCAAGACACTCAGGATTCAGACAGATAGATGAGGCTGTGTGCTGAAACCATGAAGCCTCGTCTCCGGCACCTGATATAGACCGGCGGATCAGAACAATATGCAAGGGAAGTGGAAGGGTGCGGCTTTTGTCTGTTTATGTACAATTCAAACAGAATTGGGAGTATGGTTTGTATGCAAGCACAGTTTTCACTGCCTGGTCCTCATTCTGTATCTTCACAACAAAACAATCGTCTCACAAAATCTTGGCATGTTGCTGTCTCACTCTGGAGTCTGTTAATCCACATTTAGACCTCAAGTGAAACATCCTCTAGTGAGAATATTCCAGATATGCAGAGCAAAATGCCACATGACACAGCAGGCCAGCCTCAAGGTGTCATGTGGAACGGGACCCTCATAGCTGACATTCTGCATGCCTTAAAGGCTGGGCCCTTTTACTACAACCCTGTCCGTGAATTCACCTTTGACCCCTAACCTTATAACCCCAAACACCTACGACCTGACTCACCAAGTCTAGCTAACACCTATCAGTTCCGACCTTAAAAATAGGTAGATTAAAACAAAAGCATATGCACATACATAGATGCACAAAGATGAAAAGACATGCGAGTTAAGCGGAAAATCTTACCACACAAGTGAGGCAGTGGCAGCATCGAATGAGCGGGGAAACGGCAACTCTACAACCTTGTCTGACACCATGCCGTAAAATATTAAGATTATACTGAATGCTCTCTCTTACCACTGACGGATGGACATCGCTGGCCATATATGCTTATGACAGTTACAGTAAATTGTATCTCCGACAAATTACAGTATATGGGTTGTGTTCGAATTAATTTTAAACAAATTACCTGCTTGAATTTGTTCAAATGCGATTTTTGGAAAATGTGACAGCCCCAATACAGACATCTTTCCACTTTCATAGGATCTGTTTTAAGTCAGAGGGAGTGTGCGGCGGACAAAGCTTCTGACAAATGGTAGAAGCTGGTCAGGATTGCTGAACAGGTTCGCTGTCATTTGGCAGATAGTATTTTTATTTCAAGTAGTGGTACTCTGCTTTTGTAATCGCTCTTCTTTCTCTAGTTTCAACTAGTAAAGCCTAGAAACAATTTTGCTGATGAAGGTTTAGATCAATAATTCAACACTAGCTGCAACTACATAACAACATACACACACATGCACAGTCACATGAGCTTGACCAAGAATCACACAGGGAAGCCCCAGGGGTTCCTCAAATGTTTGACTAGTCAGCCAAACACATTGTCTACACAGGGTGTGTACCAAATGTTAGCAGAGCAGCAGCAGAAGCTCAACACACAATCACTGTAGTTAAGCACGTCAAACTAAAGAAAATAGGCTTGAAGTGTATAAATGCTCTTTGGGTTGTAATTATGCCTCCTGTGTAGACAAGCTGTAATGCTGAATTCAAACCTGTCATAAGCTCCACTCCAGAACATGTTAGGAGCATCTCAGTTACATCAAAAACCAAAATGGCTCACACAAATGAAAACTAGCCCCTTTTTCACAGCCTGTTCAAGGCGTGAATGCTGCTCCTTTATTCCGCCTCGCTGTTCTGTATAAAAAAGGTACAGACACAGAGTGGGGGGGCAGAGTTACTCCGCCAGTAAGCCAGCTACGGAGGTAGTCACAGAGCCGAATCGACATCTTTGTAAAAGGGACAGCCAGCGTGGCGGGACAGGGAGCTGACAGGGAGCTGATGCTGTGTTGTGTTACACGACTCTGAATCCAGAAGGCCGGCATGCTATTTAAAAGTACACACAGGGGCGGCATTATGCCGGCTTTGTTCGATTCAATGTAGAAAAGCAAAGGCAGCTTAATGACGGATCTTCTTTATGGCTGTAATGCAGGATCTCTGTATAAAAGAGCCTATTATGTTCATTAGATTGTTAAATCAATAGTCTGCTTAGACTTCCACCGCCCATCTCTAGAAATGTTGCGACATGTAAATATCCATGCATTACAAGTGCCCAGTGTCACAACAAATCCTGTTTCCAGCTGCATGTTCAGGTTAATAAAGGACCAATGAAATAAACATCAACAGGCTGACAAGGCCACAGACTGGGTGGCAGTCACAGTGAAGGAGCAATTATGACTGATAAGGTTGAAGGAGAGCTGCCACTTGATTCATAGCTCAGTTATGGCTCAGCACAGCGCCATACTACCATGAATAGTTTACAAGTAGGGCTTGAGATCAAATTAGCACCAAGTCTCCAAGACTATCACGTACCAAAAGTTGGCCCAAAATGTTTATTCAGGGTATTGGCTTTGTTCACTTTGTGTTCAGATATTTCCTGATTTAAACCATAATTATTATTAATTGTATAGCATATCAGTCAGGAAGAGTTAGGGTTTAAAATTAGTATCATTTGGTATCAGTACTGAAAGCCGGGTATGGTACTGGTGCCGGTAATGTCACAAGATAGCCAGACTAAAGCTGAAACTGTTAGTTGATTATTCAACTAGTTCGTCGACAGAAAATGAATCCTCAACAATTTTGATAATCAATTTATCGTTTAAGTCAAAAATGCCCAAAATTCTCTGGTTCCAGCTCCTCAAATGTGAATATTTGCTGGTTTTCAAAGTCTTACATGACAGTAAATTGAATATCTTTGAGTTTTTGACCATTGGTTGGAAAAAATAAGACATCTGAAGATGTTTATCTGGGCTTTGGGAAATTGTTATAATCAAGAGATTCACACATATTGAAAACAACCTGTAGTTGCAGCCCTAAGCCAGACATGTTTACAAAGACCCAGGAGGACGAGTACAGGGAGGAAGCAGGAGGCTAGGGCTTGTGGGTTGTTGAATTTAGTAGGCTATATGTCAATGCGTCATTAGAGATTTTCCTTAATAATTAGACAGAATGAAGACAAGACAGGACTAAAATAGCATAAGACTGCACTAATACAAAGAAAGCAACATGAAAAACAAAACACAGAAAAGTAAAACAAACCAGAAAGTAAGAGCTTGACAAAAGAGGGGTAAGAAAGACAAATTTGTGCAGCAGTGCACTTGCTATGTAGTCACTCCCACCAGTGGTTAAATTCAGGCGAAAATGTTCTCAACGCTCCAGGCCTCTTGCCACCGCTCGGCTTATTCTGGCGTGTGTTAAGTAGGATGTGTGTGTGCGTGTAACAGATAGAGATTCAGACATCAGTCACGAGTGACCCTCTGTGTACAGTTTACACTTTAACATTGTCTGTGTTGAACTGCTCCTGATGGCCTCTACTTCTCTTAAATGAGAGTTGTGATTTCAACACAGCAGGAAGCACATTGTAAATACACTAACAACAATAAGAAGAGGCAGTTTTGCACTACTTCCTCAAACACTGTTCAGTGTACAAAAAAAAAAAAAGACAGTGGTCAGTCTACGCAGTGAAATGTGGTGCCTGCCTCTGAGATTTCTGTAGTGAAAGCTGAGCCTCGCTTTATCCTCTCCTTTTATCTCCTTCTCACACATACGCAAACAGTCATGCACACCCTCAGCTAGTCGGGTGCGAGCCAAGCGAAGCATCTACAACACCCACTTCAACCAATTGCCAACAACATCAGAAACACCTCATATGAAAATCTTTGACTAACACACAATCATACGCAATATTATTATCAGTGTTCCAAAACAACTTGTCAAGACCTTTTATATTACACCAGACAGGAACAGAAAAATATGGAAGGCTTAGTGGGGTCGACAATAAAAAGCTTTGTATTTGTACTTGTAGTGGCGGAGCCAAGACTAGGAAGGCATCAGAGGAAGAGTGTGACGACATGTGACTTCGCAGTTCCATCTGTGCTGAATGGATGTGCCAGACACACGCATAAAGTTACCCTGGCAACTGAGCAACAGCACTGGTTGGAGGTCACACAGAGAAAAAGCTTGATGCAGACCAAAACGCTCCCAGAATATGTATAGCATCTAGAAGCAGGCTACAAGATGACTGCTTGTGCACTCAGAAGGAAAATGAAAGTCAACTAGTGAGCTGCACTAAATCATGATGGCTCAATATACTGTTACACACAGACACATGCTGCATCTAGGAACATTTCACATAAACTGTGCAGTGAAGATGATGTAATACAGACCAGATAAAACATGAGGAAGACCAGGGGTTGCACTTGATGACGCAAAACCCCTACAGTGTTTTATCCCTTTCTCTTGTATACACATGGCTCTGATTCGGAGAGAGGGGAGTTTCATTTCACACACACTCAGATGTAATCTCTATCTAATCACATTTGCAGGCCTTGGACAGAGCAGTTACACCACAGTGCTGAACAGATGGGCTTACGTACACTAGGCATCTCTGGGATTAGCCAAGCCCAGAAGGTGGAGGTGGTATGTAGAGTTACCGAGGGGACAGTTTTTAAAACATATCTGGTGCTCAAATGAAGTTGAGGGAACTCTTATCCAAACAGCCGAGCTGATAAGGTATATGGAGATAGTAGTATTACGCCCGGGTAAGTGTTATGAATGATTTTCTCCCTCTGATTGCAACATGATCAACTGTTTCAATGGAGAGCTGTTGCAAAAGACAAATCATGTAGCCACAGATAATTATGTATGATACACAAAGTGATTTAAACGAAAATAAAGAAAGCCCTCTACCCATGTGACCTTCAGCATATCCTCCAGGCACACACACTGTTTCTGTTGGCAAGCAACAGATACACAACGTGACTTTTTTTTCTGTTTACAGTCAGGAAGAGAGACAAAGAACAGGAAAAACCCCAAAATACACAATGATAATTCAATGCCGCATTTGTACATATGTAGTATGGATGGGTCTTGTGTTGCTTCAGACAGACTCGCGGAAATCTCCACGCTGAACAGAATACTGAATCAACTATATTTTATTGGATTAAGTTCTAAGCTCTCTAGTACTAGAGCTACTTTGTAAACCTTTTAGATGTACCCTGTACATTCACTGACCACCGTCCTGAAGGCTACACTTTTACACAATTCACAGCTTCCTCCTCGGTTTGGCCTGAATCAAATGAAATAAAAAGGAAGATTCAAAACAGATTTCATCTCAGATATATAGAGGTACTGAGGACCTCTAGCATGTGGAAAGAATTGGATTTCATCTCCCCCTTTGGACTGAACTTTACCTGTAGTATTATCTAACCACTCAATCAAACAATGCTTTCAGAACTGGTATGACCGCTATCGTCAACACTATCTAATGAATAAACACATTCTGCATCTATTTCACTATTTAAAGAAGGCAGCTGAAAGCCAAATGAGATTGCTTCAGTCTTTTTCTGCACAACGCAACACCACAGTACTGTAAAAGCACGCCAGTCATGAGTCTGAACCACTGACCTCTGGGTCATATGTTAAGTGTTGAGAACAGCAGCGCCACACAGCAACACTAAATATCGATATGGAACATTCCTTAGAGTCTTTTAAAATGGGGTGAGAGCGGTGGCCAACGTCACACAGGACACTGACAAAGAGTGTGTTAGATAGGAGGTTTGAGCAGAGGGAGGCTTTGTTTATGAAAAAGGCGGACTAATAGTGAAGAGGGATGAGTACTAATTCTGCTTGACAGCTAATAGAGCTGGCCCACTCAAGTGTGTGCGTGGATATTCTTGACCCCACAAATTAAGGAAACAAAATGCAATCAACCACACATGAAGAAATAAAAACTGTGTCATTGGAGGAATTCAATTGAGTTCTTTAGATTTTAATAATGCAGCTTTTTGACAGAACATGTTATCAGACCCATCATTTTATAAATCTAAGTGTCTGGCATTGAGTTACAATAAACAGATATGTAATTGAAGGCCATCACTCTTCATACTAATAGTATCGATCCACAATGAGATTATATTAATGGAGGAAGACAGGAAGAATAGCTCAAGTGAAAGCCTTAACTGGGAGCCCCACCAGCTGAACTTGCTCATGCTCTAAAAGTTACCCTCATTTAAATCATTTCAGGGAATCAGGGTCGCCTTTACTAAACTGAAAATACCTTCACGACTAGCCTCCTGCGCCTATTTCTACTACCAGAAGATGCTATGGCTAAGACAAGACAGGCTATGGCTGTGCACAGTATTGTTCGTGGGTGAACCCACGCCACACCCAAAGCACTCCCCGGAGAGCAGCTGTGCGGGGGGTTCACCGCCAACGAGCTATCCGGAGCAGAGCGCCTGCAGTGTGTAGGCTGCAGCTAAATAAGCTCTGCTGGGCTAACAGCACAAATGGGTCGACATTAAGTCCCCCGTCTCCCTAAACAGCAGCGAACTGTGCGGCGACTAAAGTAAACAAAGTAAGGCTGCACGGGAGGAATCACAAATTGCCAACTCACTGACTCTATCCCAATCTTTTCTCTCTCAGGTTTCCATTATTAGCATGTTGCAAATCTCGCTAGCCCGATTCGTTAGCTTGGTGAGGGAGCGCATGATTTATTACCAGCAATATATCAAACTTCCCCAGTGGCGCTTCTTGGTGTGTGCGGTGGGCCGACCGTGTATTCACGTGGGTGGCGGAGAATAATAAAATAATGGATAAAATAAACCCACTAAATCCAGCTGCAGATGCACTGCATTACAAAAAAACAGCACTAGTCCTGCACAACATTTCTCTCACATCTCCTTGTCCCCTCCTCTTGATGGATGCCGATTTACTTTGATAAGGGAGCATCCTGCACATAAAAACAAACACACCCAAAACCATCCGTGGGGGCTTAACGTTACGTTAGCTAGCTAACCTAACCCCAACTCGACGGTTGGGGAGTGATTTACTAAATGATGTCGCAGACGATAACAAAGTTTGCCTCGCAGTGCTCTGTAACTCACCGAAGTGCGCCGTTTTTCCTCTTTCTTCTTCTGATATTCCAGTGGGCTCATCAGAAGACAGTAGACTACAGTTTTCAGGCTAACGCTCAGCACACAACGACGCGCCTCGCAACAGCTGTGCTCTGTTTTGAATGAGGACGAGATGCGCGGAGGACGGGCGGAGCTTGCAGCGTCCGCCCATCATCTAGACCA
Organism: Thunnus thynnus; assembly: GCF_963924715.1. NCBI lineage: Eukaryota > Metazoa > Chordata > Actinopteri > Scombriformes > Scombridae > Thunnus > Thunnus thynnus. The sequence continues at coordinate 25,091,794 of NC_089524.1, read as the reverse complement.
GCATCCAGACGGACTTAGTTTGGTTATATACACACAGCTTTTGAGAACGTCCACATTACATGTAGGTTATGTACAATGTCGGTTGAAATCTTGATAGATGAGGATGCTATTGTTGTACCAGACTGGACCGGTTAAGAGCACTGTGTGAATTGAAAAGAGCGCAAAGTTCATGTCCTTTATTCTTACTCCCTCTTGTGGTCCAACCACCGCTGTGCCCTAATGCAGTGGTTCTCAAAGTGAGGTCCGGGGACCCCAGTAAACAGGGGAATCATTTATTTTCACTATATTTCCATCCATAAGTAACACAATGACAGAATATATGACTACTCTGGTCATGGGTTTCATACACTTTCTGCAATAAAACATCTAAAAGCATACATCTTATCAGATGGGGGTCTATGGGACAAAATCTTAACAAATTGGGTCCGTGGTCTAATTTGTGTCAGTTTAGGGGTCCTTGACGTGAAAAAGTTTGAGAACCACTGTGCCTTAATAAACTCCAGGACAGTATATATTTGTACTGTTGTGAACAATTCAAACGTATTTATCAAAATATATAATATGTTCATCAGTTTTAAATTGTCCCCTTTTTTCACTGCAGACATTTTGACTGATCATCAGGAAAAGCACAGGTGTTAAAAACATTAATGGTCGCTAAGCAGCTTGAAAATTTGCCTTCATTCGTTTTGTTATTGACAATATATGTACCGTATATATGGTCCATTTCCACAGGGTTTTGATGAAAATAAATTTAAATAGAATATTTTTAAAAATGCCTATATTCTGCAGATGGTGCTATACATGATAATGAAATACACAATAGATATCCATACACAATAGTATGTAGGTTGATGAGACTAACTGATGCAGTGAGTTTAAACTGCCCATTAAACCTGTTAGTTCATTAACTTTTATGAGACAAATCATACACTTTTAAATGCATATTTGATAACCAACTGCTGTACATGAAATTTAAAATAATTTTTTATTGCTTTTACATTTTCTTGTATACATTTGACTGACTACAGTAATAAGTTAAACGGGCTCTCTGAATCCAATGTAAATGACACAAACAGACCCATTTAAGCATTCTATTATAAACTAATAACAGACCATCTACAAGCTTTGAACCCCCTGAACAGGCCTGAACACACACATAGGCTTGTTCACAACAACCTGACTGAACACCACATGTGGAGACAAACCAGCACCAAGTTAATTTATTGAAAGTGTTTCACTCTCCAAATTTGAGCTGCCTTTCCTTCTCTAAACCATGCAGCTCCCTCGCTCGATTCTTAAGCTCCTCTGCTTTTTTGTCATTCTTCTCTGTACCATCCCCAAGTTTGTACATGCGACTTGCGTTGGCGCAGCCCCACACATGTCCCAGCTCACAAGCCCTGTTGGCATACTTAAAGGCTTGAGTCATATCTGGTGGCAACCCTTTGGAGTTACCCTCAATGAAAAGAGCACTGAGGTTAAAGCAGGAAGGAGCAAAGCCACCCGCGCAGGCCTTCTCATAGTACTGCCGAGCTGCCGTAAGGTCCGGTTGTCCTTCCATAGCTCGTCCATCGTGAGCTAACAGGCCGACGTTATGACAGGCATCTATGGACTTCTTTCCTCCAGCATTACAGGAGCGGATGAAGCAGGAGTAGGCTTTTTGCAGACATTCAGTCACTCCACCTGGTGCAAAGATTTAGGAGATTGATGGAGATCTTAGCACTCTAAAGAAGTAATCTAAGTACTCACATCCCTCCCCTGAATGATAATAAATACATAGATTGTTTTTTTAATTAAATGTTAAGTCTAAAAAATATTTTAAAAAATAAACAAAATGTCCATCACAAGCCACCAGAGGCCAAACTGTTGTCATGCTTAAATAGTAAAACAAGAAAATCCTCAAAATCAACAGCATCAAACAGCAAATGTTTTTTTAAAGTATTTATCTGATCACAATATAAATTTGATTAATTTTTTTAAAATCAGTTAACTAATCATTTCAACACACTTTTCTATGTTGTACGTGGTCCGGTTAGTACCCCATATAAAACTCCAACAAAGCACCAAACTTTATGATGGTACCATATGTTTTGCTTGTAAAACCTCATATTGTACTGTAACCAGTAAATACAGTACAAACATAAAAGTCATGATCTAAAATAACATTAAGGACTTTGCTTGAGTACTTCATGTCACAGTAATGTGTCAACCAATAAGCCACATTGCAGGTGTACCTTTGCCTGTGATATGGTAAGCTCCCAGTTTATAGCAGCTCTCTCCAAAACCATTTGTCTCACAGTTATGTTTGAGCACTTGTGCCGTGGATTCGTAGTTTTTCTTCACCCCTTCCAAGTAATCGGCGAGCCTTTGGCACCCTAAGAAAGACATGTGACAGAAGAAAGGACATCTTAAACAACAAGGCAAAGTTATCAAACACAATTCACTCATCCTCATCTCCAGCTGGGGGCTTTCAGCACCACTGAGCAGGGTTTTTACCTTCAGGATCCTTCTCTTTGTAGCACTGGAAGCTGTACTCCACTCCCAAATTGTCCAGAAACTGTTTCACCTCATTCTCATCTTCAAAGTTTATGAGTCCAGCCATGCTTCAACTTGCGCTTCTGCCCTTTAAATGTACAGCAAACACATGTGCCGAAGGCTTTGTGCCCACTACCTCCACTGTTGCTTGTGACCTTGCAGTGGGATGAATGAGCGATGTTACAAAAGCGTTTCCTGAATTAAAAAAACTCACAACAGATGCCTGCCCTTAACTTCGGGTTGTTATTAAAACGCACTATAATTACAACTGTAATCGTTTTCCTTTGATAAAACAGAAAAGGGACTTAATCCTGACTTGGTCATGCGTCTCTTCAGCAGATAAACTCTTCCGGGGTCCATAACCATCCCTCCTAACGGGCTTCCGTAGTCCAGCCCCCTCAGTAATGTACTTCCAGTGCTGTGACCTTTACTGTATGTCTAGTCAAAAATAGACCTAGCTGCCCGCTGTGGAAACTACATTCTCCACCCGGGTCCTTTCTTCGGTCGCTGCATTGATTTGTCGATATATTTTAAACATGAATTCCTGCACAGCAGACAGCTGTCAACATTTTTTCTCGGAGAGCGATTTTCCGCAACGGAGGAAACAACAAGTGAGCTAGCTGACTAGCTCGTCGTCCTGTGCTCCTGTTTGCTGTCCAGTAGATTAGTATAACAACAGACTCTCAGACAGGTGATCGCTGCAAACTGAAACGACTGAAAACGGAGCCGCTCGACGGCCAGCACGCAAAGACACCTGCGTTTTGTTTTTTAAGGAGGAAGACACCAGTCTCGGTTGCATAAGCTACAACTAACGCTAGACTTTTTTAAACCATGGCCTGCAGTATCCTAAACACGGTGAGTTTCACTTTCGTCTCCAGGTAACTTGTGTGAGTTATGTGTCTGTGCTCTGTAGTTTGCAGGCTTTACACACACGGTTTCCTAGTACAGAGAAGTTTGAAAAAGGAACCAGTCAGTCAGTTATCGTAAGCACAACAACACTCCAGTTTTAGCCAGAAATCAGGGTTGAAATTACATTAGAGTTTTCCATAGAAGAATGAATTCCCGTGGTTGGAATATAACAACACAAATATCTTTTGCATGCCATGTTGCTGTTCTAATCGATAATAGAGAAGCCAACTAAGATGATTATATTTAGCAGGTTCCACACACCTGAGGCACAGTTTTCCAGCACACACACTCACACAGATACTTATAGGAAACTATCTTGATGAGCTAACAAAAGCCAGAAAAGCCACAGTTGATATCTTCACAAGTTAGTTTTTTATTACATTGCTAGTAATGTTGTTATTCTTGTAATTCGTGTCTATGTACTATTGAGTACAACAGATGAACAGCTATGTTTAGAATGTCAATATTGAACCGATGTGCTCTACAATACCCAAAGTAAAAATAAGTAAGAGTAAAATATACAATGAAGAAAAGTTCAGGTGAGGTATGTTTCTGTGCTCAGTCACTACAACGTGTGGTTATGTCAAACATCAACAAGCATCTTGCTTTTTTTCTTCAGGATGAGGCATCTCCAGCGTCTCTGACAGACCTGTGCCTCACCTATGTGAGCCAGAACCTGGAGCGTTTCTGTGTGAAGCGTCCCGATGGCTCTCTGTGCTTCAGAGAGGCTGTACTCTTCCCACAGGAGCTGGCAGACCAGCTGCTGGCCAAGATGGCCACTGAAGGTAACCTCCAAAAACACTCCTGAATGACGAAAGTTGGTGATTTCTGACTCTACACAACCACAGGACTAAAACTCCAATTTATAGTCTGCTTTTTACAAATTGAAAACCTTCTGTTTAACCCTTGATGAAAATGAAACTTCTTAAATTGCATACACCTCTTGAATGATGTTCAAAATCCTCTTCCATAGCCTTCTAAATTAAGAAAAATGTGTAAAATCTTTGAGCCACTGAATCTGATGTTATGTTATCATACAAACCAAAACCCAGCTCTAGATAAGCAGAGGTAGACTTGTGCAAGGCTCAGTTCTGTTCGGTCCTGCTGAAATCCCAAAGTTGCACCTTAACATGAGTTTGGTCCACTACAGGTCTGTTGAATGACAGCACAGTGGGTGTGTTTCGGAACTGTGAATACCTGCGGCTGAGGCGAGCGTGCATCCGTACTGCTCGTATATCTGCAGAGGCCTTCCAGAGAGCGCTCTGTCCTCATAGACTACTGGAGCTGGATGCTGCCAGGGTCAATGCAGACCTCACTATTCCTGATATTCTGCAGGGACTGGCCACCAATAAATATTGTCAGGTAAGAGTATGTCAAGTAATGTGAGGGAAAAAAAAAACGTAAGCCTAAATGAACTGAATATGATGTGGTTGCACTCATCTGTTTGTTGTTTTTTCCTCACACATCCTGCAGGAGTCCCTCCAGCGACTTGTCCTAACAGGTCTCACCATGTCCTCTCTGGAGGAACCAATCCGGCATCGCTTCAGCTCCCTCCAGGGCCTGCGCTCCCTCTCTTTAGCGAACGTAGACTTCTATGACTCTGGACTAGTAGACGTGTGTTCCCTGCCTCGGCTGGAGAGCCTCGATCTCTCCAACACCTCAGTCACCAACCTGAGCCCACTACTGGGCCTGAAGGAGAGGCTGCGCTCACTAACGCTACACCAGCTGAAAAGGCTGGAGATGAGCACCGCTCAGCTGCTGGGAGTCATTGGCCAGTTGGATGTATTGCAGGTTTGTGGAAGAGTGGAGCTGAGTGTGGCGCTTGTGTTTGTATTTGTTTATTGAGAAAAATACTTTCTTTGTGATTTCACAAGCCGTGTGTGTGTGTGTGTGTGTGTGTGTGAAACCCTGCCTGTGCAGCACCTGGATATCAGTGATGATAAACAGTTTACCTCTGACGTGGCTCGTCAACTGCTCGGTCAGCCAGGGATCCTGCCCACTCTCGTTTCCCTGGATGTGTCAGGGAGGAAACAGGTGTGTGTCTCTCTTTGAGTATTTCAGTTAACTTGCAAATAAAACATACCAGTTGTAGAGTACGTTTTTTTAATGTGTAAATGTTGCAGGTGACAGATGCCGCTGTTAAGGCGTTTGTTGACGAGAGACCAGGGATGACCTTTGTGGGACTTCTGGCCACAGATGCTGGTTTTTCTGACTTCCTCTCTGGAGAAGGAAACCTAAAAGTAGGAATAGATGCATACATTAACACTGATAACTGTGCATACAAATTCAGATGTGCTAAACCGTTGTTTTGTTTTTGTTGTGTTTGAACAGGTAACAGGGGAAGCCAACGAGACCCAGATCTGCGAGGCACTGCGTCGCTACAGCGAGAGAGAAGGTTTTGTGAGAGAAGCTCTGTTTCATCTGTTCAGCCTCACACATGTCATGGAGAAACCACGGCCTGACATCCTTAAGGTCATTATTTCTACTGTAATTATTTTATGCATCATGCATTACCACATATTTATTTGATGTGTCAGCCACATTTCCTCCCCTCATAGAGCTGATTTATAGTATTATGTCAAAACCCTACCCCTCTCCACCACAAGTTCCTCATCTGTCTAGTGAAACATAATTTAACTTCCTTCTTCTCTTGGCGTTTTCTAGTTGGTGGTTTTAGGTATGAAGAATCATCCTGCCACTCTGAATGTCCAGCTGGCAGCCAGTGCCTGTGTGTTCAACCTGACGAAGCAGGACCTGGCAGCAGGAATGCCAGTCCGGTTGTTAAGTACCGTCACTCAGCTTCTTCTGGAGGCCATGAGGACTTTCCCCAACCACCAACAGGTAGTTATATTCCCGCACTGCTGTCTCGGTGGCACGCATGCCATATCGATCACAGTAAACAAGAGCAGTTTGTCAAAACAACAGTGACTATATATAGCAAGCTTCACACACCTGATGCAGTTTCCCAGCACAGGGAAGTTTGAAACACACACTCAAACTATCTTGATGAGCTCAGCACAGTTGATTTTTCCACTAGTTAATTTTTTACTACATGTTTATGAATTTTGTTATCCCTGTGGGTAATTCATGTTTATGTACTTGTTGAGTACAACAGATGGACATGAAGGAAAACTTTTCATTCTTTTGTAACAGCTAAGTTTAAAATATCAATATTGAACTGATGTGCTCTACAATACACAAAGTACGAATAAGTAGGAGTGAAATACACAATGAATAAAAGATAATACAAAGTAAATAAAATGGGAATAATGATAAAGTAAAAAACTGTAGATTCCCAGAGCTGTGCAGAGTGAAAGTCTTATAAAAAGCATCATGTTAAAATATATTAGGTGTTAAAGTTAGGTTTACACTTCAGACTTTTTACCCTGAAGTATTTCAGCCACCTGTGTAAATATTCATTTGCACAGAACCTTCTTGTTTGGATAAATAGATTTCAGACATAACATACATGAAGCAACAAAATCCTCAGCTGCAGTTGGTCACAAACAAGACAGAAGTAATAATTCGAGTGTGAGCTGGGGTTGTCTGGGGCTAGAGGGTAAGCATGCAGGTGCACATGCTGGAACACCAGTAGGACTTTCCATCTCTCTGTAGGTTGGGAAACACCCACATACCATCATTAAATTGTGATAACCTGAAAATCCTGTTGTGTTGGGGAACACCCCACAATAACAAAAAAGTACAACTTCCTTTTTTTTGCTTTCTTTACCATGGCAATAAGGGTTTTATACATGCAAATATAAAACATAGTGCAGTTCAGGTCCATTGGGTGTTTTGTTAACCAGTAAAACAAATGTTAATCAGTGTAGCCTTTACTGGAACCAAACACAGGGATCTAGTTAGAACTGTATTATGGATTAGTTATTGCAGAAAGTAACATGTAAAGTCAAATGACTTATGCATAATTATGATACAGGATGTGGTATTAAAACAAAATAAAAGAGCAATACAAATGCAACTGAATAAAAGGGGCACAAGAAAAACAGCATACATAATGTTAACTTTAATATGTTTTTAACTACAGAATTGCATAGACCAAGAAAACTACTGTTTTGCCCTGCACAGGCTCTACATCAGACATGATAGAATATTTCTGTACATACCTTTTATTAACACTGTAGAGTAAAACAGAACTGATGAGGAGAGTATGTTTAGAGATCTTGTGAGCTCAATGTAGTCAGAGTTTGAGGTTTTGCACTGACGCCTGTTCTGGTTTCTCTGTCTTCAGCTGCAGAAGAATTGTCTGCTGTCTCTGTGCAGTGATCGCATTTTGCAGGAGGTCCCTTTTAACAGGTGAGAAATACACATATAGTTAAAAGATAAAAAACAAATCTGCCAAAAGAACTGTATGATTATAATAGAAATGTTTTTCTTTCACTTCCTGTTATCAAGGTTCGAAGCTGCCAAACTAGTGATGCAGTGGCTCTGCAACCATGAAGACCAGAACATGCAGAGGATGGCTGTGGCTATCATTTCCATACTGGCTGCTAAGGTATAGATTGCGTAGTTGTGTTAATATCACACATGTAGTTGTTCATGCATTCTATACACGTGTCAAGTTAAACTCTTAGATGTTTGTCTTTCCCAGTTGTCCACAGAGCAGACGGCTCAGCTTGGAGAAGAGCTGTCCATAGTCAAGGTAAGATTCTCATCTCTGCTGTATTCTCTCTGCCTTTAATTTACCGAAAAAGGTTTCAAATTTTCAATGCAAATATGCTCTTTTCCGCCCGCAGCAACTGCTCCACATTGTGCGTCAGAAGGCTACTCAGGGCATGGTGGACGCCACCCTCAAATTTACACTCAGCGCACTCTGGAATCTCACCGATGAATCGCCAACAACTTGCCGCCATTTCATCGAGAACCAGGGACTGGACCTGTTCATTAAAGTTCTAGAGGTACACTGACATGTCAGCATGTTCGTGTAAATAAACGATAAGCATACGTACAAAACAGCTTAAAGCTGATTACCATGCTAGTTAATCATCACCCTCAATCACATGTTGGTTTGTTTAAGTATGTATGCCTGTTGGGCCGGCTGACTCACTGTTGTTTTGTATCCATACCACCCCCTCCTCCCCCAACCCTCTCTGCAGTCCTTCCCCAATGAGTCCTCTATTCAGCAGAAGGTTCTAGGTCTGTTGGTGAGTTTACTGCTTTTTTATATACCCTGTAGAAAAACTGAATATTGAATAAATTAACAATATAAAGATATCATTATTCCCTCTTCGCCCTTTGTTGTGTAGAACAACATAGCGGAGGTCGGGGAGCTGCACGGAGAGCTGATGGTGCAGGGCTTTCTGGACCACATCAGCACTCTGCTGCACAGCTCAGAGGTGGAGGTGAGCTACTTCGCCGCAGGCATCCTCGCACATCTGACGTCCCGAGGAGAGGAGGCCTGGAAGCTCAGTCCCGATCTTCGATCGTCACTGTTGGAACAACTGGTAGGAATAAGCATCATGCACATAAATATGCAGGTTTTTTGAAAAGTTGGTTTTGAGTCTCATGCATTTGTGTGTCTCTCCAGCATGCTGTTATTATGAAGTGGCCCGCACCAGAGTGTGAGATGGTGGCCTACAGGTGAGATTCAGTTTCTCCATAGTATTTATAAAGAAGGGAATCGATTACATTAAAGGAAGTAAGTTCATAGCTAAAGTGTTGAGGTGTTCATGGAAGAGCTGAGTTATCAGGTGTTTCTTAAATGTACCATGGAACAGGTTGTCAATAGGATGCTCAAAGTGCATCTGAACTTTTTCATGGATTTAAGAGACATTTAGCTTTATATGATGGTGAGATTAGACTTATTAATCATTATGACCAAAACCTTTATCTAGTATTACTGACAAAAGGAGAATAAACAAAAATAACAGAAATAAACACTTGCTCGAGTGATAAAATGAGGATTTGGGGTCTTTCTGACAGATGGATTCAAATGATCTGTTTTAAGAGGACACCTTGAAAAACAAGTCTGTAAAATGTTCTGCATACTTAACTTTATATTTTATTTATTTATGTTTGTGTGAGTTGTTCTAATAAGGCTATAGACAATCAAATTGTCAAAACCATAGCATAAACTTCTGACATACATAGTAAATATATTCTTATCGTCTTTCATTCTGTAGGTCATTTAACCCCTTCTTTCCCCTACTGGAGTGCTTTCACACCCCTGGTGTCCAGCTGTGGGCTGCCTGGGCCATGCAACATGTCTGCAGCAAGAACGGTGAGACACAAATACATACATGCACATCCACAACTAAGTGTGATTCTGGTAATATACACTTCACACTTCCTTTTACTGACATCAGATAAGGCAGTTACTTTCTCACATATTGATATCGTGTGAACCTGTGTGTCTGCAGCCGCTCGCTACTGCAGCATGTTGTTGGAGGAAGGCGGCCTCCAGCAGCTTGAGCAAGTTCATACACACCCACAGACGCACAGAGATGTCAAACTGTTGGCTGAGAGCATTCTGGAGAGCCTACAGCGCCACAGAGCCCGCACCGGCCAGCCTGCACTTACGCACACAAGTCGCCGCCCGCCGCCACAATAACCTCACAGAGGTAAAGACGCACACACACACACACACTAGTAGTCATTTAGCATCTCACCCCTCACATTGGCTGGAAATTTTTCATTCTTTTACATTTTCTCTTTCAGAAAAAATGATGCTCCCTGACCAAGAGGAGGACATAAGCTGAGTCCCACCACAGAGGGGATTTTGTATTTGTGTGTATGCATATCGCACGCACAAACACTCGTATCAAGTATCCCCAGAAAATATACATAAAAGGACGGAGACTTTGCAGTTCTTTGCACACACACTAACCTTATTTATTTTCTTTGTGTTTGTTTCAAAACAAAAATATTTCTGTGTGCTAATCTTGTGATAAAAAAAAAAAAAAAAAATTCAACTGTTGGTTTAAGCTCAAATCTCAACATCTCCTGTTGGTCAGACATCGGAATCATGATGATTTTTATACCAAAAACACATCAGTGCATACATACGAATCTCAATTTAAGATCAAGCCCCCCCCCCTCTCCAAAAGCTCAGCTGAGGGTCGACACCCTCCGGCCCCTGTATGTTACTGAGGGTTCTGGTTGTCTAAATTGGTTGATTAGCTCATTAAATATACGCATGACGCTGCTGTGAGCTCAAGCATGCTGGAGTTTGTCTGAATGCTTGTACTGTTCATTTTAGGAATGCCTGCCTTTTCTTTTGTTTATAGCAGTGTTCTATTCACTGAAACCCATGCCTCTGGGTCTGCAATAGTACTGTTGCTCTCCTCTTCATTTAGTCTTTTATCAGCTAATGCCTTTGATTTGATGTGACGGGACACTTGCCTAGGGTGTGTTCAGTGGGTTCAAATGTTCAAACATTACAGAGGAAAACCTAACTTATAGAGAAATAATATATCTTTGAGAAGATTCAGTGCTTTTTCTTTTCTAAATAAACCGTATCAGTTGCGAAATTACACCGAATTAATGCTGCGGCCATTCGATAATGTCTGGTGAGTACAAAAGTCCTTTCTGGACACAAATGGCAATAATGATGTGGTCAGTATAGTTATGATGGATGTACATGTGTATTAAGTCACAGCTGTTTTTCTCTTTGAGGAAACTGTTTATATATTATTGGTATGTTCACTGTGCTTCCTAATGTGTCAGAGTGTCTTAAAGACAGAGGCAGCACTTCTGTTGAGCATGTGTGTATGTACGTCTGTACAAGTAGCTGCATCTTAAAGAGTGTATGTAATTTGTACATAATAGAAGATGGCAAAGAAATAGTAATGGTTTGTTTAGGACCGGTTGAACTGGTTGCATGGAAATTATTATATTGTATGTTCCATTGTTTGTCTGACTTCCCGTTAATTAGATTTTTTTTTTTTTTAAAGCGGGGTAAACAAAGGAGGAATGTTATTTACCCAGGAGAGAGCGTAGGTGGTGTTATCAGAAGTATTCAAGGTTATTTCTCTGTGTTCTGAAATGGCAGTGTGACTTTAGTATCCACCAGGATGTAATTTACCAGATATACGTCTGCTGTCCAGAGAAGCCAGCTGACCTTGATGCCCATATTCTCCTTTTTCATCTGATGTCTTGATTCTCGTAAAGGCTCCCGTCATCGTTCTCTATGCAATCCAAGTAGGTGTTGCTGTCAAAGCCCTGATATAGTGATGACAAATTTTGAGGAAAAGTGGGTCTTTGCTTCAGCAGGTATACCAGTGGTAAAACTTATATGAATGGAAATAAAAATAAAATATTGGGCTACAAAGGGCAATGGTACACTAAAACAGCCACACACATCACCTCATCTGCTCAGTGAGTTATGGCCTTACTGTGTTCTTTAAACCAGGTGTCGTTTTATAAGCTTGCTTCTTATGCATAGGTCCTGAGCAGATAGAAGAACCTGTTTTGTTTTTTTTGTTCTTTCCTGTTGCTCCTGTTTACCTTGGATTGTTTAGTTGAGCCGCTGAACATCGCCCGGGATGAAGGCCAGTTTTTGGCAAAAATGTAATTAAGATGGAAGATGCAAAAGTGTGGATACTGTATGTCTGCTATGACTGTGCCATGTTGCTGCTGAGAGTCATGTTTTCAAGTTTGGAAATAAAGAATGTACATTCCCATAAACTGGAGATGACAACTGTGTCGTCTTTTTTTATTCAGTCACCTCACAAAGATGAGCTTCATATCAACCATGAAGTATAGAACGTGTGAGTAAAAGTAAGAAACTGCCATTAGGAAAAGCTTTTTTTTTATTCATATTATTTTTATTGTCATATTATGTTGTTGTGTTTTGGATCAAATGAAATCAAATCTGTCTCATCCTGAGTGTCACGAATGCAAACAGTCACCACTGGATGGTCACGCTGCCCTAAACTAATGTATTGACACTGGCTGGGATGCACACAGACAATCAATGGGAGTTAATTGTCAGACAATCAGACATGGGGTTAGAGAGAGTGCTTTGCCTCTGTGTCTCTCACTTATGAGTCACTGAAACTCAGTGACTCAGAAGTGTTTATTCTCCAGTGTACCGCGGAGGTCTCTTCTCTATAAAGGCAGCCATACCCTCTTTTCTGTCACGCGTGGGAATGACCTGAGAAGAGAGGGCAAATGTTACAGCAGGACAACAGTAATCTGACCACAGATGACCTCCGAGAGTTTCACAAATGTCAGATTAGAGCTGAATGTAACTTAAATTATGTGCGCTGCTTATATTGTCATTTTTAAGGATAATAAAGCATGTATTAAAGTTCCCGAAAACATGGCTTCAAATCAAATCAAAGTATTTTTCTATAACTTTAAATATTCATGACTTAATAGGAAACTATCAAAGTAAAAAGCACACATTTAGTTATTTACTGAGAGTTTAACACTCAAACAAAAACTTCTAACTAAGCAGAAAATTGTGTTCGTGTAGGACCTGATTGCTCATAGTAAAAAGGTGACTGAGAAAATACATTTTCAGGGTCTTTCAAGTATTAATATATATATGTACTGGAACTCTTACCCGAGCATAACACATCCTCTCTATTGCCATTGCTGAACTGATGTCGACCTAGAAGAGACAGATCTCAGTCACAACAATCACTGATGTAAAAAAAAGAATTATATATATATATGTATAAAGAAATGTAATCTATGAATCACAATGTACCTCAAAGCCTCTGTTCATTGCTTCTTTTGCCATACGCACAGCGATAGGAGCCTGGGCAACAGAAATGAGACACAATTTGTAAAAACATGTAAAAAAAAAAAAAAAAACATTGAAAAAAAATAGAAAAATCACTGAAACATAAAGAGAACGTCTGGTCCTTCTCTTATAATCCTAGCAGTTTTTCCAAGGAGTCACTTAAATACTACAACAAACATCTAAAGGCTTACACAGCTTATTATCTGCTCCATCCTACCTCCTTTTCATTCAATGCAAACTCCTGTCAATTATTCAATCCACACCGACACCCGCACATGTTTGTGAGTGTGTGTGTGTCGTGCTATTTGTGGTCTGTTTCTCCACTTGACTGCCACTTGGGCCCTGCTGCCGACTGTGGGCATCTGAACTGGAGTGAAAGAAATATGGAACGACAGAGGCCTGCAGAGAGGGAGAGATAGAGAGGGGAAGGTGGTGAAGGAAGCAGCAGGATGGGAAAAAAGAGGAGGACGAAAAAGAGAAGAGACGAGTTGTTGAGAAAGGGGGGGGGGGGGGGGGGGGGGGCAGGGAGCAGGAGGTAAGAGAGCAGGTCCCTTGCCTGGAGGAGGAGGGATGCATCACTATCTGAGCTGTAGCAGAGTGAAAAAGTGAGTGTATTCTAACCTGAGGCAGTATCTCTCTGGCCAGGCTGAGTGCCTCTCTGTAGGCAGCGTCTCCTGTCTGGTTCTGTTCCACAGCTCTGTTTACGAGCCCCATCTCCAGAGCTGTCTGCCCTCCCACACGCCGACCTGATAAACCAACAAAGAGAGAGAGAGAGAGTGACACACAAAGCCCTCGCTGAACGACAAGCATCCTATGTGTCAGTGTTTCTGTCAAACCACCTGTGAAGATGAGCTCTTTGGCCAGAGTCATGCCGACCATCCGTGGTAGACGCTGACTGCCCCCTGCAGGACAAAGCACTTCAAGGTCAAGCTCTTGCAGCTGCTTTGTCTCTTTACTTAGACACTCAGTACTGTGAAAGGTCATTTGTGAGTGCAAGTGTGACCTCTTGTCGTCTTACCCGCCCCTGGGAGCAGCCCCCGTGTTGTCTCAATCAGACCCATCTGTGCAGAATACGCTGAAACACACATACACACACATATAAAGGACAGTTGAAGGTCTGTACTGCTGGGTGCCATTAAGCCAGGGAGGGCATAAAGTCTGACTGATGCCTCTGTCAGAGGAGCAGACGCAAACACCTGCTCACCTAGCTCCTCAGCGCTCAACCAATCACTGAGCTGCCGGGACTGATTTAACCAATCGCATGTAGATTCAGCTACACGAGCAGTTGGGCAGATGTGTCTGGCCTCAGCAGCTATCATCAGTCCCTGAGCTCATCAACTGATCGTTATTGCGGGGTGAAAAGCCCATATCTCCAAGCTTCTTAGCAGCTAAAAAGAGCAGCCTCAATTTTAGCTTGGCCCTGTTTGTATTTCTGTGGTTTTTAAACAGTTTCATACAGTAAGTCCACATTAACTCAAAAAAAAAAAAAGGAAGGACATATTACAAAAAAGGAGGGTGTAGCAATTCAAAAAATTCCCAGTTGATGACACTTGAAACATTACAGTGATTACAGTGAAAAAAATGATTTGCAACATAAAAAATGTCCATCAGATAAAGGCATTAGATACAGAAAATAAACTGTAAAAATCTAAAGGAATAAACAAATGACTTCTACATCTTTAAAACTTCTACAACATTACAAATGGGCTCATCTCCTGTTTACACATATCCATTATCCTCTAATCTACACTGATGGGACAGGGGAGTTGTCAGTCTCAAGAAATGGCCCCAAGTGGATTTAACTATCCTCCTCTCTCCTGTTTGGAGTCAACCACTGATCTAATATGACTGGATTAGTGACAGCTGTGAAGAGAGCATGACATCCCCTTTCTAACCTTATTAACATCACCTGAAGGAAAATGAAAGAAGAATGTTAAATGTATTCAAGCTTGACGCAGACTCGCGCAGTTTAAGAGTTGACAGGTGAAGGTTCAGTGTTCACTCACCAGCAGAGCGAAGGTCACAGGCCAAGGCCAGCTCAAGGCCACCTCCCAGAGCTGCGCCGTCCACCGCAGCGATGGTCGGCATGGGCAACAACGCTGATGGGACAATAGAATAAACTTACTCAGGGTAAAAAAGGTGAGTTTATTCATCCATCTATCTATCCTTCCATCTTTGTATCTATCTATCTCACCTATCTGAGTCATGAGGGATCGCAGGTTGTGAACAAACAGATCGGACTCAGAGTTGTTCATCAGAGCTCTCTCTTTCAGGTCGGCACCTGTACATACATCAAAACACGCACTGTCACCCATCATTTAGACAGTTTTTGATCACAGATGTAGACGGCGGGCAGGTTTCAGATGTTCCAGAGAACACTCACCTGCACAGAAAACCCCCGGCACCAAACTCCTGAAGACAACCACACGCACTGCTGAGTCATTGGACAGAGTGGACACCAGCTCCCTCATCTGCACACACAGGACACTGTGTCTCAGTTAGTGTGTGTGTGGTGTGAGTGTGTGTGTGAACATGGCGATGTAGAGGTCTGCTCACCTGTGACACAAACACATGGCCCAGAGAGTTTCTTGCCACATGTCGGCACATCAGCACCTCTGCTATACCTGAGGAAGAGACACAGCAAACAGAGAAAGAGAAGGCAGCAACTAACTATTAACTCTCATAGTTTTTATCAACCTACTGTTTCATTGTACTGTTCAATTGTCAAAACTGCTGATCAGCTATTGATTTCAGCACTTTAGGCTGTGATCTTGATGTGCTATATCATGACTCTCTACAGTCAAATCAGTATGGAAGTTGGTTCCTGTTGGGGAAATAAATAAATAGATAGATAGATAAACAAATAGCATATTTCATAATTCCAACTGTATTTATAACTTCATAGTGATGTAATAATTACAGCATTAATCGATTAATCGATTAGTCAATCAACTAAAATTAATAGAAAACAATTTTGATAATTGATAAATAAAAAAATGGCCAAAAAATGGGATGTTCCAGCTTTTCAAATGTGAGAACTGGCTGATTTTCCCTGTCTTATATTGTAATTGATTAAATATATTTGGTTTTTGGACTGTTGGTCAGACAAAACAGGTAATTTGGTGACATTGCCTTGGTTTCTAGGAAATAGCGATGGTCATTTATTCACAATTGTATAATGTTTTACAGACAAAGTGTTTAACCCAAAAAAATAATCAATACTTAAAAAATAATCATTCGTTGCAGCCCTAATGAAAATAATTTACAAAAACTCACTTGATAAGTCATAATTATGAGGTAGTCATGTATTTTTATCTTCTGTTTTTTCATATATTTATTCATTTATTTCCTCGGCAGGAATGGGCTTCCATAAAGTCAAAACATGAATTTCTGAGACATGCTCCTGCCTGATAATGCTTTTCAGCTCAGAAAAACTTTTCAGACGTACACATTCATGGAAAATTTGTTTAAAATCACAATCGAGTTTTGTAAAATAGATTCTGGTACAGAGTCTAGTTTGTAGTATATTATTAGTTTCCTCAATACTAAACCCATTTTAATCCGGAAATACTGAGACGGTGTCAGTGAATGTGGACAATGCTGATCGCATGAAAGTGAATCCCTACCATTGTCTTCCCCATCCAACCGCTTCAGATCCACCTCTACAGCAGCTTCCGCCTCTGTATGCTGCTTACGGCTGAGTGCGCGGCTGTAACCCGTCAGAGAACGACCTCCACCGGCCAGCTGTCGCGTTCTGTCCCGGGGGGTCAGATACGGTGTTCGTGCGTGTGTATCCGGCAGAATTACACCCAACCACCTCGGCCCCACCAGTCTGCAAAGGAGAGTTGTCATGTTTATTTATCATTCGCCGTTACAGACAGGAAGCTTGTCCGGAAAGTTGCAGGAAGTTTAGTGCAGGTTTCTTCCTGTCTGAGAAGGAGGGACTTGACCGCCCCTGACTGTCAAATCAGCATCAGACAGGTTCATGCAAGGTAGTGGACCCCAGAGATAAAACCTTATGATGCATTGAAAGTAACTTCTATTTTGGTAAATAGGGGGGGATTTTTATACTACCTGATACCACTCACTATTTCACTCAGCAAGACAAAGCTGTAATTGTGAAAGTTTATTTTACTTCCTCTGTCCACTCATCCTGTCGTCTGCTCTCTCTCTCTCTCTCTGTCTCTCTCTCTCTCTCTCTCTCTCTCTCTCTCTCTCTCTCTTTCTCTCTCTCTCTCTCTCTCACACACACACGTACACATACACAAACACACTGTCCTCCAGCCTGGTGTCCTGTCTCTGGAGTGTCCAGTCGTTGGCCAGACAAAGCAGGGTGTTGAGATAAGGTTTTCCGTCAGGCTGCTCATGTCTAGTCTGACCATGCATTATTGAGCAGGTCTTTACAGGTTATGCAATTACACAGTCAGGCATTGGGTCTGATGGTGCAACAGTCTGAGCAGTGTGTGTGTGTGTGTGTATCCACATGCATGTGATACAGACGGGAGAGTCAGATATTGACCATAAATGACACATTACAGTTCAACCTTTTACCATTCAGGTACATCAGATTGCATTTATATTGATCTGATTACTTCCCTTCTGCCAACGGCAGCACATTTTATTGTCCATTTTATTGGTGTCTGGCTTTGTTTACTCTTGGTAATTAACATGGATGTCAGTGACTCTGGGCAGTCAATCATGTTAATTTGTAACTGAGATGTAAATGTATTATAAGGGTAGAGTGTAGATGGATGTTTGTGCTGGAGGGTGTTGGGTCAGGAGGGTTGGCAGGATCAGGTGGGTTAAGTGAAGCTGAAACTATAGCTTATACCTACAGTATAACTGTATGTAACATAGACAGATTAGATAAAAATAGAGAGAAAGAAGAAAAGAAAAGGAGAAAGGAGACATACGTTACTTAGATTTGCATTTGTCTATAGGTTCTGTTGCAGTGAAGTGAAATGTCACCTGATTGATTTCTAAGGTTCTGGTCTGGAAGAGAACAGGTGGTTTAGATTTGCTGTCTGGCAGGTGTGCATTGGTTTTCTCATGTGTACGTGCCTTGAGATGGAAAACTGATGGTAGATGACGCTCACTGTTTGAATGTGACGGTGTGTGACAGAACCTGAGCCTGATGGACTGTAACTGACACTGCCAGTATATGTCTCTGGACAAGACACACAGGTTGGACACACATCCAAGCAGGAGCACAGTCCACCCACAGGGAACACTGATGCCTTTTAAGAGCAACCTGCAGGCATTACATAAGAGGACAAAGGAGAAAGTTGTTTTTTTTTCCAGCATGCTTCAGCGATTTTCATGCACATCTCCTCCCTCCGAGCCCTGTTGGTAGCATCATTTCCTGGCTTTAGCTGGGTAGATACGCCGCCCCTTCTGTCGACAAACATCCTGGACATGGCACAAAGTCCTCATTTTCCACACTGTACATGATGTCAGCCACACAGCATTTCCCCTCCCATCCTGCAGGGGTCAGTCTTGTATCAGCAGGATGATTGAAGGAGCACTATGCTCTGTCCTGTTGCTCCTCTGCTCCCTTTACTCTCCAGTGCAGTCATTACTTCTGTTAGGCTTGCTGTCCAAGTAAATGCACGCCCCCCTGTTCCCACCATCCCTCTTTAAAACATGGTTCTTTTTAGTCTTCCTGCTCCACCTTCTCTCCTCTGTCTCCCTTTCCTCCCATCAGAGGAGGCAGGTGACGTGAGCAGGGCGCAGAGTCGTGTCTAGACAGTCCTCCAGCATCAGCCTCATCAAAGGCCGGGGTTGACTTTGGGCGGGGAAGCCTGGTGACAGGGCACGAGGCCGGTCATGAGTCAGAGGGAGTGAGTGGCGTCCTGTTACTGCATCTGTCTGTCAAGAGTGAGACGACACACTGATCTGCTCTGGGCATGTACAGTGTGTTTGACCTTTGTGTCTGATGTTTTATCACACAGATATACTTTAAGATAGAAACATACATGACACACTTTTCAGCCTTCGCTTTGGATCACAATCACAATAGAACAAAGTCAGTCAGGCTCATGTAAGGAGCTACTTTATTTATGAAACCATGGAAGACACAACAGTTGTGCATCACTGCCATGTTTGTTCTCTTGTAGGTGTGTCGGTATGTGTGTGTATATTAGATAACATGTAGGTTTGTGTGTGTGTGTGAGTGAATGTCAAGGGGCAGGACTAAGGGGGGCTGCCATTATGTGAGTACATTAACTCCGCTAAGGTACACAGAAACAGGGTGGAGTGGATTAACACGCTCTGCTGATACCACAGAAGCAACGGCCCAGCAGAACATGATACTGTCAGAATGAAGACATGATACTCGCTGATCTTCATCTATGAATAATCGATGTGTAAAAGGTTGTAAACATATTAAAGGATAAGTCTGGTTATGTTTGACTTTTTTTTCAATGATTCTACTAACAGATATTGTCTACAAATTAAATACTGTAGCTTATTCCTCTGTGTCATTGAGCTCCATGGTTGTCCAAAAACTATTTAAAACACATCACCGACCAGAACCGTTGCACTCGCTGATATGTTCCATCGTTGCCATGAAATTATTTAGCTGTCTTTAAATATGAAAGTTCCATTTTTGTCACCCATTTTAAAAGATTTATATCTTCAGTAGGTAGTAAGATTTAGCTTGAGTGCCATGCACAGCACTCCATTAAGAAACTGTATCCTGTGATGAATAAAATGTGTGTGTAATGTGTAAAAAAAAAGCATGCAACCCCAGAGCACACATACAAATACACACCCAGTATGACACTATAAAGAGCCTGAGACTTACAGCCTGAAAGATAGTGGAGCAAGATGGGAGAAGAGTTACAACCAGACTGAGTCACAGAGAGAAAAAGGGAAGGAAGAATTACTGCCTCACATAGAGGAGGAGTAGGGCCAGAGCTCAGCCAACATTTAATATATTCTGCTCTTATAAAAAAAAAAAAACCCTTTCACTTGTCATTATTTAGTCCAGGGATCCTCCAAAGAAAAATAGAGAGCTGTAAAGATGTATAGCAGTGATGGCCTCCCCTCGGCTTGGGATCAGACCGGCTGTCTGGCTCTTGACAGCAGACACTGCACCCCTCCTATTAAAAAATAAAGATGTTTCACTGCTCAACCTGGAGCACACACACTCTGTACGTGCACACACTCACAAGCACATTGTCACAAAGGCAGCGAACATCCATGCAGCACTTACCCACGTGCTGCACTCACAAGACCGTACAACACAAAAACTCCAAATATCAAATATCCATGATACACATTGCCATGTAAACTCTTGCGCACACACACACACACATGCACAGGGATATACACACTTGCCTCTGGAAGCTGACACTGTTTGCAGCGTAGAGGGAGGAAAGTTACATGAATGATTCTGATCGCCAGGCTTTACCGAGGCAGTTATCTGCGAACACGATCCACCAAGGCCATTAAGACAGCAAACCCATGACAGAGGTAGCAGACAGACCGACACAAACTGATCAAACAGGCTCCTCCAGGCTGCTCTGTACTGTACCTTCAATAATCATACATCAAACTGAAGATAGATAACCATGTCTGACCACAACAGCTCTGAAATTAACAACTGAGCGGGAGGATGTCAGTGCTGTCATTTTTCACTGTCAACTTGTTATCCAATCACAGTCAGATGATATAGCTGCCTTGACTTCTCAGTTGCCTTGATTATCTTCAGGGATGGCAGTCTTGGTCTGTGTGTGTGTGTGTGTGTGTATTTGTGTGTGTGTGTGTGTGTGTGTGTGTGTGTATGTGTGTGTGTGTGTGTGTGTATGTGTGTGTATGTGTGTGTGTGTGGATTACCATGAGATTTTGTACAGACATCAGTGGTCGCCAGAGGATGAACCCTTTTGATTTTGGTGATCCAATGGCGTTTCATCTAAGGCCACCTGCAGGTTGACATTTGTGGTTTTGAGTGAAATATGTCGATAACTATTAGATGAATGTCCATGAACATTTGAAACACATTCACGTAGCCCTTTACTTTCCATATAGCGCTGTCATTGGGTCAAAATTTTAATTTGTCCAGTATTTTGGTTTATGGCCAAAAACTGCAAAATTGACATTCTCATCAGTCTTGGCTGTACTTTGCATTGTATAATGTTAATGTTCACTCTTGTCTAATGAAAAACAGGCAGGAATCAAGTTGGTCATAACACTGTTCTTTCCCAACCTTAACACAAAGTCATGTCATGTCAACTTGTGTCCCCTCGCCACAGGTTGCTTGTCTATGAATGGTGAGAATCGAAGACTGATTTTCACTTCTTAGGTTGTTTCATTTGAAAACTCCTCAGAGGCCTAAAGAGGTAAAACTATACAGTCTTTAGTGTAAGTAAACTAAATTTTCTATGATAGAATTTTAAAAAACCCCATAATATTATTTCTTATACCCTGGTAATCATCTAACAACCCCACAGATTCACCTTGCGACCCACAGGTTTAAAACCACTGCTTTAAAGCTCAATCTCATAACATCTGAGAGAACAGCATTAAGGTGGTTCATTAGGTATAATGATAGTCTCACTGAAAGCCAAATGACCTCTGTGTGACCCTTGAAGAAAACTGGCTTTAAAGCATCTATACTGTGCACAAAAGTGTAGCTAAATGATCAATAATTATGCTCTTGTGAATATTTAACCTCTTAACCCTCCTATTAGAAGCAGGGTCATTGTATATATTCCTTTCTACTCATTTCTTCATATTTTTTTACAATCATTTGGTATATGTTGGCATTAAAACAGAGTTGGAATGGCAACTAATTTACCACTTGGCATTACATATAATATTTCTTAATTTCATTTTTCACCATAAACCAAATGTCAGCTGTTTTTGTTTCATTGAATGAGACAGTAATGAGACACTGGCAACAAGAGGTGGCAATCAGCATCCTTGCAGTCTCCTTCCACGTCCACTATTCAGACAAAAAAAGTGACGCACATAGATGTGGACAGCCGACTTCACCGCCTTCCCAAATTAAAATGTGCGTATGCCAAAAAATTAATAACTGAGCACGCACAATCCAATTTGAATGCATTATGTTATCAACAAACCGCTGGGGGACAGAATGAGGAGAAATTAGCCACTGGACCACATGAGATAAGGCCTGTTAAATCTGTGCTGCTTTCAGGCAAGATTATGATTGACTTGTATTTTACGCACACGCGCGCACACACACACACACACACACACACACACACAGAGAGAGAGAGAGAGAGAGAGAGAGAAAGAGAGAGAGAGAGAGAGAGAGAGAGAGAGAGAGAGAAACTATCATCCTTCATTTCTTTGAGTTCCTTTGGCCGGACAGACGGTCTGCACTCTGGATGTCTGGCTGGTTATCTCGAGAGGGCAACACCTGGTGACGTCACCATCGCAAATTACACCATTGCCAACTGACACACAACACACACACTACATCTGTGTGTGCAGACCTGCAGTGTGAGCGCGGACGGAGAGACGGAGAGGGAGGGAGCGCAGAGCGAGAGCGCATCAGTACCGCGCAGCAGAGAGCGACGATCACACAGAGCCGTCTGAGCGGAGTGGAAGGACGCACTTTCCATCGCGCTCTTGAGAGAACCCCGACTTGTCTGCTGGACAGAGGTACATATCAGACCCACACACACTCAGACAAACACAGTCAAGGACATATGTGAGCGGTGTGCGTCTCTGCTGAGTCTACATCCAGGATTCAGGAATTTTTGCGCAGGTCATGGCATTTGTTTGGTAACTAAATGAAGAATGCACTCTGCTGGCGACAACTAATTCACAAAGATGAGTCACCAAGCGGGTGGTCGCCAACACTCAATGGTCCGCTGTGGTTTCTTCAGGAGGGACAAACTCCGGTAAGCTGCTCGATTCACGCCCGCAGAGCGATAAGCGTCTCTCGGTCACCTTCTGAAATGATGTCTTGTGGCGACGTGCGTGGCGCGCCAGAGTGCGTGTGAGTGACTGACCGATAGTCTTTCTGAGAGAGAAAGAGAGGCTGGATATAAACAGCAGCCAGGCTTTCAGGCAGCGACAGCCAGACACCCAGGGCAGCCATCTCGCCCCTCTCACAGCTCCTCAGACCCATGCAGGATGCCCGGAGAGCGCCGGGGAGTCCTGGTCCAGCTCAGCCCGAGTTCATGACGCTCTGGGCGGCCTCGTCATGCGTCTCTTGCCCGAGCCCAGCGCCCAGTCCCTCCGGCTCCTCTTCCTCTTTATCTTCGTGATGGGGGTGGCCCCTTCACCGGCTCTCACAGCCGGCTGCCCCGACAGATGCGTGTGCGACGACCAGCTGGTGGTCCAGTGCGCCGGGCAGGAGCTCACCCTGTTCCCTAATGACCTGCCCCTGGCCACCCGGCAGCTCATCATCTCCAACAACCGCATCGGGGACCTTCCGGCGCTGCAGCTCAACTACCTGTCTGATCTGGTGTATCTGGACTGCAGCAACAACTCTCTCACCGAGATCTCCGAGTCCACCTTCGGGAACTTGCGGAAACTCGCCTATCTGGACTTGTCGTTCAACACCCTGCTGCAGATCGAGGACCGGACTTTCGGGCCCCTGGCGTCACTGGTGATGCTGCGGCTGACGGATAACCCGAGTCTGGGGGAGATCCACCCGGATGCCTTCTCGGAGAACATTGCTCTGCAGGTGCTGGATGTGAGCCGGAACAACCTGACGGTCCTCAACATCAGCAGCCTCATCGCCCTGCCTGCTCTCCGGTCTCTGGGGCTCAGCGGAAACCCCTGGAGGTGCGACTGTGACACGGAGGACCTCTGCCTCTGGGTGCAGATAGAGGGCTTCAAGTTCCAAGGTGAGGATGGGTGGAGTTTGATAGATGTTCAAAACACACAGAACCATTTGGGGTAATCTAAACGGTCAAATATGGGATGATTTTTCTTTTAGATGATCATTAAGGACTTGATCTTAAAAGAAGCATATTTCTGAAAAACAAAAACACATGCCGCCTGCTTTCTTTGCCAAAATCTGGCCTGTTCAGATAGCAACAGTCACACCTCTTGCAGGTGGTCTCCTGTTTGTTTGTTTGGTTCTGGAAGCAGGATCCTGTTGATGGCCAGTTTCCTGACAAATAAATAAAATGTTGCTCTGCTGAGACTATTCGCCAAAGACGCTCCAAGGTCTTATCATTTGTTATTGTCACATCAGCTCATTTAGATAATTTGATTGTGGGCGCTTGGGCCATTTAGTCCCTGATGGTGGGCCACTTACTACACTGTTGCTCTCCCTTTATTTTGTATGCACATACTTATCTTACACACACACACACACACACACACACACACACACACACATACACACACACACATACACACAGTGCCATGTGCTCTCCCACAGATGCACAGAGGCTCTCTCTTTCCTAGGCACACACACACACACACACACACACACACACACACACACACACACACACACTCAGAGTCCAGAGCTAATGGTTTGACCTTAGAGTCAGAGCAATCTGAAGATTTCATTCCCCTGCTTCTCTCTGCAATAAGATCTCCTCAGACTGCCCTTCACGTCTCAATAATGTGTCAAGTTTAATCCAACAAATCAGCAGACTTGTGTTACATTTACTTGGAAAACAAAAGCCACCTCCGCCATCCATTCTTTAAAGCGTCAGGGATTGAATTAAAAATCAGTAAGAGAGGGCCTCGTGACCTTCTCAGCGAAGGCAAGCATAGGTGATCTTTGCTTGTAAATGTTAATGGAGCTTAGTTCTAAGAAGGTGAACTGGGTGAAGTGTTGTAACAACATTGGTCCTGCTTATAATAGCCATCTTAACAGTCAGTGTGCATCCCATTGATCTTTCTGCATTGTCTGTCTGGGTCCTGAGGGCAGAGATAATGCTTGTGCCCTTTTTGTTTTTTTTCTGGCTAGCCCCTCACACACACACACACACACACACACAAACACCTGTATGAACACACAAAAGCTGTGTGCACCTGGGTGTGCTGGCGCTCCCACTGCCGTATGCTTTGGCCTTTCAGTCCAGATGGTTAATGATGGTGCTCAAAAAAGCTGGACTCCTATGCTCCCATTAAGGACAGAGTGTGTGATGTGTGTGTGACTCACTCCACTTAAGTGTGTGTGAGTCAAACTGGCATCTATAGGTTAGAGGAGACCCCAAAGCCAGGGCCTGTGGGAGACAGGAATGAGATTAAGGGACAAGGAGCTTGTGAGGAAGGCCACTCGAAGACAGCAGGTCCCCAAAGTTGTTATCCACCTTCACTTTCACTGAAGTACACTCAACAAATGGCACAAACATGAACACGCCAGCACATACACACACTCACACATACTTACTGCTCTGCTCCTTATCCCACCAAACACCAAATCCTCACATTTCTGCGGTAAAACAGAAAAAAAAAATATTGACAGAAGGGCTTTCGAATCGTAAGTGACACGACACAACACAACACAACACACGGCAGAGTTTTTGTGCTTTCAACATGCACACAGCTGTACTGGCTCTACTAAATCACAGCTGCAGTAATATGAAATCACAGCTATATCCCACATCACATAACACTTTTATATAAACGTGACAAAACCACTGTGCTCCCTCAGAAACACACAAAAACACGCACTCTGTCTCTCAGACTGACAAACCGTGTATTGATATGGCACTTATATACAACTACAGTAACCTGTTTAACAGAGGGAATGGGGTCAAGGGAGCATGTGTGTGTGTGTGTGTGTGTGTGTGTTAGAGCATGCAGTGTGTTTCTGTGGTCATGAATGCCCTCCGATGTGACTGCAGGGCTGTGAGTCTAATGTGCAGAGATTCCAGCTGTCGTTACCTCTCAGTGTGAGTATGAATCAGGTGCATGCAAGTGTGTGTGTGTAAGTGTGCAGTGTCTTCACATACTACTACATACTACTGCTAATGGGGAAGATTATTGGCAGAAAAGTCTTGTGTTTGTATGATTTTTTGTTACTCAATTTCTTTTTCAGTTCCATTTTTTTATATAGTTTTT
This sequence comes from Thunnus thynnus, assembly GCF_963924715.1. Taxonomy (NCBI): domain Eukaryota; kingdom Metazoa; phylum Chordata; class Actinopteri; order Scombriformes; family Scombridae; genus Thunnus; species Thunnus thynnus. Next base: position 25,065,633 of record NC_089524.1, on the reverse strand, counting down.
TAATGCTTGCTTGTGTTTTCCTGTGTTTAAGAAGTCACTCAGTTTGTGTTTGTGTTTGTTTTAGACATGTGTCACTGAGAAAGGTTGACATGACTTGACTCTGGCAGCCACCAAAGTCAGAGTGTGACTTCAGGAAAGCAGAAAGATTGACAGATGCATTTGAGCTGTCTGTCCATAGGAAAGAGAGAAGAGAAACAAGAGGGAGAGTGATAGAAGAATGTGATATAAAGACAGAGTGGGTGTGTTTTTTGCCAATGCAAGTCAGGAAAGAGAAGATCACAGGAAAGCCTAAGATTAAACATCCTGAAGACGTTCATTAGGTTCTGTCTGAGCTGGTGTGTCAGGTGCCTCTTGGTGTGCCGGTTGTATGTTTCTTCCTGCTATGTAAAAGAAATCCCCCCTTATAGAGGACAAACAAAATTATGTTAACACTTGTTTATTACAAGAAAGGGAATCTCGAAAAATGTTTAAAATGTCAGTAACAAATATTGTTCTCATCTTTCAGCTCTTTTTTCTTTTTTTTTGGGGGGGGGGGGGGGGGGGGGGGGGGTGTTTAGGCAACTGCCCACAACCTTTACTCTTCTGGTTCAGTGTCACTGATCTCATCAGTGTTGTTTCCAGCAGCAGCCAGCTGTTTTCAGCCATAAAAAGCTCTATAAAACCACCATATGCCATTTGCTCAGCATGAAGCAGGCAACATTAGTGACCAGCCGGTGAGCACGGTGGAAAAGTGAGTAAATATTGGACTTATATTCACCAGGTGCACAGAAACTAAACTAGATGTGTAAACAGGCAACAGTTTGCTAACACGTATGATTTTTAGCTTGTTGTGGAGTTCTGCACCCAAGTAGCAAAAACACATGATAAATGCAGCTTTGAGTAAAAAAAACAAAGACTGAACATTTAAAGAGAAAATAGAAAATATTTATATTATTTGCTATTATTAAGCTAATAACAAATCACATCATGTAAACACTTTGTGAAAAAGGACTTTGAGTTTCATGGGATTAAATTACTGCTGAAAAAAATACTCATATTAGCCTAGTTTGCATGTCAATTAACAGTTTTAATTGACATCTATACTGAGATTAGTTTCGCCTGCACCACAGGCGTTGTTTGTCAGTACTTTTTGACTCTGTGTTGGCACATTTTCTGTGTAATTCCCTTTAAGTATTGCACTTTTCAGTTTGTTTAGGTACAAGTGATTTGGCTTCTTTGTAGTTCATGTGCAGATAAATACTGCTGGTTGGCAATGAGCCTTATATGAATGGGGCTTGTTTATTTCTAATTGCAATGACATTTTTTTTTAAATGTTCTTTTCCATGAGGGATCTATGTTATTTTGTCTACCAACATATTTATCGTCTCTTAGTGTGTTCCAAAACTTTCCAGTCCTGAGCACCTAAATGTTCTCCATCATCAACTCTCCACACACAGTATACATACATTTCCTCTCTTGTCATAATGGAATTTCAGCATGTCGAACGACCTGCTGTACTCACTGTAGGTCGATTTTGACAAGTGCTCGAACTAAATCCACTGAATGTTAAGTGGCTCGTCCCCCCGGCTGCCAGTGCTGGTGCTGTTGTGGCTCCAGTGTTGGAGAAAAGTATTTCTGGCTGCTTGTTGGTACCCTGGATGGCTCACAGACCCAAGGCAAACAGCCAAGGCACAGGGCCACACACAGGGCAAGAGTTAAATATTCATAAAAACAGAAACAGAAACAGGGGTCTGCGGGTTCACAGAAAGGAAGAATGGAAGAAACAAGTCAGGTTTTCACACCAAGTGAATCTGATATGTCTTTAATGAAAGTGAATTATAGATTATTTGAGATGGGATGAGAAGAGAGACAGGCTGAAATAATGTGACAAAAGAACAGAAGATGAAAAAATTTGATAAGACAGAAACTGAGAAATTGGCCAAACAGATTAAGATGGACTTTGCAACAGAGAGATACCAGATAGGGAAAAGAAAAACAGGCAGACTATAGAGGTGTTATCAATGGCCGGTGCCCCAGATCTGTCACTCAAATTCATTAAAACATTCATTATGACAAGGAGGCATCGGCTCAGTTTAATACAGGTAGACGATACATTATTTATCAGCTGGAACGATTTCTCAGTCCCATCTGGTGCAGAGAAGCATATCGAATTCAACCGGCCTACTTGTGTAGCATAGCCACCATATATTTTTATGTCTCTGTGCATTTTGCGGTGTGAGCTTGAAACCGAGATTGATGTGATGCTTGTGTGGGTGTGTTTGTGATGTGATCACCTGAGGCACGGAGGGGAGGTATTTCAAGTTGTGTGCATGACTCTGAGTGTGTGTGTTTTTGTGTGTGTGTGTGTGTGTCTTTTGGGGCCAACTGATATTCGAGCCAAGAGAATAAAATTGGAAACGAGAGAGGGGAGAGTGTGAAGATGACAGAGCAAAACTGAGAGAAATGGAAGGACATCGAGTTAGAAGGAAATGGAGTGATAAAGGCTGAAGGGAAGACACAAAGGGAGAATAAATGTTAACACTCCAGAGTGGGAATGAAAAAGTGGGAGGCGATAAAGAGAGCAAGACTGATAAGACCGAGCGATAGAGGGAAGAGGAGGGAGAGCTGTTGCTATCTGACCTTCACTCTCTCTCCACTCATCCTCAGCCAAAGGAAGACGGGATCATATGGAGAAATGATGGAAAGGAGGATGGTGTTAATCTGACTAATGCCGTATTTGAGAGGAGAGGAGTGTGAAGGCGTGTATTATTCAGCCCTAGTGGATGTGATGGAAAAAAGGTCAGCTATTCTTAGTCTTAGCTAACCCCAGTATGATGCGTTTAGCTGGTTAAACAGCGAGCTACTTGAGCGCCACTATAAGAGGAGGGGTCCAAAAGTCACACATTATACGCTTCTAGTATGCACAGTTTTGGCAATTTGCAGGTGAAAAAATGTCAAGGCTCTCAGTTGAACCTCTGAAAAATGTGGTTGAAAAGTGAAAGTTCTTTATATTCTCTATAACCATTGTTTCAATGTTTAATTTCAGTGTCTGTATTTCAAACTAAGTGTTGTGTAATGCACACCTGGGTGGCAGATGTTTAGGATAGATCATGTGAAAGAAAAGGCTGAATTAGCGTCAGCATTGTGTTTATTAGAGTTACCATGTTCATCAGATATCAAATTCACATCTTTACGTTAAAGCCATTGGGTAGCCACTTCCAAAACACTTGAGACAATTATCACATCAATTATACGAGCATATCCTCAAAAAGAGACAAACAATATATGTTGAATACATGTGCAACGCAAGTGTCCTATAGGCGCTTTAAAAAAGTAACTTTTCAACATAATTTTTAAGTGTTATAACCTCCAGACATCTTTTGACATGCAGATCACCAAATCAGTGCCTTATTTATTTAGTATTCATAAATAATCACTCAGATTTAGAGCTGCAACTGATGATTATTTTCATTATCGATTAATCTGACGATTATTTACACCATTAATCAATTAATCGTTTGGTCTATAACAAATTACAAAATGTCAGAAATATCAGAAAACAGTGAAAAATGCCGACCACAATTTCCTGAAGCTCAAGGCGATATTATCAAGTTGCTTATTTTGACCGTCCATCAGTCCAAAACACCAAGATGTTCAGTTTATTATCATATAAGACAAAGAATGCAGCAAATCCTCAGAATTGAAAATATGAAACTAGTAAAAATCTGGCATTTTTGCTTGAAAAATATTTAAACAATTAATTGTTTACTAATCATTTCAGCTCTACTCAGACTCTCTATCCAGTATCCAGCTTCCATGGGGAGGTCAGAGGTCAAGTTCAGCTACAGACCAGCGGCACAAGCTGGTCGGAACTGATGAATTTGTGCAGGGAAACCTCAGCAGGGTGGATGGTTGAGGAGGATTCATCAAAGATTGTTTGGTTGAAGGACGTTCTCCTTCACTGCATCACTCTGCGCACAGCCTGCTTGTGTGTACACAAAAATGAACAGTGGGCTTTGGATAACTCTTTGTGATCGGGGGGGTTTGAGGATAAGCTTGTGTCTATAGCTTCCACCTCCCCCTCTAAATGAGACCACAACCGCACTGATCACCATATGCATTGGCATAATTAATCGGCTTATAAATAGCTCTGTTCCCAGTTCACAGAACGGGCTCTCTGCCCCGCAGGTTAAAACCTCACAGCTCTGTTCATCTGTATGAGTGTAATGTGAACATACTGTATACATGAATCAAACCTGCTTTTTACAAGTCTGTAGACTGCAGGGCAACGACGCATGTGTTTGCATTCACAGTGTAGTCCAAATAGCCTGAAAAAAGTGATTGCTATTCCACTGCTCATTGCTCTTTTATGTGTGTGAGAGACAGAGAGGAGTTGGAGGAAAAACGGAGTGAAGTTCATGAAAGAGTCAGCGATGTTTTTCAGCAGCTTCTCGCCCCAAACTAGCCCCTCCTCCGGGGAGGGGATGAGCCCTGCTTTCTGTCAGTGTGTCAGCGTTGAGCTTCCCGACCATTCAGCTGATGATTTGACACGGAGACTGCAGCGCTCTGGTGGCGGCAACACACAGAGCCGCTCACACGCACTCATGCACAGAGACAAATGTTACAGATGTAGGTGCACACAATAAACACAACCATTTGTGCTCCCTTTGGTTCTCTTTTATATAAAATAGGAAAACATCAAGATTCCCATCCACAACTCCTCGAAAACTCTGCTTGTGTGTGTAAGGTGTTTGTCAAGTGCAGTGTGTGCTCCTATTTTCAGTATCTGTAAGTAAGTTAAATGTTACATGTGTGTTTATTCCTCTGATTGCTGATGTTTATTTCCTCCAGTAGTATTTTTGACCTTATAGCCCTTGGCCTGCAGTGTGTCAGTGGGCCCCAGGGCTTTGTCTTGGTCAGTGGCATACTTCATAACACAGCCTGCATAGTGTCACACTGACACCACTGACCACAAGCCTGGTAATATTACCATAACACAGTGACATCATGCCATACACAGCAGAAATAAGACGGGCGGTTAGGACAGATAGGTGACCGCCATGCTCTGCTTCCAGCAAGATGCAGACAACAGTGACATCTTGACCAACTACAGGATCACAGTATCATAGTGCAGGGCAAGAAGGGAAATTTGTCTCCAAAGAGGGAGAGTGGTAGAGAGGGCAGAGTGGTTGTCATCCTGTATCCATCCTGTACTGCAGGATTTAGGGAAACTGTAGTGCAGCAAGCATGGAAAAAAGTATTTTCAAGGCTGCAACCACTGTTCCGAAACTGCTGGGATTAGACTGCACATTTGAGATATGTGAGAACAAAGAGGACACACACATCTTTCTCTATCTCTGTCTCTCACTCTCTCCCACTCTTTCAGTTTTTCTCCGTCTCTCTCTCCCTCTCTCACACACACACACACATACTCTCTCTAACCTGAAAATGTGCTGCGGTTTAGTTCCTGGTGTACTTGTCTCATTGTACGTTGGTATCTACAGAATTACAATATTGAGTGCTGCTCATGAAGAGACTTAAAGGAAGTTTATGAGGATTTTCATTTAATGACCAGGACATAAGCCAAGGCAAGTGAATATTAAGGTTAATTTTAGCTCAGGTTGGAAAGTCCTGGCAGAGACAGTAGCAAAACCTCTCAATTAAAAAGTTTGGACTCTTAAAAACACAAAAACCCATTTTACTGAGGATGTTTCTCCTTCCCTGTTAACTCAGAGACATAAAACTGGACTCCAGCACCTTTTATTTAGACAAGTTATTAACTGGAGGAAATTTTAATATTGGACCTTAAAACAGGAACATTATCATCTAACTCACAGAGACATATATTATTGAAGATTGAGTGAAAGATATACGGGCGGTGGAAAACGGGGACAAACACTGGAAATGTCAAGGGCATTCTACCAGAGTGATGTCTGAGTGTTTCCCCAGCCTAAGCAATGGGATGAGTGAGAAAACACGGGAATGACAAAGAAACAGACGGTGAAGGGAGACTGAACGGCGAGTGAATCATCCTGGCTGCCACCTTTTTCCTGTGTTCTCAAGTAATGCTCAAATTATTTTCTGATTGTAGGAGGCAATCATGAATTCTCTCTAAAAAGGAAAAATCTATTTGCAATTTGAAATTCAGGGCCTTTTTCAACCTCAATTCTGACTTGAGTTGTTGTTTATTATCTGCCAATACTGAGTTCTGATTCTACATTTTATGTTTGCCCACATAATACCTCTTCACAGCTTACACTTTAACCTAAACTTGGTACAGTCGAAGCGCGAATGCAATTTTTAAACAGATTTTTAACCAAGAATAGCACTTTATGCTTGTGGGATACCTACAAAATGTCACTGAGATGGAAGGAAGGTGAAGGATGAGAAAAGGATCAGGCTTATAGTAACAGATATAATCAATAAAAATATGGTTTCATCAGCCTCATTACTAATCAGGAGATCAGCTTGGGACATCCCTGAAGACACAGGACAAAAATTACATGAACATTAATAACTTTTGGACCAGGGAGAGAGAGAGAGAAGTTTTTTTTTTAATTTTTCCCTGGGTTTGAAATATTTTTATACCTCCAGCTACAGCTGCATTGAGGGATTGTTGCAAGGTGCATGACACAGTGATGGAGGACAAATGAGATCCAAACACCCTGAGGGACCTGTTTGTACAGTCACTGATTGTACCTCACTGTTCCAGCATGCTGCCATGAATGTTAGATCGTGCAAGGTGACCTCACAGCGACCTCATTGCACACACACATACATACACAAGCAAAAAAAAAAAAAAAAAAAAAAATCCACACACCTGGCTTGAGGCAAGCTTTGGCAGGGTAAGGAGTCTGAGCAGATCAGTTATCCAGCCCAGACTGTCACAGATGGTGAAAGAGAGTGACGGAGCGACGGCCATGTGTACTGATGGGCTTCACAGAGAGAGAGAGAGAGAGAGAGAGATGTAGGGAAATAGATTGTTGAGGAAGTGTGTAGAGAGAGAGGAAGAACAGGCACGAGGAGATGGAAAATAAAAAATGACAGCTTTGCCTCTGCGTGTCCTTCTACTGAGGGTGAGTTAAAACTGGGGTAAGATGATGTGTTGTCTGCAGTGGTGGAAAGTAAGTACATTTACTCAAGTACTGTACTTGAGATACACAATCTAATTTATGCTACTTTATACTTCCAGTCCACTACATTTCAGAGGCTTTTTCTTACTATACCACAGCTGTTGTTACTAGTTAGGTTTCAGGTCAGGATTTGACATAATAAACATATTATAACCTTATAAAATGCAACACATTGTTAAAGTGCTGAAGGGGGAAAGTTTCTCTGTGCTCATTGAAAATCTGAGTTAGACGTGTATCTTTAAGCATGATTTGTGACATCACAATGAGTTTTGATCCAATCGTAGTCCAGTATGTAAATTACACAAGTGTGATGTGGAAACTTGAAGCTTCCAGTGCACAGACACTGAGAACGGACTTTGCAGTGAAGGAGGAGACATCTTCTGTCTACTATTTACACTTTTGAAATGAAAAATATTCACATATTCATATATTCTGGGTTTTTCAATGAGTGGGAAGGAGAAGATGCCATTTTAAGAATTTTAACAAGGTCACTGAACTTTTTTTGTGGGAAAGAAAACCATATAAGTCAAAAATTATTATCAAAGTATTTTTATATAGCTTAAAACATGTCTGGAGGGGAGCTTTAAAGATTAAGCCAGTGGTTTCCAACTTCTTTGTCTTCTGACCCCTCACAAAAAAGCAGTTTCTTCTTCAGGCCCAATGTCATGTTTGGATGTCTCTGAGTTGTTAGCAGTTCCAGCAGTTTCCACATTTCATAGAAATAACAGTTTGAGGCCCAAAGAGAAGAAATGATCCAATATGTCAAGCAAGGTTAGAGACCAAGTCCAAAAAATGATTACAATTGTGTAGCAGAATTGATTTTTTTTACTTCTTCCCACCCCCGTTAGTCATCTCACGACCCCTCAGATCTATCTTGTGACCTTAAGAGGCGGCTGGACCTCTAGGTTTCACCTCAACCAGCTACACCAGTAAAGAGCTACTCACACAATCTAATGCAATAATATCCTTTAATATCAGTCAACAGGGCTGTTTGTCTACAGGAATATTTCTACTTTTGATACTTTAAGTACATTTTATACATTATGATATCACTTTTCAGACTTTAATACTTTTAACCTCTACTTTAGGAGATTGAATGCAGGACTTTTACTTCCAATGGAGTATTTTTACATTGTCATATTCATATTTTTACTTGAGTAAAGAATACCACTGGTTGTCTGAGTGTGTTACATGCATCTGTTGGTTCATCCTCAGTTCATCTGTTGCTACTGAATAACTGTACAGTAATCTCAGCACATCACTAATCACTAATCACCATAATGACTTGCATAATGTTGCCTGCTAACTCATTAGCCTAATGCCCCCTGGCCTTATACTTGCTATTTCTGCCCAAGGGAAATCTGAAGTTACACACACAGACATGTACACAAATAAACACAGACAAATACACCCATAAATAAACTAAAACAACCTCTGATCTAATTGTTCTCTAGACTTTGGACATAATCCTGACCTGTTATAACTTCTCAAGACCTCCTTACTAACAAACACACACACACACACACACTGTCAGATCACAGCAGTCTCGATCCATCGCTTCGACAGACCCAGTAGACATGACAACAGCATCAGCACAACTTGTCTCCTCAAGTCTGAGACAAAGCCTCCTGGTGAAGTGATCGTTACATTGGTATTGATCAGGTACCAAATCAAACCCCAGCAGATATGTTGTAGACATTTTCCTCTACAACAGAAAATGTCTACAACAAAAGGTTTTGTAAAAACCATTTAACACCAATGAGTATTTTTTAACCCTAACTGACATACAGCATACATAATCTGCTCAGTAGGTTAATCTGTCTGAGGGTTAATATGAGGTTAAATCCGATATAAGACACAATAGGCACTTAAGGGTTTGTGAAGAAGGATTTAGGCTCATTTGTGTACAGATACCAAACTGGGCTCTTTTGTTTCATAAGCCTTCGTTTCACAACAGACCTCCTCTGGTTCTTTCCTTTAAACTGATGCTGCTGCTCCTGTGAAGCCCTGGCAAGAAGTCTGAGAAGTATAGATCATATCTGACTATCCTCGCCATCCTTCCCCCATCGCTCATTTCCATGTTCAGACCTTTGGCTTTATTGGTAGATGAGTGCAGTTTAATTAACATTGTTAACAGCAATAATCCATCAGCGGACAGGACAGCGGCCAGATACAGCTCTCTCCCTTCCCTCCTCTCTCATCTTCTGTCTCCCCTCTGTGGTCAGACTCACTGCGTCTTCGCCTGTGTGTGTGGATGCAAATGTTTGCCAATTCCTCCTCCTGTCTGTTCTCTCTGTCTCTTTTCTGTGTTGTCGTCTCTCTCCTGTCTTAAAAAGTGCCGCCTCAGTCCTCCTGTCAATCTCTTTTTCGGCTCTTGCATATCTATCATTGTTCACAGCTAGGGGAAAAAAAAACCTTTTCTTTTGTTTTTGGAGAGCGCAAGCCACAATTAAGCATGCAGGGAGGGTGGGAGCGAAGGAGCATGGGAATTAGCGGTGCTGGTAACAAGAGTCAGATGAATTGATAGGAAGCTGCGCATTTTCTGCTCTCCTCTTGTCTCTGATCACACCATTAGATAAATACAGAGCAAGCGTCTCCCTCCTTCTCTTTTTAATACTCTGCAGTCATACTAATTAATGTATGTGAGGGTACTGTTTATGCTAATACTGCAAAGGCACTGTAGCAGAAAGAAAAGGGCATGTAAAGCACTGCTGAAGGCGCCGCAGCCGACCCCGACCTCTGACCTCCCTGTGAATTTCTCAATTAAAAACACAGATAAACACTAAACTGTCTCTCCATGTGGTCGACTGTCGTCCTCATGGCTGATATCATATTCCTCATTATGAGCAGCAGATGTTTTTTTCAGGAAAACACACTCATCTTCTTATCTCTCTGCTGCTGCAGAATGATTTGTTAGTGTATAATGATGTGCATGAGGGGGTGGAAGGGGTTTACGTGTCAGAGGCTTGCAGTCAAGTCTAGTCAACTTTCTGTGCATGTGTGCGCTGGTGTGTGTGTGTGCAGCATAATAATGTTGCCATGTCCTAGACACCAAAGACCTACATTACTCAGAGGAAATCTATGTCTCTTGGGATCATTTATCAGAGAGGTTATCTCTGCATTGTTAACAGCTGTTTGTGTGTGTGTGTGTGTGTGTGCGTGTGTGTGTGTGTATGTGAGTCCTGGCTTTAGTTCACTGTACACCTTTTTTTCTGGAGTAATTATGTTTTTTTTTTTCTCTGCCCTTCATCTTCAGCCATATAGACACTGCTCCCTTTTATACCATATCTTCTCTCATTAATCCATGTCTCCTCTCTATTTACTTCTCTTTTCCTTCCTTCCTCCTTCTCTCCTTCACCTCCAGATGAGGGCCAGACAGTTTGCCACAGTCCCCCAGAGCTGGCAGGCCAGCGGTTGGCGGAGGTCGGCATGCAGCTGCGGGCAGAGTGCCACCAAGGCTTGGGCTACTGGGACTACCTCTTCTTCATCGCCATCGGGTTTGTCATCTTCTCAGCCGGCACGGTGTCGGCCTGGGTGATGGGCGTACTCATGGTGCTGTACGAGCGCTACAGCAAACGGAAGAGCGAGGAGCTGGACAGCGATGACGAGGACGATAGGGGAGGGATGGGCGGAGGAGGAGGAGGAGGTGGAGGAGGGAACCAGGGGAACGGGGATCTGAGCAAGCCTGGCATGCAGGTGTGAGACTGACATGAAACAACAGAAAGAGCGGATGAGATTGATGAAATGACACGACATGGAGAGGGAGGAAGATGTGATAAGTGGACTCTGAGACCAAAGGCTCTGCAACGAACCAAGATCTGACTGTTTCTCTTTGTTACAGGTTTAGATATTGCAATATGCTCCTAGACATACTGGACAGAAAGTGTGTGTGTGTGTGTGTGTGTGTGTGTGTGTGTGTGTGTGTGTGTGTGTGAGAGTGTGTGTGTGTCTGTAACAGAGACAGAGAGACAGACAGACAGAGACAGCAATAAGGATGACTATGCCTTCACTTCAGGAGTACAGAATGACCTCTGAGATTATTGAGAGCAATAACCCCCCCCAGCCCCCCCACACACAAACACACACGCACGCACACACACACACACACACACACTCACTGTCCGTCTCAGCACAGATACTCAACGGAGCTGGTTTCTCTGAGTGGGCAGATGTACCTGCGTACTATGTGAAGTGCTCTTGAGTAACATGCTGTATGATGATAACAAGACATGTTATGTAAGTGACACACACGCGCACACACATATGCACACACACATATGAACACACATATGCGCGCGCGCACACACACACACACACACACACACACACACACACACACACACACACACACACACACAAAAGAGAACTGGGGGTCACAAAGAGAGTGATGCCTTATCTCTGCTACAGTAAAAAGGGAAAACTAGTAAATTTCAGTATTAAAATGTGATTTTCCTGAACGCCTTAAGGCAACTCACTTGAACTAGTGAACAGTCACTGTTGTCTCCTATTGACAGAATCTGTCCAGGATGAGCAAAAGTACAGTTTGGGATATGATCAAGTAATCTGAATGTAAAAACTGAGAATGATCAAAGTCTACAATTCAGTGTAACTGAACTGATATAACTTCACAGACTGGAGACTTGCTTCTCCTGCAGCTTGTGTAACTTTTAAAAATTTAAAGGCACCATGTAGAGTTTTTGAGTAGCAGTGACGCCATGGAGCAATGTTTTGATAAGCGGGTCCCTGTTTTGTTTGCATCTTGTGCTCTACTAGTACATGCATGAGGATGCTGGTGACACAATATACAGTATATTCTTCAGTTGGTGAAGGTAACTTATTAATTAACATAGCAATGTGCCCGTAAAAGACGTGAAGAAGAAGACAGCTAGCTCGCAAACATGGATGTAAACTGTGTAGCTTTCAAAATATCCAAAAAAGTCAGCTTTAAACATTTTTTAAAAATTAGGAGGGAAATCCAGCACATTTTTATGCCTCAAAGATATACACATTGTATTTGGCAAGAAACTCTGAATGTAAACATAACTGTGTTTATATATGAGAAAACTCCACATGGTACCTTTAAAGTCATTCCCCTGTAAAGACAGGCAGAAAACATCTACCAATAGTGACACTATGTGACTGTATCATATCTTGCGTGTACTGTATGTGTGTTTATCTTCATGTTTCTGTGTGTATATGCTTTCCCGTACTGCACCCACTTGGCAGCAGTTTCTCACTTCAGTCTCCAACCTGCTGTAGTGGTAGAAGTGGGGCAGGCTCATGGTGGCTGCACATGAAGACAGCATCAGGGTGATTGAGTCAGTCGTATAGCAAACGATGACTCTACACTATGTGACTGGAAGTCTCGCTTGGATGACCTCATGTTACAGTTGTGCACGTACAGGCCGCAGTCTATAGCCCAGCTGTCAGTGTGGAAGTGGGCCTCTGGAGTGGTGGTAGTGTGTGTGTTCATGTATGCGTGACTGTGAGCGTGTTTAAGTGGGGCAGAGTGATCACGGAGCATCTCTGTGAGCAGCACGGACGAGTGATTCATGAGCCCAGACTGATCCAAACCCTTCCTCCTCCATCCTGCTATGCTTCCGCCCCATCCGTCATGGGACGGATGCGCGGTTAGAGATGATAAACGACAAACTCTGGATAGAGGTGGGGTGGAGAAAGAGCAGGGTTGCCATCAGAAGCGGGAATTCATCCTGACTGATGTACTTAGCAGCTTTATTGAAAGACTGATTGATAGTCAGGCTTTTGTTCGTTTTCTGAGCTGAGTGGCTCTAAATGCCTCCGATAAATAGGCCTGGTTAAATGATAACTCTCCAGAGGGCTTGACAAAGTGTGTGTGTCAGTGTGTGTGTGTGTGTTTGTGCATACACGCGTGCATGTTTACGGTTATATCTGGCTTGGTTTATGATCGTGACAGTATATCGTTATATGGACGCAGAGGAGTGACAACACGTTTTTTTTTTTCCAAAAGGAGGGTAATTTGTAATCAAAATCTGTCACACTGAAACCTACTGAAGAGCATCTTCACTGACACAAACATCCTCCCTCACTCAATCACAGGAATCCGCTCACTATCACTCTATCTTACACACACACATAGGCTCGGCTACATGCACAATAAATCTCAAGGGCACAGCTAAAGTCAGAGCCGCAGGCCCAAGAACATTAACACTCCTGTTTTGGTCTCTCTTACTATGCATCACTACATCCTCTCGTCCTCCCCTCCATCCACAATCCGACACTGTCATTAGCTTTCACACAATGCGGGCACACACTCAGACATACACACTTGGACCTATAATTTATCTGTTAAATCTTTAGGCTGTCATTATCAGATCATTTGTTCAAAGGGAACCTCAGAGGTGTACAGGCTTTAAAGGACCTGCAGATTCCTGGTGTCAATCCTTCTTACGTTACATCACGTTCAGAAATAACATCTGACCTACAAGAGCACAACCTCACAGCTACATACCTGAACGTATCCTTAAACACAATACTTCCTATTTGGTACGAGCAGTTATTCTTGGGCTGATTTTGCCTGACGGAATGGCAGCTTTACACCATCGACAAATATAGAGCTGTTTAGCAGAGAGAAAATGTCAGTCCTTTACCAGCAGTGGGTCAGAGGACAGGGGGAGTCAGTGAGTGTGCGAAAAAGGATGAGAAGTCTTGATTGTGTGTGTGTGTGTGTGACGGCCATTATCCCGGTATTAAGTCTTCACAGGACAGAACACAGGACAGAGTAAAAATATCACTGATCTAAGAGGAGGAGGGCTTGTGTGCATGTGTGTGTTCGTGCACATACATGTAGGAGGTGTGAGAGGGTGAAGTCAGTTGTGAAGGGGGTAGAAGTTTGACAGAGAGATATTTGCAGCTCCTGGATGCAGCGTGCATATACACGTTTGCCAGTTAATACGGACACGTGTGTGTGAATTTCGGCTGATTTACATCAATAGTCAGCCGATTGGATTAGAGAAGTCACTGCAGCTATCGTACGTGCCTGCTGGAAGAACATTTTGTGGCTGAGGAGTTCAAATAAATCGACATTTTGTTGCTCAGAAAATCATTGCCATGGGCAGTGTTCTGGATGTGACTGTCATAAGCAAGTGATGAATAAGAGGGAGAGGCCGCTTTGTAACTTCTCCCCTCCTCTCATCATCTCTTGACACATGTGCGTGAGTGTGTGTGTGTGTGTGTGTGTGTGTGTGTGTGTGTGTGTGGTACATACACAGATTACTAGAAAACATCAATAGCCTGCTGATTAGCGTTCAGAGATGGTGTCTTGGTTCGCTGTTAGAGCTGCAGATTGCAGATGTCCTCAAAGGAGACAGAACCACAGAGACCGAACAGTCCCCACTGTATGTGTTTGTGTGTGAGTGCATGTGTGTGTGTGTGTGTGTGTTTGTCCAATATGGGATTTCTGATATTGATATAGATTCAGATAAACCTCCTGATATATGTTATTTTCTTTGTCATCTCTCTTAGAGTTTCCTTTAGTTTTGTACATCATGCATCATAAGCAATAAAGAACTTAAGGATGAAGAATGGATAAAAAGTAGTTTTCTAAGACTTTACTTGTAAATACTGAAAAAGTGGCTTGAATTCTTGTGCTGTAATAGAACAGGAATTCTTATGTGAATAAAAAACTACTCAGTTAAGTATTGTAAGAATTTTTATAGCCTACCACAAATACTAGAAATCTTTTAATTGTCTCAAAACACTTTTCTTTAACACATAAATAAGTGCTAATAGTGAATGAGTCCTGAGTCAAATGTATTAATTTCAGGTGTTAACAGTATCTGTAGGCCTATCAATTCATCAACTTAAAGTTACAATACTTAAGATTTTTATGAAATCAAACCTTAGATACCATTTTTTCAGTAATAGCCTTTCAATGTATTTACATTCAGTGATTACTTATCTCTATAGTTGTCTTCATTAGTGGTGGAGTCCGCCATTCAAATCGCCCACCTAAGCACGAAGGATTCAAATGAAATGATGCACACACATAATCCAGCACAATTTTATCTCATTGATAAATTTTGACTGACTTTCTGATTAAATTAACTCAAGCATATTTTGTTGCGTTGCTGATACACCAGCAGCTCCTTGCTGTATTTCTGACAAAGTAGCTGTTACAAAGTGTTGTATTAAACCTCACTTGCTGTTACCACAGTAACAAATCAACCAGGACTGAAATCTTAAGGATAACAACTACAAGTCAAGTAGTGTCGGTTGATATAATAGCCAGCAGGGCTAAGTGTGCGTCTGTGCATTTTGCTGCAGTAGCCTGCTGGCACCGTGTGAGCAATCTCAGAGAAATTCTCTACACTCAGAGTGCTCAAGAGAAACTGAACACTCTCATAAACTCCAGTAATCTTTGAGCTTGGCATCGTCCAGTTCTATAAATCGATTTCCTATATACTAGACACGGCCTGTCTGTCATGTGTGGCTCCACGTTACTTAAAGATTTGACTCCGCACATCCACACACACACCACAAAAACACACTCATACACACAAGGTGGGTGCTAGGATTGGTTTGGGAGCTTAGAGCAGGAAGCAGAGGCTCACAGATGACTTTAATAAATGCACACATGAATGTTTTCTCTCCCCCTCTCTCGCCTGACAACTTTTCTTTCCCCGCTTTATCTGTCCTCACACTCCGCTCCCACCTGCTCGGCTCACAGCGCTCCACCCTTCCACTTTCTCTTTCTTTCCGTTCCCCCCTCCCTTCATTTCAGCTGTGCTGCCAACTGCTTCGCCGCTCCTCTCACTCCACCGGCAAAGAGCTGGCTCTAATCCCTCACACGGCCCCTCGAAACTCTGCCTGTTCTTTGTGCTGCTGCTGGACCTCACAGCTTTGGAGAGACAAGAAGAATTGCAGACAGACAGACAGACAGACAGACAGAAATGGCAAATGTATACACTACTATGAACACACAAGCCCAGAAGAACAACTGCAGTGCGAGAGACAAAACATTTGTGTTCACACTATTATTACTGTGTGTTTGTGTGCGTGTGCGTGTTTGTGTGGGTGTGTGCATGTGCAGTCTGATCCCGTTATTTCTCTAAGGGTGATGTTAGAGCGTGAGCATGAAGCACAGAGACCATCTAATGCAATAAGTCAATAATACATCCCATCATTGCACACACACAGACACACACTCACACACACACACACACTCACACTCACACAGCATAAAACAGCCTTCCAGGGGTAAAGATGAGCATTTTCTTTTGGAACCAGTTCAAGTCTGTACATCCTCTGTACTCTCTCATGACAGCAAGGCTGCAGTGGACAAACTTGTAGTTGAGATCATGCTCTCATCATGCATCATCCATCATGTCTTATTTATCCAAGGAGCTTAAAATCACATGTCTGGAATATTCAAATAGAATTAGGAGAGGTGAAAAGTCAAAACTCAACAACTGTTTATGCATCACTTTCAGCGTGACCCCACTTTGAGAGCTTATGCACACACACACACACACACATGCACACACATACACACACACACACACACACACACACACACACACACACACACACACACACACACACACTTTATAGCATAAAAGCCTTTCTGTAGATGACATTGTGTAGGAGCAGAGGAGAGTGTGGCTGTCAGCAGGATTCCCTCTGCTTGCTTGCCCTTGAATGGCGTTAAGAGGAGCCTACAGAAAGAAGAGATGAGCAGAGACTCACTAGATGGTTGTACCATAAAGGACAACACAATCAGTAGATGGTCATTATAGAAGAGCCATTGTCAAACTTAAAGCTACAGTATGTAAGTTTTTACTTATATTTTTTTTAGTTGAAATATGCTCCAAAGTATATTGTAATGTGGAGAGGTGTTAAGACTTCAGTGACACAGACTCATTGAACAGCTGGGCAGCAGTACAAAGATATTCCCTTCTCACGTGTCAGCGAGAATTGAAATTGTTTCAACTTGAGCAAAAAATTTGCGCATATCCTGGGGCTTTAATAATTTGCTTCATAACCGTACAGAGACAAGGTGGAAAGTAAAGAGACTGGAGGGAAATAACAGAAAGAACCAGAGTTTCTGGTGAGTTCAGTCAGAAGTTGAATTGAACACAAACACACAGAAACACTTCCACAGACACGGTCGGTGCGTCTGTTGCTAGCTAACGTCCAGCTAACGTACAGTTGGTACATTGGCTGTGTGGGGTCAATAAAGACAAACAGGTCAGTGGGATTCGGACGAGTGTGACCACTGGACTGTTAGCCAGCACTAGTTTGATTTCCAGAACTTGCATATTGTAGCTTTTAAGGGAAATTCCTGTCTTTTTCAACTAGGGTCTTATTCTCATAATTGTGGACATTCTCAGCAATGGGTCATGCTAACTTAGCAACCTCCATTGTAGAGATTCGGTAGATGTGAGTCTGACAAAACAAGGGTCCAACAAAACTTGAATTTTACATAAATCATGTCAAATGCTTGTCTCTGAGTTAAAACGAAAGTAAACACAGAAAGTAGCCCCTTAGCTATTGTAGCTAACTGTATTTACTAGCGCCCAAACAGCCAGCTATCCAAGCAAATGGTAGCTTGGCGAGTGATCCATTAGTCAGAATGGCCACAATTATGAGAGTCAGGTTAAAAATACTGGAAATTTCCTTTAACATGGGCCATCTTACAAAAGAAATAGTGCTCAGACTTAAGGAGAAGTTTTGGAAAGATAATTTCTTATCTTTCAGGGGTGAAAGACTTATAGTGGACTGTATAGGTGGAACAGGCCAGACAGTGTAGGTAGCTGTATTAAAAAGGAGAAAATAGTCATTGTCAGACTAGATGTCCGTCCTAGAAAAGTCAACATAGTATGATTAAAACTTGAAGTGAAGACAGTATTTATATTCCTATATTTATTTGCTAAAAAAAACTCTGCAAACGAGCCAGAACTAGTCATAGTTCTTGTTCATGCTTTACGCTGAAGTTCTGACTGTGGTTTAAAAAGTTCTGACTGAAGTTTTGGACATGGGAGATTTCAGTAAAACAGTAACGTATGTGAAAAGTGACGATCAAGCGCCTTTTCCAACATGCCCAGAATGTGACTCGCAGATAGAGACGGAGAGAGAGACGCAGAGGTCAGAGGTCACAAGAGGGTTAGAAACAGATGTTTTGTAATTACATGAACATGACACACTTTCTATACATTAAAAACACATACAATGTGCACTCACACAGACAAACAAGGACAAACACCACAGTGAGCAGCAACGCACCTGAGGGTCTCTGACCTATATACTTCCTACAGACACACACACACACACACGCACGCACACGTACACGCACATTCATTCTGTTAACAATCACTGGCCTAATGATGTTGGTTGTCTGACTTACAGTAGCTCTCCTCTTTCTAGTCTCTCATCTTTGGCTTTAAGCACTCACACACACACAAACACACACAAACACACACACACACACACACACACAAACACACACACAAACACACACACACATTAAACACACTGAGACTATTATTGTATGAATCTATACAGAACTTGCTTGTGTACGACTAGCGGTTCTGGCTATTTAAAACTGCAGTAACTTATATTAAGTAACGTTTTATCTTTTACTATAATTAAAACGATAGACTGATGTTTAACGAACGGCTGTGGTTTCATTCTTTCTGAAATGTGCCTCCTGTGGGTCTTTTCTGTGTTCCAATGTATTACAGTGATGTGAAAAAATACACCAACTATGTCAGCACAATGTGCGGATGGAGGGAGGGACGGAGGGCAGAGAGGTGATTGATTTAGCCTCTGCACCAATGCCCTGGCACTGGAGATGGGATGGAGGGAAGGAGAGGTGGGAGGGAAAGAGAAGAGAGGTATGTAACGCTGCTGCACCTGCAACCTCACTCAAACCTTGTCAACCCTAAACTACAATTCAACTCTTTCCTTTTTGTGTCTTTTTCTGTCTTTCAACCTCTCTAATTCCCTTTGTCAGTTCTCTCTGCCTCCTCCGTGGCGCCAGTTTTTCTCCCCTCTCTTGTTTGCTCTTCTGTTTTTTTCATTCTGCCTCTCTCTCCGTATTTGTCTTGTCTTCTGCTCTCCCTTACTTTACCTCCCTCCCTTATCTCCTCTCGTCTTTTTGGCAGGAACAGCAGTTTTATTATCCAAGCTCACCTCTGCCAGGATGGGTCAGATACTGCAGTGGAGCCTTCTTCACTTGGCACTTAACGTCAAGAGAGAGAGGGAGAGAGAGAAAACACAGCTGAGGGAGGTAGAGAGGCAAGAGGGGAGTGTATCCATGTACCACACATACTTTAGGTGAGAAGGTTCAGCATGGCAGCCTGGCCAATGTTGTAAAAGCTGTGTGTTTATGCATGTAAAGTAGGTGTGTGTGCAGTGTTTGCTGCAGCTCCACTTGGTAATAGTGGTGCGTCACTGTGGCTGAGGGCTTTCTGAGGAGGGATGGTAGACCAGATATGGCATGCCGATGCCAGAATGCCAGGCCTGGTCTCTGCTGCCAGCGCCGGGGAGCCTCAATCGATCCTGACAGCTCAGTGTGTCACCAGGTCACGCTGACACACTGAGGCAGAAAAACAAGGATAAGGAAATGTCTCAATAGGACAAAATTTGCTCTTCTCCTTTAACCATTTGTAAGGAATTAGTAAATATAGTAAGACTGTAATTTGATGCACGGAGTGTCTCCAGTTTGAACAAATCCTGTGTACACTCATAGTAGTCCCATAGCATGAATTTATTTTGTTTTGTTTTTTTACTACAGCTACCAAGCTTAAGCCTTCTTCTTCAGACAGACAATTGACAGAGTGTAACTGTCTGCCTCGGCTTGTTTAGGAATTCCTTTCATGCAGCTCCTGCATTCAATTCAGACTTTACTAGCATCAACAGCTATAAAAAAATGACTCCATTATTTTATTGGCTAAATAGATGACAATTGTGAAACATTTTTCCAGAAATATTTACCCTCCTCTAACTGTTGTGTTTGTTTAAAATGGACCAAAATCTGGCAAACACACCATCAGTATGACAAAATTACAAACAAGTTATTATAATATGAGAAATTTAGTTGTCCATCATAACTGATGAGTTTAGAGAGTAGAGGAAACTGAAATGAAGTGTCCTTTTATCTTAATCCAAACTCAACTCTTTTGGTAAAGTGCACAGTTCACTTAATTAATTTGTTTGCATTTCATCAACACACAGTTTTTAGTCATCCATGCACTCCTTCTATGATTTATCACTGCACATAAATATATTTCAACCTCAACTTAAAGTTAAAATCAAAATTCAAGATAAAGTTCATCTTAATGTTAAATAACAAGACTATATAGTCTACAGCCATGCTAGCAGCTCTGTGAGGCTGTACTTACTAACATGCTGATGTTGAGCAGGTGTAATGTTTACCATGGTTGACATCTGTTGTACTTTGCACAAAACACAAAGTCCAGCTGAGGCTGATGGGAATTTCACTAATTATTACCTGATGATGTCATTAAGGGGATCAGGAGATCAGCAAAGTGATTACAAGTCATCCTGAGGGAGATATGAATGTCTGTACCAAAGTTCATGGCAATCTATGCAGTTGTCGAAACGTTTGACTGAAAACACAAATAGCACCAGAGGAGATATGGAGGAAATCACTGAAGTTATCAAGATACATCATTTAGGAACCATGAATGTTGGTACAAAATGTGGTGGCGGTCAATCAAGTACAATGAGATGTTTCACAGGATAAATGACAACTTTAACCTGCTGGTGGTGCTAAAGGGAAAGTCAGGGGATCACAAAAGTCTTGATTCATCCTCTGGGGACCATGAATGTCTGTACAAAATCTCATGGCAATACATCCAATAGGTGTTGAGATGTTTCAGACATCCATAGAGCTATGTTGCCAGTATGGCTACAAATGAAACATCAAGTTAAATTTAGGGGCTAATTCTTAATTTCTACTGTACTATATAGGCAAACATTGTTGTTTTTTCCAAAATCCAAAATTGTGTGATGAATCCTTATGTGGAATATTTGAAACCTGCAACTATGAGGTTGACTCATAGTGGGCATGGGCACTGGGCATGGTTTTTCAAGAATACATAAAAAGAAATGCAATAGACAAAAATCCCCAGTGTGTATGATGTATCAAACAAGAGATTTATGCGAATCATTTCACCTCCTCTCAGAGCAATGGCAGATACATCAGCAAAGTGTACTGACTTGTGAAACAACATGATGAAAAACAATACAGTAGCTACTGTTTTTGTACCAAGTTTGACTTAAAAAATTCTGGACAAATGTCCCCAGCAGACGTTTGGCTTTCTGACCTCGCCCTGCTGACCTGCTGACCAGCCATCTGATGGCAGATCTCCCTGCAGGACTGAACCTTTGAACCTGAACACAAACCGCGGTGAGGCCGGAGTCACGCAGTGACTGTGAGGTTATTTAGAAGACCTATATATCAGCATTTCCACCCCTGCTTTGGACAGACAGAGGGATAAAATGAGAGTGAGACAGGGAGAGGAGGATGAGAGGAAACAAATTGATGTGAAAGAAAACAGAGAAACCACATCTCACTCAGCCAAAACTGTGTCACGGTGAGTGCCATCTTCCATTCAAGTATAGGCTCAGCTCAGATCCGACACTTGACAAGAGCATCATTTTCCAGGTTTGATTGTGATACAGCTATAAAAGCGACAAAAACCTGAGCCCCAAAAATCTTCGGAACACTTCCCGCTCGCTTCCTTTTACATTCAGCAGGTTGTCAGAGGAATAGCGTGAATCTGTGCTGAGAGGCATGAGAAGGTGAACCAGCCTCAGATTAAACCTCAGAATAGCAGCTCAGTGTTCCTGTAATAGAGCTCGTCTTCCTCTGAGAGTAACAGCTCATTACCACAGGACTGCCCCCAAGGACCCCCCCCTCCCCTCTCCCACCATCACCAGCACCTCACCCCTCTCAACATGACCTCACCCCTGAGATGGAGCCCCCACATCATGACGCATATCTACGTAAATCCATCCCACCGCCCACCCCTATAAGCTGTTAATGTTTGTACGTAATGTTCGTAACTCCTCGTCTCCTTCTACTTTTGTACTTTACCTTCCTCTCCTGTGTCATTCATTTTGCCCTTATGTCAAACATGTGACCCATCTTTCCTTTCTCTGAGCCCCCTGCAACCACCACACACACACACACACACATGCACACACACACACTCCCCTCCAACGCCCTCTGTTCCCCTCTGTCCCCTCGCAGTGTGGCTCTCGTCGACACCTTTCCTGATTTGGACTTTTTTTGATGAGAATTCCCCACCTCAATCTCTTCTGTTTCCCTACTTAACCCTCCCAAGGGCTTCCCAGATCTGCTCTGACTGACACGCACACACACACACTCTCACAGACGAAAACACACAAAAATGACTTGATCATGCCCGCACAGCACATGAGCACACACGCACGCACACACACACACACTTTGCTTCGTTGTAGCCTTAATGAGGTCTCATCATGTCTTTTACTCCCTCTCCTCCTCCTCTCTGCTTTCTCCTTTTCTCTTCGTCAAGTGTCATAATTTTCATTCTGGTGCTCTACTGAGGTGTCAAATTAAAACATTAGCTGAGGCAAGTAATTGAACTCCGTTTGGAATCTAGATCAACATAATAAACCGCTCTCTTGTCAGACACAGACTCGTCAAAGACAAACGCAAACAAACTCTGTGAAGTCATCACTCCATGAATACAAAGCACTGTATTATTCTCTACTTTGCTCCAGCATGTGTGTGTCGTGATGTGAGAAAGTAAGAAGAAAGAGGGAGAGTGTGAGTTTTCTGTGCATATGTGTGGAAGAGAAGTCCTGGATTTGAAGTAGACGGTCTCATCATGAAGGACAGAGCCTGGACGTGGAAGAGGAAGCCTGATTGTGAAGCAGAGGGTCTCATGATTATACGTCTCTCTTCATGAAAAGCTTTACAGCCAGCAAGGGTCAGTTGTTCAACCTGAAGAAAATGTAAAGCATTTACGCTTACCTCACATTTTCACCAAAACACAAATAAAGGATATATTCTCATATGCCCTTTTTCACAAAACTGCTGGCTCAGCACTTTGCACGGCTGGTTATAGTAGCTGTGTTTGTGTGTGATGGATGGCCTCTTGATCCTATTCCAGGTAGATGTGTAGTCTGACTCATCTCAGGAGACACTGAATGCAGCCGAGTAGAAACCCACTCAGATGAAATACACACTGAAGCTCCACACACAGCTGAGCAGGCGCAGCTGATGGCTTTGAGACGGACAACACAGTGGTGTGTGTGTACATTGTTCTGCGCTTCTGTCAGCTCTAGAAATTTGACAATTGAGTAACTGGTGCAACACTCCTTATGTAAAGTTTCCTCTCTCACCAGCACATGTCCTGTCTCGGGAGAATAGCTGCTCTAACTCTAGCCAATTTCCCCCTCTGTCCAGGTCTGTTGTGATCTTTATTGCTTCCCAAAAGAACACAAAGAGCAGATTACTCTGTCCCTCACTGTTATCCGCCTTGTACTTACCAATCTCTAACAATCTCCCTGAAGAAATAAACACATTTCCACCCCAGTAGCATGATGTAAACCTGGATCTGTGACTTAAAAACCAACTAAGAGGCTATTATTACACAATTTCCCCATTATGTTATGGGGCAAAAACTATAAAAATCAGAAATTGACATCCATTTGAGAGCTGAGCTGGTTTTGATTTTTTTCTTGTTTAATTGACTATAGGAGAGGAAAAGAGGGCAAAGAAAAAAAGAGTTTGTAAGAAGCAGGGTCAGATATTATACTGGAGGCTGCAGCTAAAAACAGTAATTTTTGGATCAATACAAGAGAGATGAAGATAAAAGATGAGAATAGAGGGAGAGAAGAAAGAGAGATGCAATTCTGTGTTTCCTCTCCTCCACACGGGCCTCCCTCTCTTCACTAAGATGCTTTGCTATCGATCTGACATGACATAGTCTGTGCATGTGCGTGCATGTTGGAGCATGTGTGTGTATGTGTGTGTGTGTGTGTGTGTGAGAGCAGAAGCTTGTAGCTCTCGACAAGCCTGACTTAGCCCGAACCAAGTGTGTATGTTTGTGTGTGTATAAATGTAAAAAACCCCTCTCAGCCTTGTTTGCAGCGTTTGCAGTGAAGAACTTTTTGTAAACTCCAACAACAAAATCTGACAGCTTCAGACTGAGATGTTCAAGCTTAACCACAAGCAAGCTTGTTTCTCTCTAAAAAGCTGTTTTTACTCTACGCTGACATTTCTCAGTAACAATGTACTCTTATGTCTCTTTGGCTGGGTCCAAGGAAAAAATTAGAAGCACACATTACTGGTTGTTGATGGAAGAATATGCTTTTGCTCTTATCTTTCATCTGTCTTCTTCAGCTGATGCTTATAAAAAGTGTCTCCATCAAAAGATTCTCACTCAGAGGTCCCTTGCAAGGTGGGTTATTAAGCTATTAGAATATATTTAAAAAAACTCAGTGATTCATCTTAAGTCACTCTTTAAACGTGGCTTGTTGGCCTTTTATAAAAAGGAGATGAGTTCTTTTCCTTCACTCTGAACGATAAGAGAGAGATAACTCACGACTGTAGGCTAAAGTGCTAATGGATTTAGCACAGTGAGTGCCATCACAGGAGAGAGCATTTGCATGCTGGAGCAAGATTTGTGAGAAAAAACTCATCATATATCCTCCACACACACACACACACACACATACACACATACATGTATGCACACACATTCTCAGTCTGATCAGTTATATGCACCAAATTGGCACCAAAACAAATCAGATTAAAACAGATCTGCACCTGAAATGTATCAGTAAAAGATATTTTATCGTGTCTTGTTGTTTCATCATGTTGTTTTGATTTGTTTTTAATCTTGTCACACTGTTTTTTGTTCCATTTTTAGAATAATGGATCATATCCAGTCTTTATTATCTGAATTTAAAGCAGTAATAACACTATCTGGTCACTTAGCTAGCAGTATTAAGCTATAAACACAACATTATCATGATCACCTTATAAAGTTGTTGTGGCGAACATGTTAGGGTTAGGGTTAGTAAGCACGCTCCTATTTACACATCCAGCAAACACGGAGCAACATTAGCATTCATTTGTCACCCAAGATTTAACTCCAATACTCACTCTCTTTTTAGCAAGTTTAATGAAAGCAGTGAGACTGAACCAAAACTGTGGACTGTAAAACCAGAACAATAAGCAGAAGGATGCTAAAACTATCTTTGATCCATCGTTAATAGAAAAATATTGATCAGTGAAGCTCTAAAAAATTCTAACAGGAAATCTTTCTCAATGGATGGGCAGAATATAAATTGCAGGAATAAAACAACACTGACTAAACCTGTATTTTACTAGCACAAATCTGTGTCTTTTTAAAGCTGATATGCTGTAACTATCATATCAAAGCCATCTGTAATTTAAATGCTCACACTGGTAACTATTTTGTAAGGCCTGCCAGCTAAATGTAGGAGTAGGGCAGAGTGGTTTCTTTGTGTTGTGTCAGATTCAAGTGCTCTCAGAAGTGCTCTCCAGCTGCGTTCAGCACCAGCACTCTATTTATAAAAAAGTGCATTGAGGCGTGGGAGGAGAGCATAATGTTGTGTCAATATTACAGATGGCATAAACCACAGTAGTGTGTTACTCAAGTGAGGAGAAAGGAGATGTCTGTGTGTGTAGCTACACACAGACACACACACAGAGTGGCCTGGCCTATAATCGTCCCTATTTAAAATGCTAATTTCCTCTCTCCCGCAGGTGCCTCACTGTGTTTGAAACTAAATTGCTCATCATAGCAGGTCAATCTGAGCCTAATGAATTCATCTGTTCTCCCATTACACTTACCGATGCTGAATGGTGGACGACAGGTGTGCTGAGTACTCGAGGGTTTGAAAGTAAAACCTGCAGGCTCTTCTTAAATCCTCAGTGTGTGGAGAGGGATTCGCACATCAGCCCGTGAATATTTTAGTATTTGGCTTGAATGAGGCTTTGACCTTTAACCATCTCCATTACAAGGGATATTTTACTCAGTGGTGCTCTCTTGCTCGGTGACACTAAACTACCAGTAAGACCAAGGCAGCCTCATAATAATCCCCCCCCACCCCCACACAACAGCCCGTTTCTGACTTTTAGGTTAAACACTGAAAGAAGGCAGCACTTACTTCATTTGAGTGGATTTATAACTTTGGGCTGCACATAAATTATTGACTTATTAAAACTGGATGACAGCCATACAATGCAGAGGAAGTATTGCTTCCAGGATGGAGATAATTTACATAAAAATACATCAACATGCACTGAGAGACATATACAAAGTACCTTATTTAGTGTATGTGGCATTTTCTAAGCCTGCAGTGTACTGGAGTAGTGCTATGTTGTAACATACACACAATACCACATAAAGCTCTAGGCCTATAAGTAATTCTCCATCCTGATTCTTTAGTTTATATCAAGGCTATTGTTGATATGAGTGGTCAAATCAGCACAGGGCAATTTAAAGAATAAGGTTTTCTATATTTTTCTTATTGTCAACAAATCTCATGTGCAAAGTCAAACCAACAATTAACTCATCCTACTTACAAGGATTATGTGTGTATCCAAAGTCTGAGATGTTTTCAGTCTCAGGAGAGTAGTTCTGTGTATGGCAGACGCCACTGTGCATGCTTGGCAACACAATTCTGTTTACAGAGCTTTGTTAGCTTGTTTTGCTACTTATCACAATCTCTTGACTTTATACATAAGTTATTTACAATGTACAATGTAGTCAAGAGGTTGTGATGCGTAGCACAACAAGCAGTGGTGTCTGCTGTACAAGGAACCAATCTCCGGAGACTGAAAATGTGATATTAATCTTTGGAGCTGTTTTGAAACAAGCTAATGTGCCCAAGCTAAAGTGCAGCAGTGTGGCCCACTGATGTGTTTTTAATAGTTGTTGGACAACAATGGAGATCTACCGCACAGAGGAATAAGATGTAACAGGCTTTGGATACACACACAATACTTGTAAGTAGATCAGTTCATTGTTGGTTTTGCTCTGCACATGAGATTAGTTGACAATAAGAATAATATAGAAAATCATAAGCCATATCTTTTAAAGTCATGTAATGTAAGTGTAAAAAGTCTGCTAACTAACTACATTGTCAAACAAGCCTTTCCAACTATGTCTTGGAGCCCACATACACTCACACACCCCACAGAGAGCAATCACAGGTAATGATGACTGAGAGTGAGCATAATTTTCTTCCATAGCCCAGCAACACGACACAACAAACCAGTCTCTCTGGGGGGGCTGGAGAGAGACGTGAAGAGGAGAAGTGAGAGGGATGAAGACAGAAGACAAACAGCAAGGGAGGGAGGTGAGGAAGAGGAGGAGGCCACAGGAGGACTGGCAGAAAAAACGCCAGTAAGTGACCAAACATTTTCCACATCTTTCACTGTTATTTACAGAAATACATTAGGGACAAAACAAAGAGGAAGGATGTAAATGACAGCCAAAGTGAGTAAGGGGCTAATCTGCTATAAGTGGAAGATTTAGAGTTCATCGGCAGCTGTGATGTAATACTTAATGCACAGCTATAAATTAGCTCATGGCACCACGTGGGCCCAGCAGCATACTGTACCAGGCATGAGAGGGATGGAGCTAAATGCAGTCATTCACTAAAGAGCAGAATGGAGCGAGACAGCCCCTCCTCTCTCTATAGCCGCTTTAAGTGCACTTTAGTATTTTCCTCACTGTAAACAAACAATAAATCAGCTCTATTGTGAGTGCACTTGCACATGGCGTTTCAATAAACCTTATTTCTTGCATGCATGTGTGGTTTTGGTGCAGCTTTATTTCCCAGAGTCACCTTTCTTACTTCTCTGCTGTGTGCAGTTCAGAAGTATATAAATTCAGTAATAAACTTTTTAAAAGATTGATTTAATGGTCTAATTAAATAATTACATGCACTCACACAGCTAAGAGAATATAATTGTGCCCATTGGGTAAAATAAGATCTACTAGTGAAAACATTTGTTATAAGAAATGGTGAAGCCTTGTCTAATAAGTGTTAACAGTTAAGAGTTTGAGCTATGCTAAAAACACCAGTCAACAAACCTTTAATGTGGACACAGAGCCATTTTTGCCTGATTCTAAAGAAGGAGTAACAGAAAAAGGTATATAGTTTGTGACAGCTGAAGCTGCGCAAAGAGTTTTAATGGTCTCCCCGCTGTAGATCTACATGGTCTTATAGGCTGAAGCTGCTACCTCTCCTCTCTGTTTCAAAGGGTTAAATGTGTCACGTTCTCAGGGGAATGAAGCTCATCTAAAACGGTGGATTATGTAAGGGGAGCCTTAGCTTGGGCTAATCCTCCTCTCCTGTCTGACTGCCACCCTGTTCTTTGATGGTAGGTTTATACTAGAGACGATGGGGTGTCAAGTGAAGTCTGTTGTTCCCCTGAGAGAAGCAAAAATAATGCTGTTGTTTCCTCATCGAAATTGACATACTGTGCTGACACATTTGTGGCCACATACAAACTCCTACAAACACTCTTGCTTATTTTGTTTACATTTAAATTATATTTTAAGTTGCACGAAAGAATCATTGTGACAATTTGAGTAAATCAGTGAGTAAGATTATACACACATGTGGACATCCCAGTAGCTGGCAGGTTGCTCCCAGCATTTTCCACTTCATGAATAACCATGACCACTTGCCCTGTCCGCTGTCGACCGCTCCTCATTAGTTGCCTGCTAATCGCGGGAATAAGAGTCTTGTGTTTGCATGCAGACTCAGTGACAGTTAATGTGCCTTCTTTGTGACAAACTAAATGAACTGTTGATGTTGGCATGTTCAACGCGTGCTCGTTGCCTGTGAGAGAGAGACAGCAGGAGGAGAAAACAATGAGGATTATGATGACGGGCATTATTCACATGGGATTCATCTGATTTTGATTTTCATCTATTTCTTTAAAACACGTGTTAGGTGTTTGTGTGTGTGAAGAAAGGAGGGATTTCCAGTTTAATCGCATGCCTGAGTCTGATAATGAGATAACCGGACAGTCCTCTACTCGCTCAGCCCTTCCTCACTCTCTTCAGAGCCCTCTGTCCTTGGATGACTACTCTCTCTCTCTTCCACTGGCCTCCGCAACCTGAGCCAACAACTGATTGGCTGCAGCAGGGAATTCTGAGGCAGAGGACTGGTTAATTATGCTAATCCAAGATACCGATAAGGAGACGGTTTTAAACATTTAAAACCTCTTGAAACACACACACACACACACACACAGTGAGGCGGTGTGCTTTAGAGAGAGAGAGACTCTGTGAGAAAATATGAAACTAGTTTGACAGAGGAATCAGTGAGAGGAAGCGCATGAAATAGAGAAAGAGAACAGAGTCATAATTAAGCCTCTTGCCTGTTTCTCAAATCTCCATCTACTGTATATGTGTAATATCTGGGAACTGTATTTCAAATTCTAAACTGTATTGTAAATATCAAACTATGATCTTTACTAAACTCTCTGGATGCTGGGCCCCCCCCCCCCCTCCCCGCCCCCCTCCCACCCTCTAACCAGTGCTCAGTTCCTCCTCTGTTGCTGGTACGCTGCTGGCCTTTCCCCTCTCTTCTTGTTAACTCATGTCTGTGGGCGGATAACACTGCTTCACTGATCCACAACTCATGAAACACCACTCAGATTTTTTTTTTCTCCCTTTCTTTTTCTCTTCTTTTTCATCTCTGCCCAAAACTGTCTCAGCAGCAGTGGATAATTCTAGCTGTGCACAAACATGTCATTACTGTTTTCGCTTTTTTGGATTATGGGTTTTTAGAGGGCAGCACCCAGCAGATTTTTAACACCGCTCCTCCTAACAGACCGATTCTAAACTCATTTTCTTTTATGATCAGCAACCCTACGCCAGCTTTTATTGGATTTACAGGCTTTGCTGTGGGACTAGTTTCTACACTGTTCAATGCAGCATTTACTAAAACTAAATAATATAGTCTGATACACTGATAGTTTGAGTGTATCTGTAATCTCTTCTGTCTGACTTTACAGGGTGTCTCATCGTCGATCATGCAGAGGAAACAATATATTTCTTATAGTTTATTGCCTTGCAGTGTAATGCTGGTAACCTCCCATGTCCCACATCAGTCAAAGTCCGAAATTGCCTCTGCAGTCCTGCAAAATCACAGGACCCACTCAGCGATGCAGCTCTGGCTGCCAGAACTCGAGCTGCACTGTGGAGACAACTGAGTCCTGCAGGAAAGAGAGGGAGAGAGAGAGGGAGCTATAGATTATCAGGAGCATTTCCCTCCCATCCCACTCACCCTTCTTAGCTGACTCTCCATGTCTTATATTATTTTCTTCATACTTCATACTTATTATTGCTTCTTGCCTGATGTGCAACCAGAGTGTTCAGCTGATGGATGTATTCCCAGCTGCAGGTGCAGCCTTCCTGAACACAACAGCAGATACTCAGAGACCTGCAAACCCTGAGAAATATGAGAGGGTTGCCCTCTCACTCTGCCAGATTTCTCCAAAGAAAATGATCCCTCCAACTTCCCAGAGGCATAAATGCTTGGTCTCAAAACTAACCGAGGAAGAAGGAATCAGCAGAGTGAGGGAAGGATGCAAAGAGAGACAGCAAAGATGAAAGAAACTGCAAGAGGAGCATTATTCTGCTAAAGTTTTCTGTGCCTGCTTGGTTCTTGTTTAGTTTTAAGTGCCAAATTAATTTCCTGTGATAAACGGCTCCAGGATAATGTGCCTCATTACAATACACTCATCTTTTAGTTTTATTATTCTGCTTCTCTGAGCTAAAAAATGCATAATAAGTAACAGCTTTTACATATCAGGCATCCTTAGACGCTTATGGTGGGACTGAGAGTTAACTGCAGAGTTAACTGACTTAGAGACATCTAAAGAGACAAAGTGCGAGAGAGAGAGAGAGAGAGAAGTGGGATAGAGCAACAGAGGAGGGGGATAGAGGAGAGATCGAGTATCTGTGGGAGTATAATTAACTCCATGGTCTGCCTCTCTGCGGGCCTGCGGCACACTCCTCTGAAATGCTGATTCAGTACACAGATAGACAGAATAGCACGGGAGGGTGAGAAGGGGGTGAGGAGAGGGATGCAGTAAGAGAGAGATGGGGTGTTGCAATGTACAGAAAACGTGAAATGTAGCAACGGATGGCTCGTTCAGACAAAAAGTCACACATGAAGAAAGAAAAGAGTAAAATGATGAACGCAGGAGTGAAATAAAGCTGTTAAATGCAGAATCTGCAGAATCAGAAGTTGACTTTTATCAAGTGCCAAGCTGAACATCTGCAGATGCTTCACAGACAGCAGTGCCTCATTCTGCATGAAGAGGAGAACAGTGACATCTAGAGGTGCAACAATGCACGACGTGAGCTTCACTGAATTTCTGCTGCAGAACTGCTGATACACTTTGTTCCTGTTCAAGCATTAGAAGAACACACTAAAACCTTCACAGTGGAGTCGCTGAGTGCAGCTGTCCATTGGCTACACTGTGTCGCACTCAGGCATTAATATATGTATGTGTTTGAGAATTTACCTTTATAAAAAGATAATGAAGACATAAACTAAGCAAAGTTAGTGTGTCCTGAGGTCATGGTGTTATGTGGGGTGAGGAGGGGTGAGTCACAGTTGAAAGTAGTCAGTCTGTCACCAGGCTGGGGGGCAGAGGCAGCTCACATCTATAATGCATCAAGCTGAGTGTCAGGTAAACTGGAGACAAGAACAAAACAATGGGACCAATAAATACTGGAGATGGATGGCCGGATAACACAAATACTTTTATTCAGATTGATATGACCAATATTAATTTGTTAAAATATTTTTTTATAATAAAGGTGAATGGAGTTTAATTTGTAGAACGCATTAAAACCAGGAACATTGAATTTAACAGCATCTGGATAATCGCCAGAACAAGCTTTGTGCAGTTTTCATTGGGAGCTGTTCTGCTGAAAGCTGTTGACAGCATGCTCTGCTGATTCTGGAGAGATTGCTGTTTAATTTTTTAAAATGTAGTTTCCACATATCTGAACAAACTCCATGAAAACTGCAGGTCTGCTGCAACTCTGTTCTTTTGAATCAAGGCTGAAGACTTTTCTGTTTGCTGCTGCCTTTTATTAAATCCAATTTGAGGCTTTTGATTCATTTCTTGCACTACAATGTAACTTTTATTCTCATATTTTATATATCTTATATGTGTCTTATTCTAATTTAGCTTATTTTCATTTTCTATTCTCTTAACTCTTTAATAACTGTTTTTAATTGTATTTGAATGTCCTTCTATAACATATTTCTTTTGCACTTTGTCTTAATGTTTTTAATGTTTTATGTAAAGCACTTTGAATTGCCTTGTTGAAATAAATGTGCTACACAAATAAACTCGTCTTGCCTTCAATGCTGTGAGCACCACAAATGAAATTCCATTCACCTTCTTTGTATCGGGGTATCAGAGTGCAGAGGCAGATGAAGATCTAAAAACCAAAACTATCTGCATGGATAAAATGAGGACATAACTTTTTTGTGTTTTGCTGAACCAATCCTTTAAAGGTTTCTTCTTTGGCTTAGTGGTCATTGATTCCCTCATTTTGTTTATATGCTACATTTTTGTATTTAGGCTGGGAATATTGTTTGGCAGAGTTTGTCATCTGTTAAATTAAATTAAACCGAGTGATACAGTTCTTTATTATTTTTACAACTTCACTATTAAATCAAATAGTTCTCTCTGTGATCACATACCGGTACTTAAAGATACAGATAACAAATTGAGCAGGCTGCAGGCTGGTGAGACTGGCCTTTTTGAAGCACCTTATGTTGATATTGAGTATAAGTATGAATATGAATTCCTGTTACAATTTAAACATCTACAGTCTGTGTTTTATGGTAGGATAAGAGCAAATAAGAGTATATAAAGTGCATACATCCTAAAATGTCTAGCTCAATACCATCAATCCTCCACTCTCCAACAACAGGAGGAGTACTGGTACTCTCAAATACAACTGAAATTTGGGTCATTTTTTAAAAACATTTCACTCAAACAAGAGTTGCATTCAGCTGCAATAGCTGTACTGTACTAATAAATTCATACAGTACATATGAGTATATTCAGGAAGGTGTAACAGTGAAAGGAGCTGCCTATTATTCAGGCAAATAAAATATAGTATTTTAAAGTTGTGTTAACTTATTCAGAAACATTGTCACATTGCAGCCATACAGCAGCAACTGTTCACATGAGAGTCCTTGAAAAGTATCCCACATGCCATAAAAAGCTTTCACCATAACCGTATGAGCTTAAATTAACATCCCATCTTGGGCCTCAGTTCAGCGAGTCAATCAAGGTCCAATCAAATTTAAATTTAAAGTCTGACAAAGCAGCGGAGGTCGGTGCTCAGAGAGGATGAGCAATACTTCCACGTTGCAGCTGTCCTCTGTCTTTCAGCCATGTCCGTTCATCTGCGTCTGTGTGTCAGAGCTGTGATCAGGTTGATCGTCGTCCCTCGGCAGGAAACCCCAAGTCCTGAGCAAAGCCAACCGCTGGGCGGGTGGAGTGGAAAAGTAGTCTATCTGTTTCTGAGAGTAGGTCTGGACTGGATGGATGATGTCTCTGTAGCTCCGGTCCTGATGATGCAAATCAGAAAGCAGCTTTAATGACACTGATTTGACATAATATGGTCAGAACCATTACTACAGTAACTAAAATAATATAAAAACTATAAAACTGTTACTAACAAACAGAAATTAAACTTTGGTAAAAATGAACCAATACATGTTGTCTACAACTATCTAAATTCTAATAAATATATAGTTTATATATTTTATGGCTGTCAGATTATCACTGTCAATTTGCCAACAAACACAACATTTCTTTGATTAACTGTGATTGATCATATTTAATTAAATAATGACAACAATTATTTTTAAATCAGTTTTTGTTTAAATAAAGGGAATGAATGTACATCCTGTACAGCATCATGTTATGTCCTCGTTTAAGCGACTGTATGACGACACAGTTCTCACTCTTTATTCTCATCTCACCACCTACAGTACACACAACTGAAATCTTCTCAGAGGGGAGCCCAACAAAACCTCCAGCCGATGGGGGTCTCTTATCTAAAGGCCATGTGTCTGGAGGTCTTTGACATGAAACAGTTTGGTTTCCCCAGGTCTCCATTTATTGTGAGTGTGCCACAGGTATTATGACTAACAGTGCTGAGGTCCTGTACCTGCCAGTGAAGGTTGAAAGCCTCCAGCAGTTTTATCCTGCCCTCTCTAGAAGGCACACAGTCAGGAGGAACAGGCTGCACCAGCTCGGAGCCCACCGTCACACCTTCAAACACCAGCAGGGCTCTGATGGCAAACCAGCCTCCAAACCTTGGATGCACACACACTCCCAACATCTTCTGCAGGCCAACAGAGACAAAAGTCAGGTGAGGAGACAAGAAGGGAAAAGTTGCACTGCAATTAACTACCACAACTGCTGAAGTTAAATAAAACAGCAACCAGTTGAATTCCTCAGGAATGAAAAGCATTACCTTTTGACCCCAGGGATGGTCTGTGACATCAGATTGCTGGTAGTAGAAAGCTGCTCCAGACACATGAGCAGCAGTCTGCGCCAAGAACTTCGGCTTCCTGCTGGGCAGCAGCTCGTAGTCATACCTCACATCCACCTTCTGTCCTGGAAAACACTGCGGGGAAGAGAGAGGAGAGGGAAATGTTTAGGTGTCACAAACTAATCATGAAAATAATAGTTGCATTCCCATCTCCAGCTACAATTGGGTGATATGATAATATAAACCATGAGATACTTAAAATGTGTTTGCTGTATATTTTATACCGTGGTATCATGGCTGGGTTGACCAATTGTGGAGTCCTGGGACAAAAATATACTATTGAGCCTGTTCCTGCTGTGAGTATATAATATAATATATCACCTCTAAAAGCCCATTAAGTAAACACTACAGACTACACAAATGACATTATCTTCCAAGACCCAGTAAACCCAGTAAAAGTACTAGCTGCTGTAGGTTGTTTGTCCAGTAGTTTTTGGTAATTACAAAAATAATTCATAATTTAAAAGTATATTTATGAATATGCACCATGGACATTGTTACTTCAAAAGAAATATTCATAGTTTGATTTTATTGAGCATTACTGTTTTTTGTGTTGTTGTTATTCCTTCTTTTCTTATTTTGTTTTTATTCTTATTGTTGAAAAATGTTGAATACAGAATAAGATGCACTTTTTTATTTATATATGCACTGTTTAAGTATGTTTTGCCTGCATTTCATCAATAAAAATATCATTACAAAAAAGAATATGCACCATGTAAGACCGATCACGAAAAAAATAACTAGATTTTGTATTTGTATTTCAGATGATATTATGCTTTACTGGCATACAATCCAAAATTCAGAGAACAAATTTGTAACTACTAAAACTACAACAAAACAAATAACACTCATTGCTCCTGAGGCTTTGGCCAATGATGGTATGAGGATTGATCACTTTGCTATTCCTTTAATACCTCTATTAATGTACCACTGTGGACATTCCCATCAAGTCATTTGAAATTACATTTCACTTTAATTTTTACAGAAAAGTACTGTACCATAATAATAATAATAATAATAATAACAATAACAATAACAACAACCTTTATTTATATATATTATACATAGCACACAGCTGTGCACCACATGTAACCAGTGTAAGGAGGCAAATAAATTATTATTCAATATATTAATATACAACACACACACACACACACCACTCACCTGTGAGACAGCAGAGGAGACATAGTGTTTGACACACTGGTCTATGGGGTCACACATTTTCTGGTAGCCTCTCTCCTGCATGAAGGGCAGGAAGGCTTGTTCAAACATGTCAGGAGTGCTGAGCACCACCACAGCCAGGCAGTCATCTGGATAAACCAGACGCAGAGAGGCAGGCAACACAGAGTTGTACCAACCAATCTGTGAACATGTTGGGACAGAGTGTCAGAGAGGCTCCGAGGCAGTAGCAAACAGTGCAGCAAGAAAGGAAAAGTGATTCATTAATATGTATAAAACAATACAAAACATGCATTCCTAACTTCTCAGTTCTAGCTGGCAGGCAAACATGTGGATGTGGATGCATTGAGCGGCAGTTCATTGTTCACGTTTTGTAGTCCTTTCTGTTATTACTCATTAAAAAGAAAAACGAGCCACAATACCTTTAGAGGATAAACTTCAAATCCATGTTTTGATACACAGTTCTCCAGCAGTCCTGTTACACTTCCCACATTGTCAGAGGACGCCGCCATTCTTGCATGTCAACGCTGAGCTTTGAATTGTGGGATATGGTGTTCTTTGGCTACAAATTAACAGACTAAGCCAGACTCTTTTGGTTTCTGCAATAATTTATTCTGTCTAAACGACTGGCTATAATAGAATATACCATACAGTATATTGAGGATGTATTCAACTGAACTATTACTGGAATTTTGTGAGTGAAACGTAAGAGTAACTAAAAAACTACAACTACCAGACTAACCGTGCGGCTACGTCTTACGTAATCACGTTGCTGTTATGGGCTCCTGGATTTAAAAGTGGATCGCAAGGTTTTCTGTGAGTAGCTTGATTAGCCAGCTAGCACAAACGTATATACCTCTATTCTCTTTTTACATTATAAATTCCTTTTTTCAAGGGAGAAGTTGTAAGCTATTAGCAAAAGCATACACCATTAAGTATCTTTGAGGCGGTGAATCTTTATTTTCTGTCAGCCAAGACAGTAACGTTATGAACGCTGAGAGACAAAAGTCGTCATAAAACTGCTGCTAACTGAAATTAGCTTGGGTTAGCATTGCGCCAACATATGCTATTTAACGTCTACTATGCCTCGTTGAAGTTATCTTGACGTGTTAAGCGTGCATTTTGCTATGCCTTTGTCAGTAAGCGTCTACTCTGCTGTCCTTGAGCAACGTCCTGTGTCGCCTCCACTTCAGCTCTGTAGTCACTGCTGGGAGCTGGAGACAGATGCTGTAAATTCCCCACGAGTGTGGGAGTCAATTAATGATCAATGATCAAACTGTTTCCATATTCTGGCTCCTCAGCTACATTTTCCTAAGTAGCAGCTGATAAAGCGTCACCACAAACATGCAAATAAAGATCCAGGGTTGCTGTAATTTAATCTCTCACTAAGTGTCAGAGATCTTAACTGGGTTGTTCCCTCACCGACCTGCCACAAAACACGTCTAAAGTTACTGTATCACTATCCTGCAGTGGATTTTTTGATGCACCATCACTGTCAGGTCACAAAACACTTGAATGAACTATGTGCACCCAGGATCAAGAATTATCACTAATGCTGATGAGACGATGGTGATCACTTGATGCTTTCCTCTCTAGTTCAACTCAGACATGAACTGGGACAATCAGCTGAGCTCTATCCTCTCAGTAGCAGATGGCAGCGTGGCTAAAATGAGGGTGAGTAGATTCAAATAACCTTCTTCTCCTTTATAAGTCTTGTAGATGAAATATACACCCTATTTGATAAAGTGTGGGTCCCTATATTAAAGGGAAATTCCGGTATATTTCAACCTGGACCCTATTTTCCCATCGTTTTGGGTGTAATGGGGACAAAAAGTTCTGTAATTTGTCCAGTATTTAGCAATTTTTGTCCTCATTAGTAACTTAAACCCAAAATGATGGGAAAATAAGGTCCAAGTTGACAAATACTGGAATTTCCCTTTAAGGCATTTGCCTCAGGTTTACATCAGTGTAAGGAGTATACAGCATAAGTGAGCTCACTGTGGTGTTGTGGTCAGTTGTAAATTGTCATTATTGGAGCCATCAGTAGATGGCAGTAATGCTCCACAAAACTTTGAATAGGGTGATTCAGTTCAGCTTACAGAGGCATACTGATTGTGAGAGTCTGGGAATACCCAATGAATTTCAAAGTCTTTTATGTGTCCACAGGAGAGACTGACCTCACCAGGGAAATTCTCCAAAGGAGGAGAAGGTCAGCGAATCACTTTATATTTCTGTGTATGAGTAAAAAGGGGAAATTACCTATTAATGAAAGCGTGTGTGTAACTTCCACCCTGCCAGACTTCACAGCAAAGTGCAGATCACGCCAGGAGTGACAGTGGTTTGAATTAATTTGATTTTAGACTTTTGTGCACACTTCCCCTCCTCCCTCTCATGCCCCTTCCTCTCCAGATCTGTTTCCAATAAGGGAGAGAGTTCATGATTCAGATTTAGACCCTCCTGCTCTTCCTCCTCGAGCCCCCCTTCTCCGGCAGCCTTCCCCATCTCCTAGTCCTGGTGTGCAGTGGGCAGACCTAGCTACAATCCAGTCGCAACTCCAGATACAGAACCAGGTGTGTGATTGTTTGTTTAACAGTGAGATAAAACAGTAGGTGCGTTTATCTAATTCATTACATTGTTGTTACTTCAAAAGTGAAAGAATTTCTTCCTCTAATTTTTGTTCAAGGCAATTGAGTCTCTCACCCGGAAACTCCATGACACAGAAAGGGAAAGACAGTCTCAACAATGTCACATCCAGACTCTGCAAGGTAACCAGCTGTATAATAACTACTTAACTCAGTTTATACTGGGTCATGTTATCCTCACACAAATACAGCAACACCTGATTCCTGTTATTGTTCCTTAGAAGAAAAGAATTCTTATCAGAGTCAGCACTGTTTAATGTAGTCAACCCAGAGTAAGTCAACAGGTCACATATGAAAAACAAACAACAGCCAGAGACATTCAAGTTAGATTTTAGCATAAATAAATCATTACAACTTTTCTTGCCTTCACCTCATACAAAACTCTTTAGCAAGGCTACTAACAAAATCACAAAAGAGACCCCATATTACCCCACTTGATGCTTCACTTGGCTGCTTTCTGTAAACTCTACTGTATATAAATAATTTGATTGATGAGTTTAATCACAGTAAACAAACAAATCCCTCATTGAGAGGTCTGGCAGACTATTCCAGCCTCCACTCGGCATTATATGTATGTCGGGCGCGATCATACATTTCTGTTTAAATGGCACACACGGGCATTGCTTTATGGCTCAAAACAGGAAATATGCCTCCATTTTTAGTCTTCATTAAATAAACTCTGGTGCAGTTCCACTATGATAACTTTATGGTTTGAGCTTCACATTAGCTTCTCTCAGGGGAGAGGTTGGAGAATGGAGCCAGCAGCGGAATCCTCACTGCAACAGGAAGCAAGAGGATTTACAGGAAATGTGGTCTCAATTTTGTGAACCATCAGCACTAACAGCACCACTAGCAAGAAATACTGTAGGTGCTACCAAGTTTCTCGGCCATGGTCTCATTTATTTACATTAATTATGCCAAGATGTCATACTTAATTCCATCCTTGAGCTACTGTGGCTTGGATTGTGCTTTATTTGTACGTGTCTGCCAAATGAATAATTATAAATGCGTTGTACAATAATATATTGATGTATAAAAATGCTGCCTCACCACTGTCCTAAGTTGACATCACACATAAGCTTTCTCTCCTGAGCTTTCTCCTCTCACTACCCACCCCTCTGCCTGAAAAAGCAAAATATACTCATTTATAATTAAAGACATTAATAAATTATTCGGATTTATCCACAAGGCTTGTAAAGGAGAGAATATCCTGTCCTCATGATAACCTCTCTTCTCTTCCAGAGGAGGTTCACAGGTTGCGTGAAGAGCTGAGGGAGAGGGAAAGAGAGAGGGACGAGTCAAGGAGGGGACAAAGTCCAGGAGCAGAGATGAGGATGGAGCAGTGGAGGAGAGAGGTTGGACGTGAGCTGAGCAGTCTGCGGGGACACATCACCAGAGCCACGTCGCTAGGCAACCTGGAGGAGAGGTGCATTAGGGGTGGAGCTGTAGAGGGGGGGGGGGGGGGAGACTGCAGACTAAACTGATGATAGGTCCAGCTCATGATTGACATGGAAATGTTTACACCTGAGGAAGAATTCAAAAAGAGTTTGTGGTGTGTGGGTGTCATTTTTTTTATTTTGCAGAGGACAGGTGTGAAAGAAAAGAAACCACAAGAGTTTTGTCTCCACTTTTCTTTCTTTTCATAGTTTCAGCTCAAAGCTCCGCCGAGAAGAGCTGGAACACCTGCGGAGAGAGGTGGACCAACTGAAAGCACGGCTAAGTAAGTCACATACACACACACACACTCACTCACACACCCCATACCCTCACATTGATTCTGCGGGACTGCACATGTCCTAAGCTCATTGCTGGCCTGTGAAGCAAAGGCAAGCACAGTCTTGCTCACAACATCTGCTCTCTCTTTGCCCCATAACAGGGAGACAGGAGGAAGACGTGTTCCTCCAGCAGGCAGAGGCCAGAGAGACCAGAAGACAGTACGAACGCAGCTGCAAGGTAAACACATTGTATCACGCAGGTTGTGTTTGCTAGTGAATGTGTGGTTTGTTTTCTTTCAGATCCTTATACCTTCCTTTTGTGTGCTTTGCTCAGACACTAGAGGAGCTGACAGGCAGCTACAGAACTCACAGCACTGATCTGGCCAAGACCGTCTCTCAGTATTCTCAAACACAGCAAGAGGTTCGCCAGATCAGGTACATGTGTGAGCGTGTGCATGTATGTGCGCGTCTGGGGTTTTGTACTTAAACTGTATGTTGCAATTAATCTCTTATAACAGAGCAACTGTGTCGGAACTGAAGGACGAGGTCAGGAGGCTAATTCTACGAGAAGGTGCTCCAACACCTTTGCTGTCAGCACATACATCAGGCAAGTCACTGTCCTTTTGTTGCTCTCACACATACACCCATGCAGTGTGATTGAACTATTTAACCACTTTTTGTTTTCCCATTTGGTCCAGTTGCATCACCTCTCCCACTCCCTCGCAACCATAGAAGAGGGGTCAGAGTAGAAGAGGCAGAGCAGGACTCCGACTCTGAAGACTTTAGCCCAACCCCAAGCCTGGCTGAGGTCAGCTCAGATGATCTGTCATGGCTGGAAGACAAAGACACAAGTGAGGACCAATGTTTTCTTTGTGAAAAATGAGACCAAACATGGTTGTCTGGTGTACCTACAGGTACAGCGTGTAGTACAGAATGCTGAGTCATCAATGCCACGTGTTTTCATTTGATCTTTTTCACAAGCCTTCTGTCCATCTCCATGTACTCCACCAGCGACACGTTCTGACAATTGGATCACATGAGAACGTTACGCAGGGCACCAGATGGGCAAACACTGATGACGGTTATTGCAAGATGGGACATGTATTTCCCCTCTTCTTCCCTCCCCCACACATCTGGCTCAGCCTTCGCTCTGATTCATCCCAGTAGATCTGACTCGATGCAGGGAGCACTCCTCTGTGTTTGCCAAATCAGGACATAGTTTAATGGAATAGTTTGACATTTTGGGGAAATACTCTCATTCGCATTCTCGCCGGGAGGTAGATGAGACTTTCACTGCTACTCTCATATCTGTCCTGGAGTCTCAAATGGTTGCCTGGCAACATCATGGTGATGATAAGACTCCACTTTTCAGATCAGTTTTTCTATGAATTAAACAAACAAGATTTAATGTGTTAATTATTGAGCTTTAGAGGTGCTGCTAAGCAAATTTTGTACCTTCTAACAAGCTAGCTGACATGAGAGTGAGATTGAAATTCACATCTAACTCGGGGCAAGAAAGAGAATAAACATACTTCCCAAAATGCCAAACTGTTCCTTTAAATATATGACACAAGGAAGTTCTATGATGAAGACAGGAAAGAAGTGTAAAAAGAGACATAATGAAAGAAAGTCAAGAAAAGGAAAATAAAGAATGTAATCTAGAGATGTACAGCGCCATTGTGAGCATATTTGTAGTCCTACTGTGTTCCTCCGCCTACAGATTAAGCAGTAAAGCTCTCATTTCCTCTCAAACAGTCTCTGCAAAGCTGATCGTTTCTTGGGAAATTTAGTACCCTGTGTGTGTGTGAGTGCATGCATGCACTGCTCACCCCTGAGACTAGCTGTAACAGAAAGTTGATGTTCCCGGAAGAGATTACAATCTGAGCTCTAAATGTTTCCCAGAGTGTTTTGGGCCCACAAAGCAAGGCTAATTTGACGATTGTTTCCACACACACACACACACACACACACACACACACACACACACACACAGACACACACAGACTCATACCAGTTCACAGTTGTTATGGGAAAACATTCAAGTGTCATCTAGCCTACAGTAATCCCACATGGTAATACAGCAAAAAGGCACTCAATCACTCACACACACACACACACACACACACACACACACACACACACACACACACACACACACACACACACACACACTTAAACTGCCTCTTCTCTGTTCTTCACCTCTGCTAGCTCTTCATCAGAAGCCTCGAGTACGTCTGAGTGTTCAGTCAAGACGGAGCGAGTTTGCTGGTCCCGGAACTGATCAGGAGGAGGATGAGGACGATGATGATGATGTTGGTGATGATCTCCTTGATGAAGATTTGAACCCAGATTTAGGATCTGACCTGAGTTTTAATGACCTCTGATCTTTTTATAAGGTGAAGTTCTGTCATTTAACTTGGGAAGGAGTCAATCAACATTTCTTTCGGCTCCTATAATACACCACCTGAGATGTATTATTACTGTAATCTATTTATTACAGTATCATTATTATTATTAATACTGTAATGTATTATTTTAGTTTGATTTGATCCATGCATTTAAGAGTTACAGACCTGTTGTGAAAACTAAAATTAAAAAAAAAAAGAAATAGTCAGGAGAACACCAACAGCCACATGACTTATTTCCTATGTGTTCCCAAGGGAAAGAGAAAGGAAACAAAGAATGGTATTAGCAGCAGACTTTGGCACATAAAATAATAACAAGTAATTAAGTCTTCCTAGTTGATGTTATTACTGTTGCTTGCCAGACCTGCTTGAATATGAAATCTCTCAGCATGGGAAATTCTCAAATGCTGTTCTTAAACAATTATTTGTGAGAATAACAGAAGTGTTAGGGACAGATTGCATTGTTAGACTATCAGGTTAATAACTTTTTAATTGACTTTTAATCACTTGTCTAGTCGTGGTTTAAACCCTCTAGTCCTGTGTGACGCATCCAACCCCCTCCTACCACACTGTGCTGAAACAAACCACCAAAGGATTCAGCAAATACAAACTGGTCTCTTTGTCTGAAACACTATTCATCAAAGCATTGTTTTCCCCTTCAGTCACATTAGTGTTATCTGCTAGAGGATGACGACTGTAAAGACGATACAAACCGTGGAAAACTGTGATAGCGGCAAATTCTCTCTAAATAATCTGCTGTAACTGTCTCCGCATGTACAGACTGATAGGATCCTGGGAACAAACTGAGGAGACAGGCAGCTCTTTAAAGAACTCAGATGCTTTGTGAGAGCTTCTCATTGAGAAAACAACTCTTTTCATGATGGTTGGGCTTTGTACCAGCAAAGTAGCATTACTTGACTGGGCCTAAACCTTTAACTACAAAATTCTGAAAGTCAGTCGTTGCCAAGGGTATAATGCTTTAATTGTTGCCACACCCTCTGTGATGCGCACCACTGACAATAAATTATGGGTCCAACCAAAGTTACGGGCAGAGGCACTGTGATTGGCCCGCTAAACCACAA
Source organism: Thunnus thynnus (assembly GCF_963924715.1). NCBI lineage: Eukaryota > Metazoa > Chordata > Actinopteri > Scombriformes > Scombridae > Thunnus > Thunnus thynnus. Next base: position 25,021,845 of record NC_089524.1, on the reverse strand, counting down.
GGTTTAGATTTAGGCACAAGATTAAAATAGTTATGTTTAGCTTTGTTATGATGAGAAATTGTTACAGTTAGGTAAAGGTTTGCTGTGGTTAAGGGTTGGGAAAGAATCTGGCAGGACGTTCAGCTCTACCCATAACCACAGTGGGATCCATAAGAAGACGCCACTGATCACGGTGCTCTGCAGAGTGCAACACTTGATTTGCAGAAACAGAGCCCATAGTGTGATTATATGCTTTAAGTTGGTATTTTAAAATGAATTTATTTATTATACAACAAACAAATTGAATTTTAACTTGAAATTGCACTTTAATACGCTTTGATCACTGGTATAAAGGTTCACAGTACGTTTTACCTCTAAGGTTTTGGTGATCATGGTGATCAATATATGAAATGTTACACTCTTCTGTGTAGCAGAGTAATGGATATTTAATGGGGTTTTCTTCCTGATGCACTCTTCAATCCAGTAAGGATCTGATGACTGATGGATTTTGATTCCTGCCATTGCAGCTGAAGTGAGGGCAAAGAGGAATCAAAAGCCATAAACACTGTCAAGGCACCTACACACACTCCAGCTCCTCTGTGATCTCCATACATACAGCTCAGTGAAGACAGTCAAGAGTCCTTTTATGCTGTCATGTCTGACATGAGTCACACTGTGCCAGGCTTAGTGTCAAGCTGTTAAATATTTCAGCATCCAGACACCCCCTACCCTCATCGAGGATCCCAGACCGCAGTGCAGAGCCACGGGGGAGCTGATGGGCAGGTTAGGTGTGCAGTGAGCACAGACATTATGCAGCATGTCTAACAAGATGGATTGTCTCACTAGTCAATAAAAGACCCTCTAGAAAACATTAAATGGCACAGTAGTGCACAACAGTATTTTCACAAACCTCCTCTGACATGCTCTCTTTATGTAGTTAATATTGTGGTTAAAGAGACATTTAATAAAAAAGGCTCATCTGTTTGTTACTGCGGCCAGATAATGGCGGATGAATCAGACCTTTCTATTGCAGTTTTATTGCATTTGCCAAGTATTAGCAGTGGTGCTGCAGTAAAGCAATGCACTGTTTCACTTGAAGGTCTGTAAAGCAAATATTTTGTGTGTTGTCTCAGCAATAAAAGTTTGTGTAAAAGTTAACAGAGGAGCTTGACTTTCTGTGGTTCCTTTTATAGATCAGCGATGTACTCTCATTGCACTTTAGTCTGTTGGTGCTGAGGTCAAGATTACAGCAAACTCTCTGTAGAGCATGTTTTAGATAGGAATCAGGAAATGCAAATGAGATTGATTTCAAAATACCTTTAATCATAAAACACCAACAGTTCATAATCCACATCTGGCAACAAAGCCTCAGTATGCATCAGGACACTTTTGACACTTAAAGCAAGGGACAAATCCAGGACATCACAGATCATTGTTAACACTAATATCAGTAATCTCTGATGTATAATTTAGATTAGAACTGGATGTACAGATGGGTGACAAGGAAAAACAAGCGTTCACTGAAAACCTTCACAGTGATTAGATCTCAATCCAACTGAACACATCAGTTTGACCACCATCATCAAAACAACAAAAATCTTTTGGAAGAATGATGTTCATCTCTAGTAGCGTTACTGAGACATGTCAGGTTCATGATAGCTCAACACCTTACTAAGACACTTTGTTGATTTTTCCTTTAATTCGTCACTCATCTGTAGTTGTTCAATATCAAACTCAAGTATTAGCTCCAATTCATGAGCTTTATTTATCCAGGTGGCTTATTAAATCAGTAGCCATCTTGATGTGTTGCTACATAGGCTCATTTCCAAATAAAGAGCAATATATGTTTTGTATTGATGTGGATTGTTCTGTTGTCCTGTATGTGTCTCACTTGCACTCACATTTCCTGCACATTTGCAAAGCAAATATACAGCGAGGCTGATAAGCAGTATAATCAATGGAATATTTGTGAACTTGCCTACTGAGAACAAGGTGCTGTCAGGTCAGTCCATGTAACATTTTCAATATGTTTGTGTCTGGTGAATGCTGAAGCAGCAGATAAGATGAAGAGTTTAGTAACGTTGTCTTTGTATGGTGCAATCATCAGTAGTATTTACAATGCACAGGACAATGCTAACATTGTGTGGAAAAGCCACTGGCCAATTTCTGCAACTGTCATGGTTTGAATGAGTGCCTCATGGTGAACACGCTCAAGGCTAGTCTTCAAACACAGGCAAGTCAGAGCAGCTACCTGGCACTCAGTGTGCACTTAAATTTGAGTCACACACAGTACTGGGAACGACTGGTTGACCTAGTTGGTAGGAATAAAAATGTGTAAGGCACTCTCTCCTGGACTGAAGACCCCAGGAAAGAAACAAACAAACAAAAAAAATCACACTGCACATGTCAAGCTCAGGTCTAAGAACAGCAGAACCTTCAACACAGAAAAAAAAACAACTAACTCTTAAATAACCCCTGCCATGCCTCCAAAAAACCATACATGCACCTTTAACAGACTCACACACCTGCACATACACTTACAAACGCACACACAGCTACGCCTGCACTTATGTACAAACACAAAACTCAAATTTTCTCATACACAAAAAAATATTCGTCCATTTTTTTTCCATTTTTGAAAAACTAAAGTGCAACCTCATTAACACTATAATCAGGCCGTTTGCTATGTTCATTTCACTTTTCTGGCCTCGCCGTCATACTACAAGACGTCTTTTCTGCCAGACTTTACAACATTAACTGATAAAGGGAAATTAGACCAGTGCGCTCAGGTAAGAGTCTGGCAGGACAGGCTGAATCTGTGTCCAGGTGTGAACCATCCAAGTGATGGGTACGACTAATGATGTTGCGTCCTGCTTCACCCTTCTCAACTCTTGGGAAATCAAAATATATTATACAACCCCAAACCCCTAAAGATGGGCTGAAAAATATTAAGGGCACAGTAATGAACAGAGGCACTGGCTCAATTTGTAATTACAAACACCAAAATAGACATTTGCCAAAGGGACCCTGATGTGGGCGATGTCTTCATTGTCCATTGCAGCTTCTGTCATGTCTTTTCCTACATCTCCATCATCTGGATAAATTAAAGCAACCCAGAAATTTGCTTACACCTACCCAGGATTCTCTCTGTTTGGTGCAGATTAAGGAAGAGAGACCAGGTCTGACCATTGTGGCGAGAGCCTGGATTAGTAGAGAGTATTTGAGCGCCAGAAGTTCAGTCATGCCTCCATCAGTAGCTGTACATGGACAATGGTGTGTCCTCCATCATATCGTCCTACACAGGAAAAATTGAGTAGTATAAGAGCTTATGTTTACAAAATCTACACAAGCACACTTGCTCTATCTTCAAACAATACTATTGACTTTATGGTACCGCTCTCTAATAAGTCACCCTTTATAAACCGTTATAAATTGTAAGTAATGGCTCTATGAATGGTTGATTAAATCAAGCATTCAAATCTTATCAATAGTCAAGTCATTAATAAAATCTAGTGTCTAAATTTCTAATTAGCGATCAAGTTTACAAGTTTTAATAAGTCATTAATAAAGGATTGCAGGTTTCTCACTGTCAACAGAAAAAAAATACTCATTTGTAATTATAAACATTTGCATAATAATCCATTGAGTCTGCAGTTGTTGTGGATGCTCTGTAGCTGTTTTCCAGAAGGTTAAGGGTCAAACAGCACATAAAAGCAGTCTTCCTGATGAATTAAAGAGACACACAAAGCAAGGATCCTGCTGGACCCAAAAACTGTTCTTATTAATGGCTTATAAACTGATCTATAAAGTATTAGTAAATTATTTATATGGATTTACAGTCAGTGGTTAAAAATTATAAACCCTTTATAAATGCTGTGTTATTAAGTGTCAGTGGTTTGGTTTGTAGCAGGAACTCTGCAGTCATGCCAGATGAGCTCTGATGAAGTTATAACAGTCTACCTCACTTCTGTGCTTAAAGATGTCTGGTGTCTACTTGCACTGCGACTGCACTGAAGGTGTTGATAGAGATGCTCACCATTGGTAGGTCCTGCAGCCTGCGGAACTCTGGTCTGTTGTCTCTCCGTCGCAGCTTTAGGAAGAGGAGCAGAGTGATGATGACAGCAGTGATGATGAAGGCTGACACCAGGCCAGCCAGGAGGGGGTCTAATGTGGGAGACTCATGGGCCATCGTCGCTGGAAAAAAAACACACACATTTCTCCTGAAACAAGCTGTACCCCAACTAAACAAGCTGGCAACGCGTAGTTAACTGTGGATTTAAATCTGACCTAACATGGTGCAAACAGCAGAATCCCAGTTTCTTAAATGGTTGTTTAAAGCTGTGACTGGAACTAAATATAGACACTACAGCATTCATCATGTAGCTCAGGACAGAAATGTCAAACACAGGATGATGATGTTAACCTTGCCTGTACTTGAGCTCACAGTTGAACAAGTAACTTTATTTATATAGCACCAAAAAGATTTTTTTTTCTTGTTATCATAAGTAAGCAGTTTATATTGTATGTGCATACCGTACAGTATGTTTCCGTTTTCTTTGAGAGTGCTGTTTAATAACTAGAGACGTCATAACTCTTGACCTTTCTATGTTGATGTCTCTCTGTGTTTGTATATTTCTGTGCAGGGGGAGTTTGTGTCTGCGTTTTTTTTTTTTTTTTCTGGAGTGTATTTCTGTATATGGATGTTGCTATGGAAGACTGTTTTGTAAACTTAGCTGTATTTTATATCCTCTCATCAAAAAGTAACAACAACCACAGAGCAGTGAATGCTCCCTGTTCCTTAAGCTAATGGAAAGAGGCGAAGTGCCAAGCGTGGCCTAATAAAACCACACAGAGTGAGAGGATTTTGTATTTGAACCGTAGTCAAAGCAGGCTGGTCAACTGAGAAGACATCCTGGAAAAAGATCTCTCAATTTGGAAAATACAAAATATATCTACATTTTGTTCATGCACAGAATAGATACAGAAACGTAAACTGTAATTTAGAAGTCAGACATAGAGGGAGCGAGTCAGAGGAACGAAGAAAAACAGAGAAACGACGCTCGAGGCCAGAGTCCCATGACTGCCTCTGTCCCTCTCCAAAACAGAGCCATGATTGTGGAGTGGTTGGTGGTGACAGTACTTGTAGAAGATGTAGACGGGGGACGCGTGGTGTGTGTTTGTGTCTGTGTGTGCAGAAGCAAGGGCTGTCTTGTGCTTGAAAAACAAAGAACAGCATCGCCTTTGTTGTTAAGCTGATTCACTTCAGCTCTGTTAATATCCAGGCAGTGAATAGTCCACAACAAATTTATACACCAACACAGAAAGATATTATGCACTTACTGTCACCCCCAACGTTGAGCTGGGATGGGTTATCCGCATGGCCTTTGGTCTGGGCAGAGATGCTGGTTGGCGTGGTGATGGTAGTCTTGGGGTGGATTTCACTGACCGAAAGAGGCCTGTCAGACTGCGAAGTGTTTGGTTGTGGTGTGAGCGTCGGTGGCTGAGAATTGGGGGGCTTTTGGGAGGAGCTGGTGCTCGGTGTTGAAGTGGAGTGGTTGTTGGTAGTCGTAATGGCAGATTTAGGTGTTGGGGAGGAGGTGGGTGAGTGTGTTTTGGGGTGAGCAGGCTGGCTTGATGTAATGGAGTCAGGAAGTAGGCCTGCAGGGTGGTGTGTCGTGTTTGAGGGCGGTGTGGTGGTTGATGTGTTTGCAGGGACAGTGTGAGTTGTGTGTGCGGGGATGGCAGCAGTGGAGGTAGGGGGAACGTGAGAGGTGGGAATGTGGCTCTCAGAATGGGGACTTGGAGGCTGTGATGTTGTGTGATCTGTCAGGTTCTTATTTTTCTCCGGGACAGGAGTCTCCGTGTCTACAGACAGAAAAAGAGAGTGTTATTGTCAAAATACTGTAATTCTACTGGGCTCTGTGCATAATCAGCATGTGTTGAAGTGCCTGGCAGGAGAATGTGAAGCATTAAAGGGTCACTTCACTAAAATTACAAATGGAACATATTTACTTATTCCTCTTGAATTCTATCTAACCATGCAGATAGTTTTGGTTTTATTAATTCCTTGAACCCCAATAGACAAAGACTTTTACTTTTTCAATTCACTGGATCCTCTTTCCACCGAAGAAATAGTCCCAACGAAAACTGTTGAGTCTGTGTTCTGTGGGTTATCAGTAACATGGACATTTTCTCTGGAAACAGATGTTGCTGTTTATTTTTAGCCACCCTAATGGCATGGCTCTAGGGTTGGCAATGTCGGTCTCGCTGTCGGTCAGTTTTTGGTCCAGACGGAAATATCTCAACAACTTTCAGATGGATTGGCATTCAGTAGTCTGGTTTTTCTGGTCTTAATTGTTATTTTATTTTATTCCTACTTTTTAAAAAAAAAAATGCTTTTTAACTCATGTGTCTTATTGGTTTTTTTTACTGGTCAATTGCTAATCTTAATTATTATTTTGTTTTATTTTATTCTCACTTTTTTAATGGTTTTAATTAACATCTTATTAGTTTTTACTAGTTGGTTGCTGGTCTTAAATTTTCTTTTAAATTCCTACTTTGTTCTCTTGGTGATCCCTTCACTTTTTTTCAATGCCATCATCAGCTGTGACTAAGTGCAGCCTAACTGAGGTGCAAGCATGTTTGTCAACTCTTAGTCTGGTTAAGTATAATTCTTTCAGTGCTGTGAGCTCCACAGAAAAATCCATAAACCTTCAGTGTGTTTAAGAGAAGGAAGAAAACTAAGAGACAAATATATCGTATATAAAACCAAAACTGTGTCTGCATGACTAGATACCACTGAGATATTGACACTTTCAGTTGTATATATGCAAACGGTAGTCTAATATAAACTTCAAGTGCCTAAAAATGTGTGCTAGCCTGTGAAAATGTTTATAAGTGTGATGTGTGATCATCAGTATGCGTGAGAGAGAGTTTGTGTCTGGGGGGGGGGAGAATTTCACTTCTACCTTTCTCAACCCCTTGTGAAAAGTCACACTGCATTTAATCACTTCTCTCTTCTTGTCAACACCATCTGAATCTTCTCTGAGCTAACTTTTCTCATGTAAGTTTCACCGTTGCTCTCCCACCAGATTACCTTGCCTCCTCAACTGTTGTCTTGCACCATCTCTGACGTGTTATTATTCCGTTTCTGTTTCCTTTTTCTTTTTTTTTAGATTAGTCTGAGGTTTCTGTCTCTGCCTGTGTTTGTGACATGACTGTCAACACTTTAACCCAGTCACAGTGAGTCTACTTACTCTGTGCTCCACTTCTGGACACGGGGAACAGAGATAAAGACTTTGCTAAATATAGATCCTAAACTCTGAGCCGCCTGCTGCTGGGTTTCCTACTGAATTCCTCTGAAGTGTGACAAAACTTCCCCACTTGAAAACCTCAGACACACAAAAACAATAAGCCCAATGTTTATGTTCTCTTAATTGCAATTAACACAGGAGTAGGAATAAGTACCATTATAATTCTTTGGCTGGGGTCTCACAGAGGGGGTTTCTCCATTTGTAGTTGCGTTGCCATTAGATCTTGTATTTGTGTCGGAGCTATTTAGTGCAGATGATGCAGCAGTAGCGTGACTGGTCTGGTTGAGGCTGGAAGCAGGTAGAGAGTCTGCAGCTGGGGCAGTGGGCATGACCTCAGCAACCGTAGGACTCCTTGAGGTGGGGGGGGCACCAGTGTGGCCGTCATCTGATAAGGGGAGGACAGAGCCAAATTTGGATAATTATGGTCAATTCCTGGTGATGTCTTCAGAGTCATTAACAACTTATTTTCTCATTTTTCCAAGTAAACTCAAGGCAACAGTCGGTGTACACACCCCAAAACCATCAGAATTAATTAGATGCATATCAGTCAACACAGGTCGGTGTTCATCCAAACAACAATTATTAAAACTGGCAAATGTATACACATATATTATTTATCCAGGGAAATGTATCTGACTGTGTGTATTTTTTTCCAGCACATCAGTGCAGCTCTTTAATAAATTCATGCTCAGTACAACCGCAGTCATGTCGTATCAAACATTAGGGTTTAGTGTCTTGCTTAAGTGTAGCTTTATAATTGTTGTTAGGAAAGAAGATCACATGTCATATTAACTTTCCTAATCCAGATGTTTTTACCATACTGGGAGCTAAATGTACCGTTAAAAGTGAAGCAAAATTTACCCACAATCCCTGGAGGCCTATAGGAGTTAAAACTATCTAGTATTGCAAAAAAAAAAAAAAAAAAAAAGGAAAAAAAGCAAAAGTTGGAGGAGAAAGGTCATTAGAAAACATAAATTTATGTAGAAAAAAATGTACTTTTCTCCTTATTTCCCATCTTAATAATACCACAGAACTCCTCAATTTTATCTTGCATGAACTCACCAGGTTGGGAACAATTTAATGGATACTGAGAATTACAATGAAACACAACACCTTACTGTAAAACATAATTTCAGAGTACAACATAAAATGGAAAAGGACTCCTACAGCCCACATGAGACGTCAGTAATTTCGGGTCTTTGAAGTAGTATCATTTTAATGAAGACCTTCAATCTCTCTCGTTCTCTCTCTCTTTCCCCTGCTCTGGATCTCTTTAGCACTATTGTACAAGTCTTCATTTCTGTTTCTACCTACTTCCCTTTGATGAAGACCAGAGCACTAATGTAATGTAATGTCATTACCGTTCAGTAACACACTGCCATGATGCCTTTCATTACCTCCATAATCACTCACACAGTTCATCAGTGCACACAGTGAGAGAAAGAGAGACACAGATAGAGAGAGAGAGAGACCTGTTTGAACTCTAAATGATACGAAAACAGACACATAAATAGACAGAGGTGCTCGGCTGTATAATACTGGCCTTGTTCCCTCGCTTGAGCTCTATTAGAGCTGCTTAGGTCAAATGCTGGAGTCTGTTTTTGTATATATGTGTGTGTGTCTGTGTGTGTGTGTGTGTGTGCAGAGTGGATTTATACAGAGAGCTACTGTTTCCAGTATTGCACACACTCCTGTCTCCAGATATTACAGGGTCTTACTCACAATTTTTCAGGCCAGCGCAGCATGTACCTGGGGAAATAGCTCTTGCTCACTTCTTGACCCTGCCGTTGAGAGGAACAGCCAACCGTTTCTGTGTGAGCAGATGTCTGCTTCCACACTGAGTGCTAGAAGTGTCTGTCAGTAATACCTTATGTGTGAAACCCATCTAACTGCGGCTGTTAAACACCCCTAACCACAGTTTTCTCAGTGTGTAATTGTGGTGATTTTTTTTTTCCGCGATCTAATTTTTATTGTAATTCAACAAACCATGCAAAAGATATGCCTTGATTTTATGGAATATAAGATTACAGAAACGTGGAAACCAAATAAAGGGATAAATAAAGTAAGGAAATAATAGAAAAGAAAGTGCATACATACATAACATCCACACACACACATGCAGATGTAATGATTGTGGTGATTTTTGAGTAAGAGTGAGTACAGATATATTTGAGCGGATTTTCCCATCATGTGCAAGTGAAACAGTCCAGAAACTGAAAAGTGAAGCAGCATGTTGTCTGTGGCCTTTTCATCTGCACTTATTTCAGGTGTTTACTGCTAACTGGTTCATAACTTCAAACTGCACGTCACGTCTCTAGCCTGTCATCTTCTTTTCCGTCCCCGTATATATTATTATACTGCCTTAGAGCTGCAACACTTACTCAATTAATCGATTAGTTGATGGACAGAAAATTCATCTGCAACTATTTAGTCATTTTTTTAAAGCAAATATGCTAAAAGATTTGCTGATTTCACCTTTTCAAATGTTATGATTTAATGCTTTTCTTTGTCATTTATTATAGTACAGATCAGCTATGGGATTTATCAGTCAAATAAGACATTTAAAGACATCACCTTTGACTCTAAGTTTAAGAAGATAATCTAAGATTAATAATTTAGTTAAGTTTGTTATCATATCTATGTTATTGCATAGGTCTGTTAATTGAATTAGGTTATTTTGATGCTTATTAGTTGGTCTATATTTCATATTTTGTGTTTGATAACTTTGTTTAATTAGTTTTGTGTGGGTTACATGTGCAGTTAAATAAGTCGTGTTTCCAGAGGAGCAAAAAAAATGTGATTGTTTAGTCAGAAAGAAGGCCAGCTGAGCTACTCCTCATTTGTACGTCACTTTGGACAAAAGCATTTGCCAAGAGTAGAGTAAATGTGAAACAAAAAAGGCTTTTGACAGTGTAACAAGTAACAACGGAGATAGATTGGATATTTTTAAGTTTTCATTGCTGAGAGAGGCTCAGTGTGATTTATTTTTCTGGACAAAAACAGAAGACTTGAATAGATGTGGGGAAAGTTAATTAACTGCCATCTCTGCCTTTCCTTGCAGCCACGAGCCTTCACAACAGAAATGAGACAGTTACTTCATATTTGAATATAAGTCAAAAAATTCAACCTGACTAGCATCCTAATTTTGCCTCTGGACTGTATGTTAAATGGTAAGTAGAGTCAACATACTGTTTAAAGTCTGGTCACAATAAAAACTGCATCTGTTACCATGGCACTGCTTTAAAATCTGACCATAAAGTCTACATACTGTACTAAAGAGGCAAGCCAATTAGTATGAAGCCAGTGAAATGACAGTGTGCTGCTGCACATAGTTAGAGGTGTCATTTATCACAATGTACTTCCCGGCTCATTTACAGCCAGTAAATGTCCTCCAGTGGAGACGTGCTGTTTTCTATTCATTTGAATTTCATCTTGAGGAGCTGATGGGACAGTTCTACCCAATAAAATCTTTTCAAATGTCAATAGTCTCATTTCACTTTTATGTGAGAGATACTGATGGAATAAAAAAGAGAGAGAAAGGTAGGAGGAGGAGGAAGAGGAGGAAGAGGAGGAAGGAGATTGAAACAGGTAGCAGAGAAAGCGGAAGGTGAGTAACATCAGTGTGAAATACAGGATGTTTTACTGTTATGCATGCAGAAAGAGGAAGAGGAGGGGGAGGGAGGGAAATGATGTGAAAGATAAAGTGAGAGGCGGTTTAAGCAAACAGCAGAGGCTTCAGTTTAGAAAGGAATGTCTAAATAAAACTGTGATTTGAAAAAAAAATGAGCAGAGTATGAAACTGAGGCATGGTTTGGCTGGAGGTGGGCGAGAGCACATCCAACTCTGATCTTAAGGGAGGTTGAAAGAAAACACACAAGAGGAACCCGACTGTTCACGCTCAGCTGTTTTCTTTATGGTGTAACAAGGAGAAACAATGTAGACTTTTTGTTGTAGTGTAAATTCACTTTAGCTCTGTCACCACAGGTGTCTAGAGCATCTGTACTTTTATTACACATGTAGTGGGGACATAAATCTGTTCACACAGTCACATTGTGGGGTCTTACCTCCCTAATGGGAACAAAAAGCAAGTCCCCATAATGTAAATCATTAAATTTCAGGGTGAAGACTTAGTTTAAGGTTAAGTTAACAGGAAATTAATGTGAGTCAATGTAATGTCCTTTGAAGTGATGGAAACAGGGCTGGTGTGAGGGGTGTTACAGCAAACCATATAACAATTTTACCACAAATTAGAGATGTACTCTAATCCAAACAATCCAAAAACATGGAATAAACAAAAACAAAATGCTACCTACCATGATCAGCGGATCCCACATTAATGAGCAGCAGCGCACAAAGAGCAATCCAGAGTTTGTTCCCCATCATCTCTGTCCTCTGCCAACACAGTCAGAAAATCACCAAACAAATGTGCCGTCTGTTCTCCTCTTCGCGGGTCCCTCTTGTTCTCAGATCCCAGACTTTAATGGAGTAGTTTGAGAATCCTGGGCAGCTACATGTACTGTACTACCCACAGCAGACAGCGGCGGCTCTGCCAGTGTATGCGTGGCTGGAGGGACTAAAGGAGGACTGTTTGCGTCCTGAGTGCGCCTCTCTCTCTCTCTCTCTCTCTCTCTCTCTCTCTCTCTCTCTCTCTCTCTCTCTCTCTCTCTCTCTCTCTCTCTCTCTCTCTCTCTCTCTCCAGAAACAGTGCCACGTGTTCCCTGTTCAAAATAGTCAGCGGGTCTGAATCTGTGCCATGACATGACGCGTATTCAGTAGAGAGAGACTGTCACACCCCCTAAAACACACACAGACAGCACATAAACTACATCAAAATAACACAACTTCAGAAGAAACCCCAACTCTTGTTTCTTATTATTCTGCCCACTTCCTGTACTTGTTAGTGACTCTATAGTGACATTGAGATTTTGATGTATTTATTCATTCGCTCATTAATTAATCCCGTGATATGACAATAACTGAGGAAGGGTGGGGATTTATAATATGTTTATAGTGTATTTATAGATTATTACAAGTGTATTATATGAGCAGGCACGATGACCTCTGAAATTAAGGATTACAGTTCTTTTAATAAATTTTGCGAATCATCATGTTATGTGTTTGTGCCAGAGTGTATATAAAGTAGCTGATTAATCAGTTGATAAAACTAAGTCTAAATCCGGGACAACATGGAGTCTGCCATGCTGAGGGTTTTATGGGACATTTTAAAAATTAACATTTCCTTTCAGGTATTTGGCTCACACTTGATCTCCATACTTACACACCTCACTACTGTACTGTATAACATCACTTTTTTTTCTTTTTTCTTTTTTCTTTTTTTTTTTTTTTTTTAACTTTTATTGGGGTGTTTCACTGTAGTGTGATGTCTTCAGTGACCCACAGGGAGGCGCTGTTGCTCTGTAGCTGATTCTTGACTCGTGAAAATGCAGCTCAAGACGATGAACACTATATGCAATACTTCTCTAGAAGCCTGTAGTTACATTGAACATAAGAGGTACATCCCACATAAAGAATATTATTTATTCATTGATTTAATTTAAGTTAATTTAATGAATCGTATTATCCTTGACGCTTTGGCAATATTGTTCATCTGACATTCATGCCAATAAAGCTTACTGAATTGAATTGAATTGAATATGGCTGAATCATTGCACAACAGCTGAGTGAAAATGTTCTGTCTTGTCACACCATTTCACCCAATATGCCTCCAGGATCACAAGATATCTTCATTTATCTTTAGTACTGTTGTTTTCAATTCAGTGATATTAATGGGGTAATATTTAGTTGCCTTTGATCATTGTGTCTATAGCATATAATCTGTTTAGTACTTGTTAACATTGTCATCATCTTGTCCTCAAAATCATAACATACGCATGCTATGATATGCACAAAACACAAACATGCACTCTCCATATATTCACCATGTCTAAAAAAAATAAAATGATTTATTTGAAATACAAAGGTCAGTATGTAGTCAGCTGCAATCGCTGAGAATTAGAATAAAAATGTGGCATTAACATATAGGACAATACTATATGATCCCATCCTATACTACTCACGTGTATTTTTTCATAATGCATTATATTTTTCAAGATATGCTAAGATACTGTATGTCCTTTCCGTAAGGAGGATGTATAGTGTGGGTTACACATAATAATAGCTTTTTTTTTTTCTTTTTTACCATTTTTGCACGCTTTGAATAATCCAATACTTTTGGGTATATGAGACACATTTGTGGGGATAATGTGCAATACTTTACTACAGTTTTTTAAAAGGTTCATATTCGGTAGTTTTTAATACATACATATATATATATTGTAGCCTACATATATATATTTGTGTAACCCTAACCCATCCTTATGTTATGATGATACAACAATTCTTGGTAAAGGTAATGAAACTTAAGACTATATAACAACAACAACAACAACAACAACAACAACAATAATAATAAGACATTTAATTTGTACGAATGAAAAGTACAGTACAAATTATGATGATGATGATGATGGTTATTATTATTATCATTATTATAGTCTTAAGTTTTATTACCCCTAGAATTGTTGCATCATCATAGTGAGGATGATGACTTTTCATTGGGCAGAGGGGAGAAATGCCGCATTTAAATGTTCACATACGACATGAAGGAAAAACGGGTTGTTGCTTTCAAATTTCAGTTACAAAACAGACTGAAACGTAACAGCAATTGTTTCATCTGAACAAGATAACGACCAACAAGATATAAACTGAACCGACAACTAAGAGGAATACATAACTAATTGATAATATATAACAGTAAAGAACAAGATTTTCTTACTAATTATTCCGTTTTCGTGTGTTCTCCACCTTTAATATTTTGATAAATCGCTGTTCGTATTATTGGGTGGTCCCTGACCAGTTACGCTGTGATTACGATATTTCCCACAGCGCCTGAACGTAGCAAGAAGAGGCAGAACAGCGGCAGCGCGCTGCCAGCATCGTCTCATACCGTCGCAGGACAGAAAGGTGTGAAAATATCGGTCCTCCCGACAGTCTAGAATATATACACGTAGACGGCTTTGTTTTGATCATGCTGTCACACTCTGAAAATGCTACTATAGCTATCTCGCTTGGTTAAATTTGACACTTAGATAGCGTCAATTTACGCGCATCGCTACGTTAGCTAGTTGACATTAGCATAGCCGTTGCTATAGTATTTTTCTATAGTGTAGGTTAGCATCAGCTAGCCTGCTGTCAAGTGAGGCGAGCTAACGTTAGCTTGCCGGTTAGCTTCTCGTGTTATCATTAAACCCAAATTTGTGATGCCGTCTAGCTAACTTATACACTTCGATTCCGATTGTGGAAATAATATGGAAACGGCACTTTTTTAGAAAGCGACGTTTAACATTGGCTGACTGTTGCTCCTCTTTGATCATTTGACAGCTCCGTGTCAGCGGAGTTATGGAGACGCCGGGGAGGATAGCAGCCACACCGGACGCCCTGGACTTCACGGTGGAAAACGTAGAGAAGGTGAGTTTGGACCAGTCAGTCCTCGGTCAGCAGCCTGTCATGTTATACAGTACTGGGGTTTGTGGACTAAAGATGTGATCATGCTTCAGATGAGACAGACGGCTTGAGAAGGAAAGAAGGATAGTTTTATTTGTCTTGTAGCCTCATAATATAACAATTTCTGCTCTATAGACTTGGTCTGGAGAAATAATGTGTCTGCACTTGCTTACAGGGAGTCAGCTCATCGGTCCCTATAGGATCTGTCTTCAAATTAGTCTTTAGTTGATGTTCAAGGAAACAATGATCAAATCAGAGCAAAATAACAGATCTGCTCACTTCTGTTGTGCAGGTTATAGTCCACCAATTATCTGATATCGCCGTCATTGTAAAATGCTTGTCTGGGTCTTGTTTTCTCTGTTGGATTGTGTGTGTGTGTGTGTGTGTGTGTGTGTGTGTGTGTGTGTGTGTGCGTGTGCGCGCGCGCGCGCGCGCTTGGCAATGTTGACTGTGGCTGCCTGGTCGCTGTGATGAATCTCCCTGCTGGGTGGCCACTGACTCCGATATGAGGGGATGGGTGGGGAGACAATGGGGAGGATGGCACGACAGAGAGAGAGAGAGAGGTGCTCCTGTGGAAGAGCAGAGTTGATGTGATGAGATGGATTGGGGGATGAGGAGAGGGAGGGAGGGGTGGGACAGGGTCGATGTCTGTGACAGTGCCAGTAAAGAAGGGGGGGGGGTGAGATGGGGAGGTTGGCGATGCGACAGATATGATTAGAGGCAGGTTTGAAGGAGAGAAAAGCACATTCCTGTGGGGGAAATGGTTTGCCCTAATACTGTGGTTTCTGGTGTAATAAAGTTGGAAGAAGAATGATAAACAGTGAGCAAGGTCTTGTCTCCCTGTGGATAGTCTCTTTTTTACATGTGTTCATGTTTCATCTCTACAGGTGAAGAAAGTGGTGTGTGTGTGTGAGAGAGAATGTATTCTATTAGAATTTGGTGGTGGGGAAATAGGAAAAAACAGAACATTTGCTCTTATATTGTTCACATTAACTAAAGTTGAAGGAAACACTCGGACATCTTTATGTGTACCTAATGTATAATTAATGTAACTGTGAGGTCATAAATAATTTGTTGTAATGTATTAAAGTAATTTTTAGTGAAAGTAAGTGGTATCCATCTTCATAGATTTGCATGGAAATTAGTAAGTAATTTTGTTGGGTTCTCCAGTATTTTTCTTAGCTACAATTTAAGTGGAACTGCGTGTGCCAAAATACCTCAAGCGAGCTAAAGTGGTGCCTGATTTTTGACAAGGAAATAATCTGAACCACATGTCAGATATACATTTGGTATTCAGTGATTTGATTTGATTTGTTTCATGGATACAGGAAATGCATGCTGTGGTTAAAGGTCAATGTAGTGATTATTCAATGAACAATAGATGTATTTTTATACCGCTGACTTTCAGTCCTATTTTTAAGACACTGAAAAATAGTTCAAAGCAGCCACTAAAGAAAATGTTGTGATATTTTATCATAATTTCTTTTTTAATTTTTTTTTTTGGTGGGTTTCTACAGTTAAAGGTGCTTTGTCAGATCCTGTGAATGCTTGCGTCAGCATTCAGTCTGCTCTTAGTCTTACAGCACTATTAGTAATTTCATTAGAAGATAAAACGTGACAAACAGCCTCTGAAGTATCATTTCCCATGAAGGCTTTGAGCACTTTTGTAATTACACCACACATGCATTTCAAAACTGATGAGATATTGTTCTACTAAGACTCAGCTAAATTTAGAAAGCATATTTAGACTCTTTGGATGAGATGATTTTTCTTCTTTCCATATTTTTATTCTTTCTAGATAATTTGGCTAGGGTAGCGTATTTGTATTTAATTGGTTGTGGAATCAGCGAGATGCTGTTCATCCACTGGAATGATGGGGAGATTATGGGTTTCTTTAGAATCTCTGCATGTGCACATGAAAGCATCATATTAGTATCTGCGGCCGACTGACCATCAGCTTAATACCTTTAGAAAAAAGAAAAAACTAAGATGTTGCTTTTATCAGTAATTTTATTATCCTCTCTGCCAAACAGTCACAGCAGCAGGTAGCTTTTAATATACACACCACCAGCACACACGTCTTAGTGTTCATCTGAGCACATCAATAGGAGGTCAAATTGCTCTTCCCATGAGTTGATAAAAGCAGCTGCTGTTGCTAAAAGAGTGAAACAGAAAAGATCAGCAGTGCAGAATTGTCACTGTTGTATAGTGCGTGCTTGTTGTATACATGGTGGTGGAGATGATGGTTCCTGGCCCAGAACTTGTGTTTTTGCAATAGAAAGCCCTTTGTTCATTCGTAGGGCTGTGAAACAAAGTACCACATTGTGAGTATCTTTGTGTGTTTAATGAATGGGTATGTATACTGCCTTACATATCCGCTTGACTGTAATTAGCCTCATCTACAATCAATATCCACCAAGCAAGTGGATTTTAGAGGAAATTCAGAGCTCTGCACATGCTGTTAATTTTGCAGTTAGGATTTTGTCACTTTGCATCCCCCCCTAGACAAACAAATACTGTACCACCAGAAAAGTACAGCACACTACAGGGTTAGTCTGGGTCAGCATCTTGCTCATAGCATTTTGACAGCAGTGGCTTCCTGTTACCATAACTATCTGTAATCACCTGCTCACCCCACTACCCACACAGGGTACTGTCCAAAGGAGGCTGTCGACGTCCATTCAGTATTGCTTAGCTCCGAGGCTCTTGGCTTGTGATGCACTTCTGTCTTTTGGAAACTGTGTTTGCGGAATTTAGAAGCGGAGGACACGATTATGCCTGCCAGCTAACGTATTATAGAACATAGCAGGGCAGTAGAATTTGACACTGAGAAATGGTGCCTGGTGTATTGAGTAGTTTGTAGTGGCCAGAAAGGCTGTTTCAGAAGCGCAAGAGGGATCACGATGAGTATTACCATCCACTTACTGACAGAAATACATATGAGCTCAAAGTGGAGCACATGTCATGTTGGTTACATGATACACACATGTTCTAGTGTAAGTTGGGGGAATTTTTTGTTTGTTTTTTCAGTTTTTGTTTTAGCGGGCTTGGCGACGGTATCCTATCGATTCACTGTCTGCAGGTATTCACTCCTTTTGAAATATGCAGTGGTAACTGAAAGTGTATAAATAACCACGGTTTGCAAGTTAAAACAGTTGATGCAAGGGCTTGATTTTCTGTTCATGTGTGCCTGGATGTTATCACTATTGGCAACATGGTATTCTTAATTTCTGTCTTGGCCGTGTGCTGTCAACAACCACCCGCGCACACTCTCGCACAAACTATTCTTCTCTCTTCCCTCATTAATCATCATTCCTCTGCGTGTCTTTGATTCTCATAGTTAGATCGCAGTGACACGATGGGTCAGTGGCGTGATGATGATGCCTTCTGCAGCACGGCAACAACCCGGCCCTCTCCTGTCACTGTGATGACTTTGAGGGTGACACTCTAGTGGACAGATGGCTCGAAAACACAGAGAACCTTTGGCAGAGAGATGCCATCACCTGCTGTGTGTGAACACAGTGTGCAAAGACGTGTCCAAAGTGTGTGTGTGTGTGTGTGTGTGTGTGCGCACTTATTAAGCATGTGGGGAAATTTCTGTGATGTTTACAGAATATTAGGGACATCCTTGTAGCATTAAGAGGCTGCCCTTTCTCAACCCCAAATACTTTATTTAAATCTCCTGCCTCGTACTTGCTGTTAATTTTAATAAGTGTTCCATAATTGTCTTTTGTATAGCTATTGTACTGTTATATTCTTTGTTACACAGCTCAGGACCTGCATTATAGTTATTCTCCTGGGCTCAGTACAGTACAGTACAAGTAAATACCAGCTACAGTAAATCCGTGGTTATGTGTGGGAGCAGATGGTGAATCTGTCTAACTGATCCATATTTTTTCACTCGCACCCCTCTTCCCTCCCTCCTCCCATTGGAAAAAGAGTGCGGTGGAGGCTAATGACCTTTGACAGTGTCTGCCAAGAGAACGCCATCCTCAGGTGAAGCCAGGTGGTTCAGGCAGGTTGCCACCATCTGTAGATAGAAACAATTATTTGCTTCAGCTGCAAATAAACACCGGACAATCACAGCTGCACATGTGGCGTGATTTCTAGGAGGAGACATCCAGTGGTTCTTTGTGAAAAGATTAAAGCAGCAAAATGCACAGACTGTTTTGTGTCTCGCGCTTTGATAATAGACCCAAGAAGGACAGACATGTTCGGACGCAGACGAGGCGCTGTTTGGGATTGGATGAGGAGAGGTCTGCGATCACACAGCAGACTGCAGTAATGATCCGCTGTTGCTTTGAACTCCGATATCACAGCCTCATTTACAGAAAGGGTGGAGTGCAGTGTCAGCCGACTAACAAAAACCCTTCTTAATGTGTTTGCTTTTTAGAATGAAGGCTGGATAACGATCTATAGAAAGATCATGCCAAATCGTGACACAGTAAAACACTGATATTTCATCAGTTTTGTCATGCAGCTCTGTAGTGTACATACTGTATTAATCTGTTCATTTATAAAGAAAAGAAGAGGCAAAGAAGATGACCTAACAGTTAAGAAAAAAGTTAAAGAAGGACCTGCTGCGCATACTGTACCTGCACTCATAGCTCTCTCTCTCTCACACACATATATGTACAAATGCCGTCTGACTCTGCGAACAAACAGCTCATTAACACCCAGCCAGCCGTGTTCAGAGTCTCGCACAGTAAGTGGAGACAGATAATTGCGTTGCACTATGGCAGACAGGGAGAGAACACCACCTGAGACTCTCTGCTTCCAGTAGGCATTGACTCTATATTGATGTTTTTTTTTTCTCTACAGCTGCTGGTGTCTTTACAGTATTATTCATCCTCCCTTGTCAGACAGTTTAAACTTCCTCTAATGAGGGAATGGGGAGAAATGTGGATTTTAAGAGAAGACTGACACAAAGCCTGAGAGCTGAGGGATGGAATGAAACTGGACGGACAGTTTAGGCTGGAGGGAGGCGAATAGAGAGACAGAAATGAGAGGGAAGAAAGTAAAGAGAATGGCTGGTGGTGGAGGAATTGATGTGAGCAGGCTTCAGGGGTAAAGACAAGGATCAGAAGCTCACTGAATATATGTTTTTTTTTTTTCCTGTGTTGCTTGTCAGACACTTAGTGCCTGACTGCCAGTGGTTTTAGTTCAGTGAGCATGTGTTTGAGACAGAGAGAGAAAAAAATAGGGTTTTTTTTTTTTTTTGCAGAGTTGTGCCTGGACGTCTCTTCTGGCACTACCAGGATTAGAGGTGTCTGTTTAATTAATGCTCCCGTTTTCCCTTCCTTTTATTTCCCTCTCCCACACTTATCCTTTATCTCTTCTCTCTCTGGCTTGCTCCCTCGTGTTCTCCTTGCACTCAAGTACTCAAATTACTCAGAGCTGTACTTCAGAAAGTGCTGTTTTCAGGTCATTGCTTTCTCTATTGTTCGGGTTTTCGAGGTAAACTGTTCCGTGTGTGTGTGTGTGTGTGTGTGTTGCCTGTTTGTGAGCAAGAAAAGTTGGTCTTTTCTCAAGGTAACCAGCTCTTTCCACCAAACAAGGGCTTAAAGGACTGCATTTGTCTTCTCTCAGCTGGTCTGTTATATCTGACACCCACTATTGTGAATGTGTGGCGTGTAGTTGCAAACGTTTCTCACATGGACTTTGTTAAGTACAAAACTGTTCAACCCCCTCATGGTTCAAACATCCAAAGATTGTATGGATTATTTTCACTTTTTTTCTTCTTTATTTCCAGGCCCTCCACCAGTTGTACTACGATCCCAATATAGAAAACAAGAATCTGGCCCAGAAATGGCTAATGCAGGCCCAGGTCTCCCCTCAGGCCTGGCAGTTTTGCTGGGCCCTGCTGAGCCCAGACAAGGTACAGTGTGCACACAAGCACTCACATGGACACACACACACACACCAAAAAAACATTTAACATCATTTACATTCATCTTATCATCTTTCATAGGTGCCAGAGATCCAGTATTTCGGCGCAAGTGCACTTCATACCAAGATCTCTCGCTACTGGTCAGACATCCCCACAGACCAGTACGAGTCTCTGAAGAGCCAGCTGTTCTCCCAGATTGCCTGCTTCTCCTCCGGCTCCAAGATGGTGCTTACCCGGCTGTGTGTGGCCCTGGCCTCACTGGCTCTCAACACCATGCCTGAGGCCTGGCCTGGCGCCGTGGCAGAGATGGTGCGGGTGTTCCAGGAAGAGGGGGGAGGGGTAGATGGGAGGGCACGCTGCCTGGCATTGCTGGAACTACTTACCGTCCTGCCTGAGGAGTTCCAGACCAGCCGCCTGCCGCAATACCGAAAGGGACAGGTATGTCTGCAGGTATCACTTTGTCCCACTTCTGCAGGTGATGAAGTGTTTATACGCTTTAAACTGAGCATCATATAAATCATGGTATAAAAAAAGCATCATATTGGTACCTGTGCCAAAAAAACAGATATTCTTGATACTCATTAAGCAGAGGGACATGCTGCAGATGAGTGATACACCAGAAATCTAACCCTAGTTCTTCTCCTCTCTCTAGGTTCGGGGAGCCCTGGGCCGGGAGTGGGGCTCAGTGTGTCCCTTACTGCAGCAACTGCTGCGAAGGACGGACAGCCCCGGGGCGGTGAAAGCTCGCGTGCTGCGCTGCCTGTCATCCTGGGTGCTGCTGGATGTGCCCCTCAGCGAGAGCGAAGGCCTGGTGCACGACTGCTTCAGCGCCCTGCCTGACCCAGAGCTCTTCGACACAGCGGTGGAGGCAATCGTCAACGCCATCTCACAGCCTGATTCCCAAAGGTGTGTGTTTGTGTGTGTGTGCATATGTTTTGCCAGCTTGTACACACCGGCACACCGAACCAAAAGGATGCTGAGGAAAGAAATAATGATACTATGGCATGAAAGCTTGCCATGGTAATGAGTGGAGAAATTACACTGGAGCAAAAATGGAAGGTAGAGGGAGAAGAGAGGGAAGAAAAAAAAGAAAGCGATGCATTAGCCAAGGGAAGGGAACAGACAGGGTGGGCACTGGAAGGGCATCAGGGAGGGACTGATACAGGGCAAGTTGACAGCCAGGGGGAGGAGAGCAGCATTTCTCGGTTGGCTGGTGTTGCTATGGTTACAGAGCTGGGGAGAGATGTCATCATGCCCTGGTTGATTCAGACATGGCAGGCACCCATTACCCCTCCCCTAGAGAGAGAGAGAGAGAGCAAGCGAGAGAGAGAGAGAGAGATAGAGGGCGGGGGTGATGGGACGATGCAAAGAGAAGAAAGGGTGCTAAGAGAAAGAGGAGGATAGGGGAAGGTGTGAAAGTGTTCTAGAATAAAAGACTTCATCCTCCATACCTCTGCACCGCTTCACAGACAGGGGAGGGGGGTAGGATCTGTGAAGTTGCTGCTGACAAGTCGGTTTAAACGCACCGATGTTGTGCCGAGCAGATGGTGGGAAGACGATTAATGGCAGTAGAGTTACAGGTAGAACATCCTCGGTCTCAGCAAGTGTTGCCGGGCTCCCAAAGGACAGAGTACGTTTGTGAGAATTAGGATGGGATTTTGTTTTTTGGGATAATTTTCACTAAGATTGTCTCTTTTTTTGTGTTATTCTGTACTGATCACAGCCCCATGTTGTGTGTGTGTGTTTGTCAGGTCCGCCCAAAAGTCTTGACAGTCTCATTAGTTGTGTCTCTTGAGACACATGTAGCCTCAGTTTTTGTCAGCACACTGTGTGATTTATGGGGTTACATTTAGCAGCTGTATTGTGTTTGTTGTGTCTGTGTTTATGTGGGAGAAGGAAAAGAGAAGAATCTGTTGGAAGACCTGGTTTATGGTTTTTTTTACCCACCCTCTCTAGAGTCCTAGCCCACCTTTTTCCCATCTGTAGATTCTACTCTCTTTAATTCTTTTTTATTTTTTTTCTTGTTTATTCTATCTATTTTATCCTTTCTCCCACTCTGCCTATGTTTCTTTGTGCTTTTCCTTTTCCCCGTTCTCTTCTCTCACCATCACTACTAAGCCCTCCTCCGTCTCTTGTTCTCTCCCTCTGTTTAAACACATTACAGTCAACTCATTTGGGGGGATGCTATTGGTCCAGCTGCATCCTGTTGCCAGGCAACCCATTTCCCCTGTCTCAGAGTGTTTCAGTAATTGCAGAGGGGATCAGAGGTGGGGAGAGGGATTGGGGGGTGGGGGGTGGGGAGGGGGAGTTGGAGGGAGAGCATAAAGGAGGAGTCAGGAAGGAGGCAGAAAGTGTGTAACGGCGGGGCAGGCAGCGAGAGAGCAGTGGAAGGACAACTATGATTTAGAGAAGAGGAGTGGAGACTGCAGCAGACAGTCTCAGAGGAATCTCCTGAATGTCATCTCATCATCTTATGAGGGGAAATGAGAGACACACATGAAACCGTTCTGTCCATTTAATTTCATCACATAAACACCAAGTCTTCTTTTCTCTTTTTCCAAGAGTCCATGACCTGCATCTGCAAAGCGCCTTGTTAAAAATGAATGATCCTCTGAGTGTATGAGTGCACACTGCCACTCATATGTACACACACACACACACACACACAAACACACACACACACACACACACACACACACACAGTCACTCACTCAGAGTTAAGTGCAGTCTGTCCATGCGCTGCTCTTACAGAGCTACTCAGAAATCCGAACACAGAGGATGTAGGCCAATACACACACACACACACACACACACACACACACACACACACACAGGTAGCGCCTTATTAGATGGAGGCCAGATTCATACACAACACATCACAGAAGGGTGGAGCTCTCTCCAGAGAAGGCTGAATCAGCGTGGGCTGCTGAGTGGGGGACTTGGCTTCATAATGTAGGACCAGAGGGCCTGAGGGAAATTAGAATAATAAATGCTTCCTAGGATTTAACCTGCAGAGCAGAGAATGCACATCAGCATCATTTTTTGTTTTGATAATGTCGCTCTATAAGGGATTACATAAGTGCTGAAACAATAAGTTGATTATTATTTCAACAGACAGAAAATTAATTGACTACAGTTTTGATAATAATGATCGTTTGAATAATTTAGAAAGCAAAAAAAATGCCAAATATTCTGTGGTTCCAGCTTCTCAGATGTGAGGCTGCTTCTCTCATTCATTGTGAATTGAATAGCTTTGGGGTTTGGACTGTTGGTTGACCAACATGTGGTTTCTGGGAACCTGAGATGGACCTTTTTTCATATTTTTCATAATTTTTTGACATTTTATAGATCAAAATTTTTTAGTTTGTTTGCAAAAATAATTGACAGATAAATCAATAATTAAAATATTTGTTAGTAGCTGCCCTAGTTTTTTAGGTTTTTATGGGTTTTTTTGTTTTGTTTTTTGTTTTTTTCCTAAATGTCGGTAAAGTCACACAACCTTGCCGTGTCATTGATGAATATTCATCGACCTGAAGCCATGTCCTTACTGACATTCTCCTGAAAGATGAAGCACCGCCTGCATACCACAAAACCCCCCCAGGGACTGACACACACGTATTATGGTTTACATTTATAGCATTCACACATGCACATAATCTCCTCAGTGACATTCAGATACACACACGCACGCACGCCCTTCATCTCCAAATGTCACCTCTTCTCTTGCCGTCATTAAGTATGACAGGAGGATGTTGTCTGATGTTGTCACATGAGCAGATCTGAGCCTGAGTAAAGGAGTGTGCGTGTAAGCATGTGCACCAATGTGTCTATGTAAGTTTGTGTGTGTGTTTGTGTGTGTGTGTCAGCAGCACATGTGTGTGTTTTAGCTGGAGCGAGGGAATTATAGATGGCTGAGACAGCAGGGAGAAGACAGAATAATAACTGACAGCGGCGCAGCTCGGAGCAGGAGCCTTGAATAGATTTTCTGGTTGCTGGTAGATGTGTGGGTTTTTTAGGGGGTGGGTGTGTTGGATCAGAGGTTGGACTGACTTAGACTGAGATTTGTTTTGAAATAAACACTTGTCTTGAGAGGGAGCGATAAATACATCAACCTAGCTGTGAGCGATGTGAGTCAGTTTTACAGGCTACTGTACCTCGCTGTACATGCTACAGAAGGTTCTTCTCCCTCATACGGCGCTGTGTCTGGTTTTAACTCATCTTCTTCAAATGAACTGGACTCCTAACTGTCTGTTCTGGTGTTTCTTTGTCTGTTTGTGTGTCCATGGGGTATAGATATGTGAACACTTTGCTGAAACTGGTTCCTCAAGTGCTGGCCCTCCAGGAGCAGCTCAGAGAGGCTGTTCAGAATGGAGACATGGAGACCTGCCACGGTATCTGCCGCATCGCCGTCACACTGGGAGAGAACCACTCCAGGTGTGTGTGTGTGTTTGTTACCTGTAGACCTCTATCAACATAAAAATCTTACAGTACATATATCTTGACTATAATTATGGCCATAGGTGATTCAATAAATATTTAGCCTTGGATTGGAATTGAAACATTCTGTAATTCAGAGGTTTTGAAATCACTTTTTATTTAAGTTGCAATAACAAAATACAAATCTGGGACAGTTTTTAAACTAATCTTTGAGTGACGCAGAGAGAGAAAAGTACAAGTTTACCTGTGTATCAACTTCACTGGACAGCTGACAAATCACATGTTTCTCTGCCCCACACCCACCCACCCCACCCTCTCTCTCTCTCTCTCTCTCTCTCTCTATCTCTCTCTCTCTCCAGGACTCTGTTGGAGCAAGTGGATCACTGGCAGAGCTTCCTGGCTTTAGTCAACATGATAATGTTTTGTACAGGCATCCCCGGCCACTACCCAGTCAACGAGACCACCAGCTCCCTTACACTCACCTTCTGGTATACATTACAAGTAAGAGATGTTAGATTCTATGAGTCTATGTACTGTAATGTGATGTGAAAGTGAGAGTTTCACAGATAAACAGTCAGTGAATATTTTCCAATTGAGATGATTTTTTACATTTTCCTCTAGCCTCATCTTTTCTAGGCTTGTTAAACAAACCCAAATAATTAGCTTTGCTCATTGTGGTCTGGAAAGGCTGGATAGTCACTTGCTGGAAACTTGCATATTTCAAAGACTCTGTATGAAACATCAACATGAAATGTGCTGATTGTTTGCATTCTCACTGGTTTTTATCACAGTTCTCAAATAATAAAACATTACAGCTTGTCATTTGCTTTCTGTCTTCTACATTATTGCCCATAATCAATTTCTTGGTTTGTGAGTTACTTATTATAATACTTGTAGTGTTTTCTCAGTGTGATAAATGAAATTGACTGTTTATGCCCTTTGTGTGTAAATACCGTGCAAGCCAGAACGGTTGCCTTTAGTCTATAAGGTGCATAAAAAATTTATGTTTCAGACCTAACACTGTTTTTTCTCCTTCTTGCTTGATCATCAGGATGAAATCATGTCGTTTGAGTCTGACAAGCAGACAGTCTACCTGCAGGTCTACAGGCCCGTGTATTTCCAGCTGGTGGATGTTCTGCTGCACAAAGCCCAGTTCCCTTCCGACCAGGAGTACGCATCCTGGTCTTCAGATGAGAAAGAACAGTTTCGAATCTACAGGTAAGTGTGTGTGTGTGTGTGTGTGTGTGTGTGTGTGTGTGTATGTTTGTATGCCTTAAACCTGTTTCTGTTTATTGTACATGCCTATTTCTGCAAGGGTTGGGCGATGTCTGCTAAATTGGCATATGACAATGTCTGCGGTTGGGGGAGGGATTGTCGTCTGTCCATCTTCACTTCGTGGGAATGGACAGGCGACGTGGAGACAGTGAATCAGATTAAGTGAAGATAATGTTTTACTCGAGTTGACGACAACTACACTCGTTATGTCACTGTAAGTGCAATAAAAGCTTTGCGATTAAAAAGCTAATAAATCCGTGTAAAAGATGGACAGATGACAGGCGCGGCGGCTTTTAAATCACGATGTTATGATGATAGACAGCTCAGTGGTCAATGACTGTCGGCCATGGGCGATGGACAATGGCATTGTCCATCTGCCCAACCCTAATTTCTGCTACGCACAATGTTTCAGTGACCGTCTAAGTGTTTTCAGAAATGACTCGCTGACAGGATGATTGGCCAGCAAATGAGTGTGTTTTTCTCAAATAGACTCTCACTGGACTGCCAGCCGAAAAAGGCAAAACCTGTCTGGCACATAGATTAACAGATGAGGTTCCAGGATTGCGTGCCCCTAAAATGTCTGTCTGTGCATGTCTGTCCTTCAGGGTGGATATATCTGACACACTCATGTATGTGTATGAGATGCTGGGAGCAGAGCTGCTGAGTAACCTGTATGATAAACTAGGAAGACTGTTGACTAATGCGGAGCAGCCCACGTCATGGCAGGTGGGTGAGACATGCACACAGATGAGCAAAGAAAAAATGGGAACTGTTTTCTGTTTTTTGGTTGTTTTTTTTGAGTGTTGCACAAAGACCAGAACTGAAAATGTGTCATACCAGATTTCATAAACCAGTATTTTGTTTTCTGTTTTTCATTATTATCATTATACTTCAAATTTCAAATCAAAATAAACCTAATCATAATCCTTTTAAACCTTATAAAAAATTTGAAGCATTTTTATATTGATTTTCCTTATTTTAACATCCTATAGTAATTTTAAAATAATTTTAAAAACTTTGTAATTGCTGCAACACCTTTTTATTGTCAACTCATGCTTACAAGTACACTGACTGCGTCCTCCTCCTCCTCCAGCACACAGAAGCTTTGCTGTACGGCTTCCAGTCCATAGCAGAGACGATAGATGTGAATTACTCTGACGTCATCCCTGGCCTAATAGGACTCATCCCACGCATCAGCATCAACAACGTCCAGCTGGCAGACACAGTGATGTTCACTATAGGTGAGACAAATGCAGTTATCAGTGCAGTGCAGTAGAAGTTAAGGATAACATGATGCGGAAAAAAAGAAGATGTCTCGGTCCAGAAACCCACAAAAAATGTTTCTCATTCAGTGTCTGAACTGTTATTCTCCTACCAGGCGCTCTGGCTGAATGGTTGGCAGACCACCCAGTGATGCTCAGCAGTGTCCTGCCCTTGGTGCTGCAGGCTTTAGGGAACCCAGACCTTTCTGTTTCCTCTGTCTCTACACTCAAGAAGATCTGTAGGGAGTGCAAATACGACCTGCCACCCTACGCAACCAACATAGTAGCTGTCTCTCAGGTATGTGCACACATAACTGCACAACTTCTTTTTTTTTCCTCCCAGTTAAGAGCCAATCATAACAGTCTTTTTTTGTTACTTTTAACAGCTGAATGTTATACATTCCAGAAATAACATTTACTCTTTGAAATCACTTCAGTTGTATTATTTTGGTGTTACTCTTCATTGCTAAATTGGGTAGGTTTTGTTGTGCTGTCAAAATAGAAGAATCACTCTGACTCTTCTCTTTTTTTCTCTCTCTCTCAAGGAGGTGCTTATAAAGCAGATCCACAAGGTCAGTTTGTGTCCTCTCCCATTTTTCTCTCTTTCTGTGTCTTGACTCAGTTCAGAAGTGACATTTAAATAAGGAATACTGTGGAAAGAATTACGTAACATGTTTCGCAGCCTGTAGTCTAAGGATGACGTGTTACTGTATGTGTTTAAAAAATCTGTTATATCTGTAATAGAACTACTTACTGCGTACTTGAACTGCAACTAAACCTGCATCGTCTCTTCTCGCAGACGAGTCAGTGTATGTGGCTGATGCAGGCTCTGGGCTTCCTGCTCTCAGCTCTCCCTGTGGAAGACATCTTGAGAAACCTTCACTCTCTTATCACCCCCTACATTCAGCAACTCGAGAAACTAGCTGATGAGACGGTGCGTACACAGACCAACATGTAACAGTACACACACACACACGCACGTACACAGGGCAGGCACAGTTGGACTCTGGCCATTAGGAACAGACCTCGTGTCTGTGTGGTGTCACTGCAGTGGAACATTTCTCCACAGGACCAGATTGGATTTGACCCTGCACCGTGGGCTAGTGACTCATATGGAAGTAGCTAAGACACCACTTTCTCATGCAAACACTAATCACAGCAAGAGAAGAAGAAAAAAAACTGAGTTCAGCAAATTAAAAAGTGCCGACACAAACACTTACTCACTGGTCATGCTTTCACACGTGTGTGCGCACAGTCATGCAGAAGACAATTCTGTACCTAGTTTAAATGTCAGGTCTAACAGAGAATGTATTTTCAGACCCGATAGTACAAATGGTACAAATATGGAGCTGACGTTAATCTAAAACTACACACTTTGCTTTTTAGAATTTCTCCCGATTCCTTGTTCCACCATCAGAAAAGACCTCGGGTGGGGTGAGCAGGGACGTCAGCTCAGATGAAGCGTTTCATTTCTCTGTGTGTCTGTCCCCGTCTCACCTTCCACACAACACACACACACACAGAGTCACGCACTATCTCATCCTTTCCCTCTGACTTCCTCCCTCTCTTATTGTTTTCTGTCTACCTTCTGATGTATCGGCATTACATCAGACTAGGAAATCAGGTGCTGTGTCTGGAGCCAAATAGTGGCACCTAGTGGGCAGACTTTCAGGTCTACATTACATCAGGGGTGAATGACCGTGATGTCTCATGGGGCTGACTGCAAAAACTGATGGAGCCACTCTTGATTGTGTGGAGCGGGATGTGCACACATATTGTTGTAGGATGAAGTGTTGTGCAGTAAAAGCATCAACATTGTGAGGGAGGTTGATGTTGACAGAGAGATGAGAGATGTGGCTGTTAAAGGGTGTGGCAGGCATCCTCGTCCTCTTCGTAGTCTTTTGGCTCTGTCACATCACCATGGAGACAGTGCTAGTGAAACCCTAATTAGTGATTTATCTGGGGAAGGTGTGTGTGTGTGTGTCTCACTGAGAGAGAGCCTTTACTTTCCATCTGTCGCATCACTGACACACCTGCTCCTCCTGTGATTGACTTGTGTTTTTTCTTAACTAGGACTGAAATTAAAATAATTAAAATGATCTGTATCTACCAATTATTTTTGATTGACAGTTAAGTTATTAAGTAATATATTTACTCATAGAATGATGACAAATGATGACAAATGCCTCAAAGTATGTCTGAAATTGCTTATGTATTCTAACCAGCAGACAGCAACAGTCTACAGCTAAGCTAGCAGCTCTGTGAATGTGTCAGGACAGCGGTGCTAATGTCTGCATGCTAACATGCAAACATGATGATGCTAACATGCTGATATGAAGCAGGTATAATGTTAACTATGTTTTAGCATGCTAACTTTTGCTAATTAGGACAAAACACAAAGCCGAGGGGATTTTCATTAATTTTGCAAGTATTTAGTGGTAAACCAAAGTATTTAACAAGTTTTTTGGAACTTCTGGATTTTTGAACTCCTGCTTTTACTGTTCAGGGGTAAAATATTGGTAGCATGTCTAGCTTTACGTTGCTAAATGAACCTGATGGGCAGGGGGTTGTATATTAGCAAAATTTTAATATAATAATATTTATATATAATAATATTTAAGCAGCTTTTCTTATCTTCTTTTTTTCTCTTTCTTTTTTTTATTCCTCTAGCCTAATCCCTCCAACAAGTTAGCAATCATCCACATCTTGGGGCTGCTGTCCAACCTGTTCACTACGCTGGACATCAGCAAGCAGGATGATGAGTCAGCGGACGGCTCAGCACCACCTGTCAAAACAGCACCACCTCCACCTGGACCAAACCCAGTCAGTCAGCACACATCATCATCACTGACGTTAATATGGTTGGGTGACTGGACTAATACAGAATGATCAGTGAAAGTCTGAATCTATGGATGACACTGTACATATTGGCCAATACAAACATGCAGTAGGCTTTTTAATCCAGTACATTGCAGATTAGTAGATGTAAAAGGCACATAGCGCTTGCAGCCATATGAGTTCCACTCCCACCACTGAATACATATAGCTGGTTGAAGGGGTGAGGGTGGCCAACAGGAAAATTTTGCCCCGTCACTCAACCATAGTAATTCTGCTGATAGGCATGCACTCATGTGTAAATGCTAACTTCTAATGCTACTGCTTGTTTATGACTTTCTATTCATTCTATACTTTAATGCTCTTTGTTTGTGTGTTTCAGGTTGTTGTGGTTTTGCAACAAGTGTTTGCTCTTATACAGACAGTACTCAGCAAGTGGCTCAACGACTCGCAGGTTGTAGAGGTGAGTCGTCAGCATGTGCGGCCACATACTGTCAGACCTCTGCGTTTCTCAGATATTGGTCCACTTAATCAGATGTGACATTTCAGTGAAACTGATTTCATGTTGTTCCTCAGGCGGTGTGCGCCATCTTTGAGAAGTCTGTGAAGACTCTGCTCCATGACTTTGCTCCCATGGTGTCTCAGCTAAGTGAGATGCTCGGGCAGATGTACAGTACAATTCCTCAGGCCTCGGCCCTTGACCTCACACGACAGGTACACACTCATACATGTGAACGCACACACAAACACACACATTAGTATCCTTCCTTTAATACTTTATGGTTACATGCTAAGAGATAAAAGGGCTGTGTATGAGCTAATAAGGCATGCACCAGTGAGTCCAAGGTTAATGAGGATACAGTGTAAGTTTGTAAAACTTCATCCACAGTTAGTCTGTATTCATGACTACACTCTCGAGCATGATAAAGACTAAAACCCATTTAAAAGATAATCAGTCTTTACAACTTCAATTTAAATTTACTTTCAAAGTCAAAAATAACTAAACAATAAATAGCAATTTATGGGGGTTATAAGCACTCACTGATAATTTAGTGATAATCACATCAAGTGCATTTACATGAACCCTAGTAGTCTGATTATTTTTATCCTTCTGCAACAACTTGGTTTTTGTTTTTTTAATTCTGCTGGAGAAACTGGATTTCTCGTCTGATTTCTGATGTGTAGATTTACATGAAAAGTATTGCTGTGGCAGAAGTGTGTAGGGATTAAAGAGCATTACTCATATTGTTGGGTCTTTGTATCTAGATTAATTCATTATTTGTAAAATTTGACATTTGCACAGTAATAAAAACTGTGCTGTCACTACAGAGCTTGTTTTCTCACTGCTCCATCAGTGCACATATTCTGACTAAAAGAGAAAAACAACTCAGAGTCATATATCACTGATACACTCAAAACATTCCAGCCTTGGTTCAAAATAATGTTGGGTAGGGGAGAAACCCGATTACTAACCAGCTGTATGTAAATACAGGTTTTACAGTAATCGGGTTACTGCAGAGCATTTAAAGACAATCTGTGGTTTCTCTCCCAATAACCTGGTTTCTTGTGTGCAAGTAAACACAGCGAGTGTCTGACGTGACGTCTTACTGTTTCAGATGGTGCATATCTTTGCCAGCGAGACAGACCACTTCCCACCCATCAAGGCTCTGTTTGAGCTGGTTACCTCGGTAACATTGTCCATCTTCCAACAAGGTAGGGGGTATAGCAGGGGAGGGATTGTGAATACTGTGAAATGTGTCTGTTCAAGTCAGTGGTACATGTGTCTGATCATATTTGATTTCACAGGGTTCAATACTGTTTCTTGGTGTAGAGAGAGAGGGAGGAAGAGCGAAAGTGAACAAATTTGTAACAATAAAAGAAAGCAAATTGGTTTCATATTTTATGCATGTTATGGTGACATATACACCCATTTCTTACTTGAATTGCTTGGAAATACTGATATGATGCTGCATTCTTAGACAATGAAGCTCAGCACGGGGGCCACAAATAGGAAAATGACAAAAAGTCAGAGGTTGTTGCACTCTGTTGTCACAGTCAACCTTTAAACGTTTGCATTACACATTAATGTAATTGGAACTACAGAGTGGCCTCTCTGTTCGACGTGTTGATCATTTTATCAGTGCAGACTCCTGTTGGCACTGCACTGATCATTGATTAAATCATTTTCAGAGCTTTATGGTTTGCTTTAAACTGATCAACAATGCAATGTTTCCTATATTGATCTGCCAGGTCTTTGCTTATTCTGTTTTTTAATTATTTATTATACTTTTATGACGTTGTAGGTGAATATACTGTTTTAGTGTTTGGGCAGCATGGAAATGCCTTTTCTATTCTAAACTGTTCAAAGATGTTTTCTCATGTGTGTGGCACCTGAGCCAGACTTCTGATTTTCTCCACATAAAACGGTCATCAATGAGATGGAATAATTTCATTACCTACACTTGGCTTTGGGTACTTGTGCCAGCTCTGTCTGCCTCACCCCTTCCCTTTGTGTTGTCCTTTTTTTCCTTCTCCTCCTTTCCCGCTTTGACTGGTTACGTAATGGCTGCCTCTCCTCCTGCCTCTAAACTCTTTTTTTTTCTGAGCAGGTGCCCTTCAGTAGACAGTATCAGTACAGGATACAGTCACAACACAGAGACCACTAGCTTATTCAGTTGGCTGACATATAACATAGCAGG
This sequence comes from Thunnus thynnus, assembly GCF_963924715.1. Lineage (NCBI taxonomy): Eukaryota > Metazoa > Chordata > Actinopteri > Scombriformes > Scombridae > Thunnus > Thunnus thynnus. Next base: position 24,988,592 of record NC_089524.1, on the reverse strand, counting down.
GCGGGCCAGCTCAATGCGGCTGCAGCCACTGCTGTGCTAGGATTAGAGTTGGGCTCTCCATCACAGCCCTCTGAATAAGCCCTGTATTCTCTCGACGGGTTGTGTATGTGTGTGGATGAGGGCTGGAGGGGGGTATTGAGCAGGAAACTTGTTTGGAGTCTGGGAACAGCTAAAGCTGGGCGCTCACTACAGACATTTTCTTCTGTTTCATTACAAGTTTGCTGTTGGAGTCCTTCCAACATCAATCTTGACCCATCGGAGAAAAGCATGTTTGAAAGTCAGGAATCTTGAAGCAGATTCTTCAACTCAGAAGCTTCTACAGGAATTGTGTGTTTAATTGTGCATCATTTGCAACCTGTCATATTTTTAAAAAAGTCTTGTAGTCTGTGTCCAGCATAAGGGAGGTAGTGATATCAAAACCTATCTTGATTTTTTGAGTGTGATTTCATACTGATGGCTATGGGTTCACCTTTGAAGCAAAGGGGATCTTACTGACCAGCTCTGAACGGACCCTTGACAGTAACCTCCTCCCCTGAGGCACTTGTTAAAATCTGAGTTTTGCTTGTTATTTGATCATCATGATGATGTCACTGGTGTTTCAGGGAAGGAGGTAAAAGGGGGTTCATTCAGGTTTGGTGCCCCTTTTCCTCCAAACTGTAACAGTAACAGAGGTGCCTCCTGGGTTCCCACTCCAAACCCACTTTTGTTTTTTTAGGTTTGTTCTTTTTCTCTCGTTACTTCTTTCTTTTTTTTCTCTCCAAACAGACCCATGTCTTTGTCTTCTGCCTGTTTTTTGTTTTTGGTTGGTCTGTTCCTCCAAGACTCTGCCAAAGCTTCATATGCCCCCCCTTCTCCCCTTCGTTCCTTACTCACGTGTGAATTATTTCAATGAAATATTTTTGAGTTCTCTTTTATTTCCACATGACTGTTGAATCTATTCAGTTGCTGTTTGTATATTATTCTTATTCTCTTATGATTTCTTAAGTTTCATCTTTATTATATTTTAGGACCCAGGGATCATCCTGATATTGTTGATTCATTTATGCAACTCCAAGCTCAGGTGTGTTTTTGGTTTCTTATTTCATTCACTTTGGGTTTCTCTCTCTCTCTTTCTCTCTTTTTCTGATTTCTCCCTCTCTGTCCTCTTCTCCCTCCCTACCTCTTTCTGTTCTTTGTTACCGAACCTTACGGCATCACATAGGCGAGGCAGTGGAATGAAACATGAGGGGAATGTTTGAGAAAGACACCCCCGTCTCTCCTCAAACGCTCTTGATTCTAACAGTCACCTCACGAACAGTAAGGTTCTCATTTTACCCGCTGACACCACCGTAAAACGTTTCTGATATGCTCTTAAAAGTATGCAAAACGCTGATAACACAACAGTCCCTATCTTGTATGTTTACCATTATTACCTGTAATACTTACACTGTTTTGATTCAATTAACTGATTAGACTATAGACCGGTAGAGATCCTGAACAGCCTCTAAAATGCTGCTAGTATGATGTATATACGGTGTCACAATTATTATTTTTATCAATATTTATCAATAGTCTGCGCTGTCACAGTCTGGTGAAAACCTTGTTTTTCCAAAATCTTCTCAGTAGCCAAGAAAGACCAAAAACAAAGCAAAAAGTCTTATTTTTAGCTAGATGACAGTGCATTTTTACATTTAATATGTTTTTGAAACATTTGCTAAACCCCAAATAACAAGAAATTCTCATAACTCACAGTAGGCCATGTAATCCTTCAATAAATTAATGCATGACAATCTACTATTTTTTGCGCTTACAGTTCCTTTTTTTCCGTAAAGTCAACATCAGGGCATATTTGCTCCCTGGCAAAACATTCAATGCGCTCAGTTGAGTCGTAGATTAAATATTTTAGTTGATGCGGAGCTCCTTGGAAGACGATGTAACGGCGTCAGTATCAGTGATGTGCTCCCAGGTGACTGGTTAGTCTCTGAGCCCAGTCCTCCTCTGATGTCATTCCAGCCCAGAGCCAATCAAAGCCCAAATGAATTAATATTCAACTAATATTAATCAGCTCAGACAAATTGGCTGATGGCTCTTCTGTTTTATATTTTTGTCTTCTGTCTTCATTCTTCTTCCTTTGTTTTCTATCTTTGGATAGATCTGACCTTCATCTCTCTCCCTCTCTCCCTCTCTCCTCTCCTCCATCCTGAATGAGTTCATTATTATGAGATGAGTTGTATTTCTCTTTATCTGCACATGTTAATTACACACTTCTGTTGCATATTCAATCCAGTCAACCAAAAACAAGGAAAAGTAATGTTTCAAATACAATTGATTTCAAGAGACAAAGCCAAAAACCATCATTGCCTTTAGTTTGACTTAAGTTTCCAATGATTTCAAAGTTTGATTTTTTGCAATTTGTTTGTTATACCTGCTGAGTTCTGCATTGGAGGATCTCTGTATGAGTTTGGATAGTTTTTCTTAAACAGACGGAGACAGCACTATAGCCTGGTAGGCAGATCTGTTCTCAGTCCTGTATTGCTGTCAGATCCGGCTACCAGGCTGAGCGGGTATTGTTGATAGCAGTATTTTGAAGGAGCTTATGCAGTGGAATGTGGTGAAGCAGTACCGATTGGGTCGGGCCGACAGAAACATACTCAGTGTAATGCCTTTATCTGCCTCTTAGGCCCTCAAACGGAAGCCCGATTTGTTCTTGTCTGAGAGTCTTGACGTGAAAGCAGTGTTCCACTGTGGTAAGTTTGCACATCGTTCACACACCCCTACACACTGCACTGGGAGTTTTGCTGCAGTACAGTGCCTACGAAATATATGTGCCTGTCAGTACAAAGTACAAACTGTAAATGTTTGACACCATCCTTCAGTAGTTTATTTATGTTTCTGTCTTTCTCTCCCACTTCTAGGAGTTCTGTCACTCAAATTTCCTGAGGCTCCGACAGTCAAGTCAACATGCTTGTTCTTTGTGAGCACATACATACACACACATGACTTGAAACTTTGCAAGAATATGCATGTTTATAAATGGGTTACTTGGCTTCCGTGTTGCTGATTGTCTGTGTTTCTGCCTTAGACTGAATTGTTACCCCACTGCTCGGATGTGCCTCCATTAGCCAGGGTGGTGCAGGAGGACGGCAAACTGTTGATCCAGGCCGTACTGGAGGTGAGAAGCACCATATTGCATGTCACTCCACAGAAAAAAAACCATCATTTCACTATTGGTGCAGTTTTTTTACCCTCCGTTATTGTAATTAAGGCCTTTTTGTAAAATCTCTCTCCAGGGCATCGGGGGCGGGGCATCTCGGAGCCTGATGGACCAGTTTGCAGAGGTGCTTTTCTGTCTGAACAAGCACTGCTTTTCTCTGCTGGCTGTGTGGTTGAAGGAGGCGCTGCAGCCTCCAGGGTTCCCATCAACACGGGTCACAACTGAACAGAAAGACAACTTCTCCCAGCAGATACTTAGGTAACACCACTGGAAAACATTTGGATATTACTGTGGTTTCATTTTTTCTGCATTGAAGCGCACAATTTCCGTATATTTTTTTGCAGGTTTAATAGCAAATGAATCAACCACATGATTTGTTTCATATGCTTGATCATTGTTTCATGTCCCTCTCATCTCCACTGCTTCCTATCTCATGTAGAGAACGAGTGAACAAGAGGAGGGTGAAGGACATAGTGAAGGAGTTTACACTACTGTGCAGAGGGCTCCATGGTACAGAGTACGCCGCTGAATACTGAAACTCTACCCTTGAACTCTCACCTAACCGTGACCTCTGCCCTCAGTGCAAAACAGATGGACGCCACAACAACACAGTTCTCACAAACCCCATCAGAGAAGATATCATGAAATGATTGTAATGATAACCCGCCCCGCTGCAGGACAAGACATGGAACCATTCCAGCACAGACCTGCCATCGGATTAATGGACAAACATTAAATCCCCAGTGGCTTCAGAGAGGCTATCCTCTCTGCTTCCATTTTTTTTTTTTTTTTTTTCTGTTCTAAGATTGATTGTTTCTCTCTCCCTCCTCTTCTCTCTCCTCTTATTTAAAGGTCTTAAAGGAAAAGCTTTGAGCAGCACTCCCAGCATGCTGCGTTATGCGTCCTTCTATCTCTGTCTTGTTCTGCCTTTCTAGATCTTCCTGTGGCTCCTAGGTTGTTTCCTGGTGATTAGCATCCATATGAAATGGTAGTGGTATCGTACGTAGCTACTTGACATTATTTTTCAGAATAAATCAAATTATATATATGTATATGTATACACATATAGAAATATGGAGGTTGTCAGTCCTGCTGCTGCTAACGGGAAGAGAGAAGGACCAATGTCAGGGGGAGGATTCTGCAGGAAAATGACATTAATTCAATAATCTTTACTCCACCTCATGCCCCCTTTGATCTCTGCATTTGCCAAATTATCATGAAATGTTTTGTGAATTTGTCCTCTTTTTTTTTTTCTTTTTTTTTGTTATATATGCCTTTTTGGGGGGGTATGAGTGGAGAAGGAAAGCCAAACACCACATAACCTGACTAAAAACAGTCTGCTCTCTCGCCCAGCCCTCTTTGTATAGGGCTGTACCTCATGTACATACAGTCCCACCCAGTCATACTGCAGTCTCCTCAGGTTGTAGAGAGTGTTGAATACAGTGGTCCCTAAGGTTGAAGCAGGACTGCCCAGAGCGATGGCTGGAGGGGAAAGGGAATTAAAGTAGCTGGCAGTGAGAAAGTGGCACAGGATGGAAACTGAGAAGGGAACTGAGTATTTGGAGGGATTAATAATCCCGACGTTGGACTGCTTAGTCACTGTAATCGTGCAAAAATATTAATCAAGTTGTGCATATTAACAGTTATTGCTGAACACTTCTGTGTATTTGAGTGCGTGCGCGTGTTCATACCTGTATGTATGAGAGGTTGTGTGTGCACAGATGTATCTTTTTTCCACTTGTTCAGTGCACTTATATTGGACCTACAGTACACATGCATAACTTCCTCCTATCTTTTACACAAAGAGCCCTTTCATTTCTTCATACCACACTCATTCAGACTACTCTTTGCTTAAAGACTGACCAGGCACGTCCAGTACTGCTGCTCACCGGCAATCACACTCATCTATTAAACCTCCTCATCATCTGGAATGACCGGTCAGTGATAATCATTGACCAGACTCATCTACTTATCTGTTATCGATCTCTCACAATGCACACCGACTAGCCTATTGCTCTTAACAAAACGCTTGTGAACAAGCCACCCAAATCCTTTTCATCCATCTGGGTCACTGCCTTGGAGAGGACCAAGAAGGATTAGAGAGCTCAGTAACAAAATGTAAGATCTCTGAGAAAGTTATTGGAACAAGAACAAGCACTTACGTTCTGTGCTCATCCATTATGCTAGAGACATTATTGGTGAAGTGATGTGACGGCTGTAAAATACACTGTCTAGTGAATCAGCAGGACCAGTTGACATCTAATAACACTCAGCGTCGAAATGTATTCTGTGGTCTCTGCTAAAACTTTATCTCAGTCTAATCCTTCTGTCTTATCCGAGGTGCCTGCAGACATGTAGCATGTATGTGTTTTGTGGGGGGTTTTCAGGGGTTTCAGGGGACAAACATATTCAATGCGTGAGATACTGCAGAAAGACATTATTTAGGCCGAGAATCGTCTCTGGAGTGAGCTGTCCGGCCTCTTGAGTCTGATTTGAACTGTGAATGACTGGACGTTTAACACTGATCCTCGATCTGTATTGTGGTCTCGTTCTGAGGGGGTAAAACTAAAATAATGTTTGTCACAGTTTAAAGAAAGAGTAGTAGGCGGATGATGGGAGGGGGGTATGAAATGTACATTGTTTTTTTGTACCTTGGCTTTAATTTATTAAATATATCTAAGACTGCAGATCCTGACTCTTCTTTGTGTGGGAGTGGTTTTGTTCTTTTCTTCCATCAGAGGCTCACAGTCTGCACGTCCAACAGATATTTTTCTCAGATCTCTGAAACAATAACACAACAAACACCCGTGTAGGTCAAAGCTCAGTGAAAACATGTAAGACTAATATTTTCCATTACCTTTTATAGCTTCTATTTCTTTTTTAGGTTTTTATCCATATTCAGTCAGCTTATTGAGAACATTTCTAAAGTCGGTAAAGTAAAGTCAATGTTTAAAGAATGTGAAATTTCTCTGTCAGTATTATCAGGTGGTAGCCAGGACTTAAGGTCATAAGTCCAAGTCACCCTGCCCCACCTTAAGGAACCAAAAAAAAGAAAGTAGGTAGGTAAAAGAAACAAATACACTTAAAGGCTAAAATATATACAATAACTAAATTAACTCAAATATAACAATATATTAAAATGAAAAGAATAAATAAAAACAGAATAGACTAGAGATATAACAATAATATATATTTTATATAATAGTTATATTACTTAATAGTTATATTATATTTTATATAACCATATAATCTGTTAGATTATATTTTCTTCACGTTCTTTAAAGATTACACAGTTCTCTCAAGGAAATGTCCCTGCAAATAAGTAAATTATATACACTTGTATTTAAGGTGTCACCATTTTATTTTTCATAATGAAGGTCTAAATGCTTTTTATTCCAAAACCCTTTCCTCACTGCCTGAAAAAAATCTGGTGGACCAATACCCAATCCTTTAATACAATAAAACAACTAAATAACTACTTAAAAAGTAGTCAATTTTAAGCTTTTTACTTGCTAGTCTGAGTTTTATTGTATGAGGATATTACATCTTTTTCCTCTTAGAAGCACTAAAAATCACGTTACAATAAATATCGATGAGAAAGATATGCATTTCTCATTTGCAGTCAGACAGTTTCACTTTATGATCTTAAGGTTTTGGTAAACCTATTTTTAAAAGTCATGATTTCCTGCAAACTACAATTCTCACAAAATTCAAAGGGACGATCGCAGCCAGCCGCGCATGCGCAAACAATCGAGCGGCTCACACGTGGGTATCGGAGGTCTATGCGTCCATCCTGCCTGTCAGTCTGCAGACCTTAAACTACCTTCAGTCCATTCAAGAGGAGAAGAAGTTTATCAGGACGTCAGAGGTGAGCGGCATCTCAACTTTTTCATCATATACAAAGAGTCTGAACTGCTGAAGCAAACTTTACTAGCTAGCTACCTGCTAACTCTGGCACCTTTTAGCCGCTTTAGCGTCCACGCAACAATTAGATGACACAAAACATGAAAACTGTCCCAACTGTGAGCACACAAAGATAAAAACCCCGAGCATTGTTTCGCTATCGTCTTATGTTACCTGGTGTCACTTTTTAAACAACCTATTAACAACCTGTATCCTCCATGTTGTTTTTATACTGTAGACAAGCAGCTTGACATAGTCACGTTATAAACAATGCTAGTTAAAATGTGTGTGCACGCGCCTGTGCGTGTGTGTGTGATGGAGTCTGCTTCATGTGGTTAAGGACTAACAGAAAGCTCCTGACCGTGCAGTGTGTGACCTGCAACATGCACACAATCAGTGTCCCAGTTGTCGGGAGGCTGTGTGTGTGTGTGTGTGTGTGTGTGTGTGTGTGTGTGTGTGTGTGTGTGTCAAAGGTTACTTTTGGGGACAAATTTCAGACTTAGGACCAGTTAATTGGGACGGCTTGTCCAATTGGGGACAAAAGCCAAGTCCCCAATTGGGAAAAGCTCATTTTTGGGTCAGTTGTTATGGTTAAGGTAAGTCTCAAGGAAATTAATGTAAGTCTATGTAATGTCCCCAAAAGTGACCATGATCTGATATGTGTGTGTGTGTTTAGTGTTTGAATGAGTTCATCTCAGACTTACATTTATCTTTAAATGAGCTGTAACATCAGCACTGTTTAGAATATGAACCTTCTGCAGCACAAGTTGTTTACTGACGGTCTGCTGTGAAGGTGTTTGATCAACATATGAACCGTTTGCTTTGAGAATGATGTTACATGACAGAAGCAGTGATAATATGTGGGTTTCTGTTTTGATATGAGAAATTTTACGTATTTTGAGTAAAAAATCTATCAACAGAAATCAGTTTGATTTACCATGAGACAACCGCACCATATGCACATGCTTCAAAACATTTCATTGATTTAATGTTATAGTCTGAACACCTTAGACCTTTAGAAAGGTCTGCTGTCATGAGAGGCCTGCTATCTATTATTGACCTGGACTGACCTGAAGGCAAAGTTCAGCCTCAGTGAGATGTGAGAGTATGTGAGTCCTTACTTACCATTGATCATAAGTATTGACCTTTGGCCTCTGATTTAGTGATCTGTTACATCAGAATATGCAATTAGTAATACAGAGTAAATCAATTTCATTGATAACTGATGCCCACCATTCATCATCTGTGACATTCTGTGATTGATTTTATTAATGGAGGTCCCTCAGTTTTTGACCTGAATCAATTTTTCTGTCTCTCCATCAGTCATGGCTGTGGTGAGGTTCTACAGTAATGAAGGCGTGAAGGGGCGGGGCTTACAGCGGGCAGCCAAGCTCTACCCCGAGCTGTCAATCACAACTGAGCTGTGCTACAATGTGGAGCTGACAGGTGAGCGTGTAACAGCGTCAATGAACGAAGATGCCAATGCTGTGGACAGCAAAGTAAATGTTCAAATGCCTGACATATACGTTATGAAGCCTTCAGAGTTTTCTTTATTTCATTCATTCCGTTCCCTCTGTTCTTTCTTCCTGCTCTCTGCTGCAGGCTGTGACAGTCTGAGTACTGAACAGAAGGAGGTTCTCCTCTGGTTGTTTCGTCCACCACTGCAGGCAGAGCAGCTGTCCGAGAAGCCAAACCTCACAGAGGGTAGCGGGGAGAAACTGGTGGAGATCGGACCCAGGTACGACTGCACCCTTGCAGTCTGATAAATGACCTGCAACACATCCTGCGGATCTGCTTCTGTCCCATAAAGGGCTTAATGCTCTTTATTATACTGAAGATATTTTAAAATTGATCAAACTGAGCGACAGTTATAATCAGATTCAGCATGTGTTGAAAATTTGAAATGGGTTGTTTGTCATTAACTAAACACTGGAACAAAATGTGCTTGATTTCTGAAATGTGGGAAATGAACCGGCAATATTGTAACGGTGGTAAAGGTGCAGTAGTTATATTTATAGAGGAGATGCACAGATCCTTATAGCTGCAAGATTAACAACAAAAGAGTCTGAATCTTCACTAGCAGCCCCTAGAAGCTACAGTGTCCATTACTGACCAAAAGAAGCAAGTTTCAGCATTATTTTAATGACTTTTGCACACAGAGAGCCTTATCATTAGTAGGAATAAAAATGTAAAGTTTGACATGATGTTGGTGCTTGGAGAAAGTTCATTAAGTGACCAAAGAGGGTTTGTCCTCTGCATATCAGATATTAATTAGCTGCAAATAGAGCCAAAAATGAGGATTTACAGATATACAAAATCCAGTCTGAAGAATAGTCAAACTGGCATTCAAGTAATGGTCCATCTATCCAGATATATCAATACTTCCCATGCTGTCATTATTAGCATGTCTGCATGCTGTGCAGGGCATTTACAGTTATCTATGGCTGCTTATTGCAGCTCCCACAATGATGTTCACTGTTCACTCTAGAAGATAATATGGCGACATTTTATGACGATGACTGTGGGCAGAAATAATCTGCATTCTTATGAATTCCATCAGTCAAAAAATAACTATGGTATCATTTTATATAATTAATAACTTCAAGTAATAGGTTTAATTTATGTTGTCTCTGTTCTACCCTTCAGGTTGAACTTCTCCACTGCTTGGTCCACTAATGCTGTGTCCATCTGCCAGAGCGCCGGCCTCACTAATGTCACCCGAGTCGAGCTGTCTCGCAGGTTTCTAATCAAGGTTTGCACATAGAGAAATAATTTTGCAGCGCACTGACTCTTTTTCACTTTATGTCCCGCTTCTGATACGATCTGTCCCTCTCTCCTCCAGCCCAAGAACGAAGGGAGCGGGAACAAGCTCAACGGAGATTCAAAGAAGCTGATTGAGTGTCTTTATGACAGTATGACTGAGTGCATCTACCAACATCCCATCTCCTCCTTCACTGTGGAGACCAAACCACAGCCGGTGTTTGAGGTGGACATCTTGGGGAAGGGTCGCGCGGCCTTGGAGACTGCAAATGATGATCTGGGTAAGACTCCCTTTACCCTTTTTAGATTAATAGAGATTCTCTTTGCACATCTCAGCCCCTGCCTCTCTCAGTCTTCACTCTGACTTTTGTCACTTGTACAATAAGAGACTCAGTCTTTCATGTACTGTAACCTTTCTCTCTTTTCTTTATACCTCTTTTCAGTCTTGCTGTTATCTGTGAGTACATTATGTCTGCTGGTGGAGGTAATAATGTCACATGACGCATGACATTATTACTTAGCTGGTTAAAGTCACAGGACGGCAATGATGCTGCTGATTATCTTGCACGTGCATGTGTGTGCTTGTGCCTTTTTTTTTCCTTAAAACACAGACAACTAGAAAAAAGCAGAATTTGCTGCTTAATTAAGAATTACTCAGTTAAACTTTTCACTTCCTACCACCCTAATGCACCAAAACTACAGTCCATTTCATTTGTATGCATGTGCGATGGCTATTCAGCAGCTGTGGTTATTCATGGACTGTCCCTCTCTTTATACAAACAGGTTTTAAACTGTTCACTGCAACAGAATGTGGTGTGCTGTGCGTGTTTATGTTCATGGTCTGCTTGTTCACTTCTGCCTAGCCTTATTAATATTCACAAGCTGCTCAAGTAGATGAAAATAATTTCAGCACATACTTTGCAGGCGCTCCCATACTCAACTGCTGAATTGGGCATATAATTAAAACGGGCCTATCTGAAGTTTCCTGATGCCATAGCTGCTCAGTTTCCTCCTCTAGAGATTGATTTATTTTTCACTATTTTTGCTTCCTCGGTTGAGTGAAACATGGTGGTTAATAGAAGGGAGACAAATTATTATAGGTGACATGACATCATATTAAAGCAGCACTTTAATCCTTTATTATTTATCCGTAGATAAACCAATAAGGTGTAAAGTAGTTTTTGAATATCTGTTCTGTTGAAGCATGCATGATCTTTGTGTGCGTTGTCTACGGTGCTGTTTAAAAGAACAGATTATACAAAAAATGTACATGTGTGATGCAGTATGTTTCCTTCCTACGTTGTGGTTGTTTTTTTGGTATTCAAGCGCTCATGTGTATGTTGTGATCGACGCAGGTCTGGCCTTTGACTCCTGGGATCTGGACTACTACACATCAATGTTCCAGAGGATTAAAAGGAACCCCACCAGTGTGGAGTGTTTTGACCTGGCCCAGTCCAACAGGTGGGTTTGTCTGCTGTGAGCAGATTAGCAGAACAGTTTTTATGTAGTTGTCATGCCTGGCTGTTTTTTTCTTTTAATTCTCCAATGCTTTCCTTTTTACTCCGGTGTCCCAGTGAGCACAGTCGTCACTGGTTCTTCCGGGGGCGAATGGTGATCGACGGGCAGGAGCAGGAGGAGACACTTTTCAGCCTCATAATGGACACCCAGCGGCAAAGCAACCAGAACAACGTCATCAAGTTCTGCGACAACAGCAGGTAGTGGAGTGGAAACGGCAACCACACAAGCTGTGTGTGTCTGAATGTTTCACACTGACTCAGTGTGATGTGTGTTTGTGTGTCCAGTGGTATCAAAGGAATGGAGCTGGAGTGTGTTTACCCAAAAAATGCATCCCAGGCCAGTCCATATGAGACGCGGTACTCACTACGACACGTCATATTCACCGCAGAGACACACAACTTTCCAACTGGTCAGAACACACAAAACAATTCTCATGTGCAACATAACTGTCCTTTTTCTTCATGTTTTGTTTTCCAAAAAATAATCTCCCATCACATCCAACCTGACCTCCAGGCGTAGCTCCGTTCAGTGGCGCCACCACAGGGACAGGAGGTCGCATCAGGGATGTGCAGAGTGCTGGACAGGGAGGCCACGTCATTGCCGGCACTGCAGGATACTGCTTCGGCAACCTGCACATACCAGGTCTGTAAAACAGTATGTTTTCTTCAATTTCAAACGCCCTTCATGGAAATAGTTTTTGGCATCAACATGTCTTTTCTCCAGGTTACGATCTCCCCTGGGAGTCTGAAGGAGAAGGCTGGGAGTATCCTTCCAGCTTCGCTCCTCCACTGCAGGTGGCCATCGAGGCCAGTGATGGTGCCTCAGACTACGGCAACAAGTTTGGAGAACCTGTTCTGTCAGGTAGGGAAGCCTACAGTAGATATAGTGAAGTGTACCTAGAAACTGTAAGAAAGGGATGCAACTAAAATATTGTCTACATTATTAATTAATCAATTGATTTATTATTTGATTAATGGATAGATCATAATTTACGATAATTTAGGATAAGAATAATGTCACATTTTTTTCTGAAATAACCAGAGCTGATGTGTGATGTTAAGATGTTTCCATAGTCTGATTAGTTGCCAAAAGACAAAGAAAGTCAGAGAACATAAAACAGAAAGCATTTGTGAAACTAAACAGGAAATGTTTGGTTTTCTACTTGTTAATAACTAAAACAACAATCAGTAACGATCATTTGTTATAATAGATTTCCTATCAGTCAATAGGTTCATTGATTGATAATTGTTTCAGCACTGCCCTAATATTTGTACTAATTCCCTCCTCTAGGTTTTGCTCGTTCCTTCGGCATGCGGCTGGCTAACGGTGAGCGGCGAGAGTGGATTAAGCCGATCATGTTCAGCGGCGGTCTCGGGTCTATTGAAGATACACATATAAAGAAAGACCAGCCAGAGACCGGTAATGTTTTAACTTACTGTTTGAAATGAGTTTAATCAACACGGAAGATATATTTACACATATCGATCGATGACTCACAACGTCCCTCTGCTCCTCTGCTGCACTTGTCAATCAGGAATGGAAGTGGTGAAGATCGGAGGGCCGGTGTACAGAATTGGCGTGGGAGGAGGAGCAGCCTCCTCTGTACAAGTACGGCCGTTAAATCACACTGAGAATAGCAGTGACCCCAATATGTGCAGAAATGTCAGAGTGTTTGAAAACATTTTGGCTTGCAGGTCCAGGGGGACAACTCCAGCGACAGGGATCTGGGTGCAGTGCAGAGAGGAGATGCTGAGATGGAGCAGAAGATGAATCGCGCTCTGAGGGCGTGCCTGGAAAGAAGTGGCGGGAACCCAATCTGCAGTATACATGATCAGGGAGCTGGAGGAAACGGTATGAAACATAAGATTTATTTCAGGAATTACTACATGTAAAGCTTAGATGATGAGACAAAGTTAAAGCATTGAATCATGTTTTCTTCTGCAGGTAATGTTCTTAAGGAGCTCAGTGAGCCAGCAGGTGCCGTAATCTACTGCAGCAGATTCAAGGTGATCAGCACATGAGTACAGCTACACTTACAAAGACACAAGTAACGTTTTCTGCCTGAAAACCATTTCATCCGGTTTCATGTGTATAAGAATAACACCCCTTTGATTCTGCTATTTCTCATTTTATTTCACTCTTTCCTGCGTCTTTGTTGTAGAAAGGTGACCCCACGTTGAGCGTGCTGGAGCTGTGGGGGGCAGAGTACCAGGAGAGTAACGCCCTGCTGCTCCGCCCATCAGACAGGTCTTTCCTGGAGAGAGTGTGTCAAAGGGAGAAGTGTCCCGTTGACTTTGTGGGAAACATCACAGGAGACGGCAAGGTGCGTTTTCAGCTGGGATCAAGTCAATAAATGCACATCCACTGTCCTAATCAATCTGCTGTAATGAAGTCATGGGTCATAAGGCTGTACAACAAATAGATTCCAGATTAGTGTCATTGGGTTTACTTTAATCTCATCTCTCCCACAGATTGTGCTGGTGGATGATGAGGGAGACAGCGGTGATCAGGCCAGCAGGGGGCGCTGTCCTGTACACCTGCAGCTAGAGTGGGTTCTGGGGAAGATGCCGCAGAAGGAGTTTAAGATGGAGCGGCTGACCCCGACCCATCAGCCACTGGCTCTTCCTGCTGCGCTGACAGTCAAAGAGGCCCTGGACAGAGTTTTACGTTTGCCTGCTGTGGCGTCTAAACGCTACCTGACCAACAAGGTCCGTGTTTTATCTTTGCATGTACATCTTTGTTGTACACCATCTCTGTGTTTAGAAGCAATTGTGCAGACACTTTGTGACTCTCCGTGCCTTCGCTCCCTCACTCCCATCAGGTGGACCGGTCTGTGACTGGGTTGGTAGCCCAGCAACAGTGTGTCGGCCCTCTTCACACCCCATTGGCAGACGTGGCTGTTGTTGCTCTGTCACCGTTCAGCCTAGAGGGAGCAGCGACGGCCATCGGAGAGCAGCCAATTAAAGGCCTGGTCTGTCCTGCAGCGGGGGCTCGCATGGCTGTGGGAGAAGCTCTGACCAATCTGGTATTTGCCAGAGTCACAGCTCTGAAGGTGAGCGGATGATGAAGGAGGATGAAGGGGGGGGGGGGAGTAACTCCCACAAAATAATTGATGGCACAAAATCAAAATGGATGATGATGGTCCTTTTCTATTGATACTGCACTTGTTTGTCCAAATAATCTTAGAAATGGTAAACATTTCAGATGATTTGTTTTACCCTTTAAAATAAATGTCCAGGCTATTGCTAACAGTCCTGGCTGTGTGTTTCAGGATGTGAAGTGTAGTGGTAACTGGATGTGGGCTGCCAAGCTGCCGGGTGAGGGAGCATGTCTGTGGGAGGCCTGCAAAGCCATGTGTAAGGTCATGGGTCAGCTGGGAGTGGCCATCGATGGGGGCAAGGACTCTCTAAGTATGGCCGCTAGAGTGGGGAAAGAGACGGTCAAAGCTCCAGGTACTCTCACTGTGTGTGTGTGTGTGCGTGCGTGCGTACGTGCGTGCGTGTGTGCACTTTAGCTTTAACTCTGCTTCTGTTTTAGGGGCTCTGGTTATCTCTGCATATGTTGTTTGTCCTGACATCACTGCCACCGTGACGCCTGACCTCGAAGATCCAGATGGCAAAGGTATTACACACACACACACGCACGCACACACACACACACACACACACATAATCAATAAAGAACATGTGTCTGATTGTCTGTGATTCATAGTTTTGAATAATTAATAGTGGCAGAAATACACCACCAGAGAATTTGAAATATCGTCATGGTCCACTGCGTTTTTTTAAATCCACCTCTCACACAGACTACACACACTTTCTTTCTCTAACACACACACATACAGCAACAGACGGACTGCTTCTGACCCTTTGTCCTCTGTCTGCAGGCGTGTTGTTGTGGGTTCCTCTGAGTCCAGGCCATCATCGTCTCGGAGGCTCAGCCCTGGCTCAGTGCTACAGTCAGCTGGGAGATTGCTCTCCTGACCTGGACCAGCCTCAACTATTGACTGCCTGCTTCAACGCCACACAGACACTCATACACGGTCAGATTACACTTGAAGGCAAAGTACTTCCTGCCACAGAAGGAAAAAAAAGTTTAGGATTGTTTACTGTCAGTCTGCATGCAAACTTTTCTTTTTAACTTTATATCGATCATCCATTCGTTTGTAATCCTCTCATTGTAAACACAGCTTCTTACTGTGATGACACAGCCACCTAGTGGTTTTGTTGTGAATATATTTTTTGCGTTTGCTGACTAACAAAAATAACTTCAAATAGTACCTTCTTTTTTTTTTTTAAAGAATTGTTATACTTAAAGTTGGTGAATCAGTTCAAATTGGATATTAGAATTTAAAGTAGATTATAAAGAAATTGTGCTTGATGTGTGTGGAAAGAGAGGAGAGTAGCATTAGGATATTTTTTTCTGTTTTCTCAGATCATCTGCTGAGTGCAGGACATGACATCAGCGATGGAGGTCTCATTTCCTGCCTGCTAGAGATGGCGTTTGCTGGAAACCGTGGGATTGATGTGGAGTTGTCATCTCAAGGAGCTGGAGGTTAGTGAGCTGACGCATCACTTGGTTTGATTTACTTGTAATTGACACGTAAAAGCCATAAACTGTGTAGCTTAGGAGTACAAACTTACGCAGTGTTTTTGCTGCCTCTGTCATCTACGCAGTCATGGAGCTGTTGTTCAGCGAGGAGCTGGGTTTGGTTCTGGAGTTATCCGAGTCTGATGTAGAAACAGTGTGTCAGAGATACAGCGATGCAGGCGTGCTGTGCCATCGTATCGGCAGAACGTGCGGCTTCGGACCAGAGGCTACAGTGAGACATCAATTTCAACGTGAACTGTATCTTAAGAGTTTTAATTTCATCTGTGATATCATTGTTTTCCATTTCGCTCGCTTGTCTTTAAGGTCAGTGTTCAAGTGGACGGACAGGAAGTACTAAGAGATCCGCTGCCTAAACTCAGAGCATTATGGGAGGATACCAGTTTCCAGCTGGAGCGCCTGCAGGCCAATGAGCTCTGTGTTAAACAGGAGGAGGAAGGGTTAGCCAGGAGGACACAGCCCTACTTCAAACTGACCTTTGACCCCTCTGACATGCCCAGCATCAGGCAGCTCAGTAAGACTAAACGTACTCTAAGACTTAAGTGGATTCTAGAGCTGCAAGTTAGTCCGTCATGTTTTGATTAATTACTTTAAATGTTAAGTTTACAATTCAGTATACAAATACTTGAAACATTAATTTGATGAATGTATTAAATGTTTATCAGTTATCAAAATTGCCCTTGAATTATTTTCAGTTGGTTGCAAATCTGTGATTTGTGTTTTTCTTCCAGCTGCAGGGCAGCCTCGTGTAGCTGTGGTCAGAGAGGAGGGCAGTAACGGAGACCGAGAGATGTCTGTGTCTCTGTTTATGGCGGGCTTTGAGGTATATAATCAGAGCTTTATTAACTGGATATATGTTGACCTAAGCTATGTTGTTGATGTGCATGATTCCAGTCTATATCTGTTTGTAGGTGTGGGATGTCACCATGCAGGACCTGTGCTCTGGTTCTTTAACCCTGGAGCCTTTCAAAGCAGTTGTGTTTGTCGGAGGATTCAGCTACGCAGACGTGCTGGGATCAGCTAAAGGCATATAAACACACACACACACACATACAAACTCAAAGTCCACTTGGAGATACATATTCTTCTTGTGTAACACCATTTGTCTTTCATAAAAGGTTGGGCTGCTACTGTTGCTTATAACCCCAAGGCCAAGGCTGAATTTGATCGCTTCCGGCAGCGGGACAACACACTGAGTCTGGGTGTGTGCAATGGCTGCCAGCTGCTCGCCCTGCTGGGCTGGGTGGGAGAGGGCCAGGACGGAGGAGGTAAGAGGAGAAGCAGAGAAGACGAAAGAGAAAAGTGCTTATAATACTTCTACTGCTACTACTACTATTAATAATAAGAATAAAAGGGAAAATAAATATGTAAATGATCACAGACAGGACCTTTTGCAGTGATTAGTGATTTTAAAATCCGTCATAATTTTGCTGTTATTTTTTCCCTATTTTTCTCCCAGCATCTGAAGTGGTGCTGACCCACAATAAGTCTGGCAGGTTTGAGTCACGATTTGTCAGCGTTGGGATCCAAGCGTCCCCATCCGTCTGGCTCCAAGGCATGGAGGGCTCAGCTCTTGGAGTCTGGGTTGCACATGGCGAAGGTACAGTCAAAATCAAGGCAAAACTGTTGGTTGTAGAGTCGATCATGTTATAGTGTAACAAATGTTAGACTAACTGGTGTCTGTAGTTGTTTGGCACCAGTACTGCTGATAACCATCAGATTTGAACAATAACTTGAGTGGCTGTAAATTAATGCTTTGAATAATAATTGAGCACAAAAAAGTTACTCTATGTGAAACTTGCACAACCACGACTCATCCTGCTGATTCTTATGTCACAGATCAGTATGTTCTGTAATCAACAGCTGTGTTTCATATTGATTTTTCCCCTAACCGCTTTCCTTCAGGTCTGATGCAGTTCCGTAGCTCGCAGGCCCAGGACCAGATTATTTCTGGTGGGCTCACCCCCCTCCGTTACCTTGACGATCAGGGTCATCCCACTGAAGAGTACCCTCTCAACCCTAATGGTTCCCCGCAGGGCATAGCGGGGCTCTGCTCCAAGGATGGCAGACACCTGGCCATGATGCCCCACCCAGAGCGCTGCACCCTGGGCTGGCAGTGGCCCTGGGCCCCGAGGGACTTCAGACCTTCTCTCACTCCTTCACCCTGGCTCCACATGTTCAAGAATGCAGCTGCCTGGTGCAGCAACACAAACTGATAATACTGTTTACATGTTTCTGGTGCTGTCAAACAAGTATCGCTGTATTTGTTGTTGTGTGTTAGTCAGAACGTTACATAATCCTCTAATACACCTTTTTACTTACTGTGGTACTTGTACTTGGTCAGTTTGCATTGTTACTGATGCCTGCGATACTTTATATCTTTGAGACTTTGTGAATTAACTTTATATACATTCCATTGGTTTCAATCTGGCAATCACCGTTTATTTTACAGAACTATTGTGCACCAATCAGATGTGCTGACATCAGTGTTGCCTTAAAAATAGCAAATCCTGATTTGTTCTCTATGTATCACTTGTTGAATGATTTGTTTGAGTCCTGCTGAAACTTTGGAAACTGAACTTGCTAATAAATGAAATAATACAAGATTTAAGAGACATGTGTAGTGTGTTTCAGGATGAAGAAAAGCCACATATTAAAGCTAATAAATATTTATTTTACACATAAAAACATTAATTCATACAATATCAAGTATTTACATAGATGGTAATATTACAGTACTGACATGACTCAGTTGCAGAGTTGCTGCCCAGAGTAGAAGTGACACTAAAGAAATTTCATAAAAATTGTGATGGAAGGGATGACAAGATTTTTAAATTGGTATAGTTTCCTCCATATCAATGTGCACTGAAGATATTGCCTATTTAATATGGATTAAAAAGCTACCAGCTTAACGCTTCAGAACTCAACCAAAGGAATGAGCATCTATAACCACAGTTGTACCAGTAGACTGCACAACATCGTATTTTAGATATCCCTCTTACATGGGCTCTGTAAACACTCGACACACAGGCCTGGAGTCCACAGTCTGAGAGGCTCAGACACTAACATATCCACTGTTACATGCTGTGCTGTTGTCAATATTCTTGCATCCACTAATCCAACTAGCTAAAGCCAGAAGGAAGAAATCCAATAAAAGTCGATGTCAAACAGCTCGTACTGACACTTTCCAGCAGTAGCTATCTACAGTGAATCCCCCATTACTCCTTGTGAGGTTGCAGCATTTGCAGAGTGTCCTCTCTCTGGCGCCATTTGCTGGTTGATATTGATAACACAGATAAGGAGCAGAATGACCACCACCAAGTCATCCAAGACCCCCAGCAGTCCGCAGAGGGAGGGATCTGTTTCTATGGGACTTGATGATGAGGAGACGGGGTCCAGAGAAGGGGAAGAGATGGACACCACAGTCCCCACGCAGCACAGCGCCACCCTGAAGAAAAACAGCCACACAAGCCCTCCCATGGTGCCCAGGCCACGTGCCAGTAACTGCAGGAGAAGGGGCGCATCACACAGGTAGTCTGTTATCTGGAGGGGTCAGTATATAGAGGAGAGGACAGGTCAGAGAGTGAAAACATGCCAAACTCTTTTATACACAACTTAAAGATATGGAAATAGTGTTTTATATTTGTGTCAGTCTCTAAAACTCAACTATAAAACTATTTAAAGGATTTGAGGTAATTCAAGGACACATTTTTGTATTTCAAAGGCTAAGAAATGCTCATCTGAGGCATCTAAGGTAGAGCAACTATGTGTGCCAGCTGGGTGTGTTAACCAGACACCTCTGTTGGCAGTTGTATGGAACAATAAATCCTTGAGGTTATATAAGAGGTATTCTTGTTACTAAAGCTATTATGAGAAGGAATAGTGGAGGAATTCTCATCTTTCCTATGATCTAATCTGGTGTTATATTCAGGGCTGTAAAAGAAATTGTATCCCCCGATACCTTTACACAACAAGACACAGGTAAAAGGTGGCGAACAAGGAAAATTAACTGTTGAAAGCCCTGAAGAAAAGTTTCTCGTTAGAAAATACTTTCATTTAAGACTGAGAAATGTTTGTTTGAAGGATGTGTTTGTTGTTTTGGTGCACTGGTGTTTTGTCTGAAAGTAAGAGCACTGACCCGTCGAGGGGCTCCAGAATAACGTTTGTTGTAGTC
Organism: Thunnus thynnus; assembly: GCF_963924715.1. Lineage (NCBI taxonomy): Eukaryota > Metazoa > Chordata > Actinopteri > Scombriformes > Scombridae > Thunnus > Thunnus thynnus. The sequence goes on along the minus strand of NC_089524.1, from coordinate 24,968,436 downwards.
TGTGATTTCCCCAAGAACCTCCTTTGACTGTCGGTCTGTTCGACTCTCATTAAACAGATGGCACAGAACACTGACCTGAAAAGACCCAAGCATTTTATTCCATGTACACACAGGTTTGTGTCTGTCTCGCTCTGTTTACATTCAGTTTATTAAAAAAAAAAAAAAATCATCATTCATACCTTCTGTCTACAGAGAGGGCAGCTGATAGCGTCCAACCATGACCCGTGTCTCCAGTAGGTGATCAAACAGGGAGCTGCAGAACCAAACACATGAATTAACACCTTTTCTACAAGCATTATATAATACTTGTGTTGCCATAAAATATTTACATTATAGAAAAATTGCAATAACACTCAGCATGCAATAAAGATACAGTATTACATCATTGTTAATGACAGAGACAGAGGTTATTGGCTGGTCAAGGGTTGAAGAGGCTCTGAGTTGGAAAGGCAAGGGTAAGACACAGGTAAGTAGAGCAGGTGCAGTGGGAACTGTGTTAGGTGACTTAAGTTAACCTAAAGGTGAAGGAAGGTGTATACTGGAATAGACATAGTTTTGTAATCTGTGACAGATAATACCAAGGTTAAACAGATGTGCATCTGTGCCATTAACATGTAACCTGTATGTTAGAGACATGGCTGTCCAAATACTGCAAAAAAAAAAAAAGTTTTTTTCTCAAAAGACCCTCTCTCTGGTTTCAGTTCATTCAGAATCAAAATTTTGACAGACTCGGATTGCTGAACTGGCTTCCACTCCCCACTAGAACTGACATTAAGGTTTTCTTGCTTGTCTATAAGCACTGAATACCATCATTCCACAATATATTTTAGATCTATTTAAAAGCCATGAGCCACCCAGGCTTCTCAGGTCTTTCTTGCTGTATATTGTCAATTATAAATCTGGTGAAGCTAACTTAAGTTGTTGAGTTGCTGGTTACTTTAACATCTTCGAGGTATGCTTTTACAAACTTGTCTTTTTTCTATTTCATTCAGGTAAAAATGATTTCATCTTAGCTTAGTTTGTGTGAGTTTTATATAGTTTAACAGCAACATCGACTATCCAAAAAAGTTTTACCCTTTTGAAACTTTGGAAATACAATTATTATTAATGACTATACAACAGGAGCAGATGTATTTCTGTGAGTTTGAAAGTAAAGTGAACAGCTAATTGATTGTATTGGGTTTTAAAGACTAGCTACACTGCATCTTATTTAACCGCCCACCTTTGAGAAGAATCATTTTTGTAAGCTGTGGGGTGAGAGGCAGAGTTGGGAAACCATGGCAACAATTAATTCTTTGAAAGCCGAACAGACAGGCCTGAAGGCCTGAGACATGCAGCTCCATCACACTGATGATACGCTGATCCGCCAATGAATGAAATCAACAGATATAAAGGCATGCTGTAACAGGTGAGCAAGTGTGAGAATGAATAAAATTGAATGAATCCAAGCTCACAGGTGATGGAATGAACAGGTGTATGAATGAAACAACAAATCTAGCCTGTCTGATCCAGGCATGTGGTTAGTTTGTGTGTGTGTGTGTGTGTGTGTGTGTGTATGTATGTTCAATCTCGTACCACAGAACAAATGGCCACAGTTCGTCTGGACTGGGAAGCTGGCCGTCTGCAGACACACAGGACAGTGCCAGTCCTGTTGGCTTGTGGATGGACATAACTGTGCAGATAAGAGATGAAAAACAGGAAGGAGGAAACAGAAAAAAGTAGGAGGAAGAAGGAAGAAAAAAATATGAAGCAGAGAAAGAGCTGACATGTAAAAAAGTGTATGACCAAATTACTGTATATATTACAGAAACTTTCTTGATGATCCCTCCTATCAGACAATACGTTGATAGACTTTTGAATAAACTAAAATCATTGATGTAAACAGTGAGATTATTATCATTTATTTGAAAGCAAATCTCTCCACCAGACTGTGACCCCCATAAAAGCACTAATAAAACCACATGAGTTCCTGTGTGATGATTAATATTATTCCAGTAACAATATTGTTTACAACATGGTTGTTTGCCCTGTCATCACTGTTTGTTGAGATTCTCAGCTGTTAGTTAGGAATAACAGGATTTTTTAAACGGGTTTTATAATCCCAAGGTGTTGCAGAATTTTCCAAATCTATGCAATCCAAAGAAATCATCATCCAAATGGGAGTAAGGTGGTTTTCACACTGACAAACAGAAGTGTGAGCGCACTCATATCAAGTAATAATAACAATTCAAGACTGTAGAATCTGCAAAACAAGTAGAATCTGTATGTGTGAGTGAAGCTCTCACCTTGTGGCAGCTCATGTATGTTGAGGCTGACTGCTCCGGTGGACAAACCAAAGATCTGGATGACCCCGGGTGACCCTGCCCCGCTAGACCTTCAGGAGGGAGATGGTCCAGTCTGCAACGTGACACGAATTAGTGACAATAATAAACACACCTTCAACACTGCGTATCTGTCAGTGAGGAGATACTGACACAAAACTAACGATTTGTGAGATAAGGTTGATTGTACTCAGCTCTCTTCTGTTTGTGGATTACATGAACAGATGCTCTGACTACAGCTGTTGGACAGTTTGCATCCATACAGGACTGCTGTTTACCTAAATCATTTTAAAGCTTACCCTCCATTCATTTGTAAGATTTAATTTTTAGAAGGAACATTAAAACTATGAATGTAAGAAATATTATATATATAGTCAAATAAAATCAGGCTGGAATTCTATTTCATTCATTCACAATTTGGCTTTCCATCAGCGTGTGAAAATAATACTTTCAGTTATTGAAACAGATAAACACTATTCACTATTCAATCATTAATACTTGAGAAAATAATAATGTCACACATATTCACATAATCAAAATCGTTTTAATTTTTATGGTTTTCTCTTGTATAAAACTGTTGCTAAACTTAATATTTTGTGATCAAAAAACAATTGGACATGTATACACTCTGTCATCTAGTGGATTACACAACACTCTTAGGCAAACATTTAGTTTCTCACAGCTTTCTTAGGTGGAGTGACCCTGAGTGTCATGAGATCAAAACACACTAATTTTACTTTATCCCCAAGAAATCTCCTGTCTTAAATTCCCTCTAAAGCCCAAACCTGAATTATCTTAAGTATAAGTATAGTGTACAACCCCGCTTCTGACAAAAAGCCATCAATACATTGAAAAATGAGACTCACCTGGACTGAGAGCTGTGGCAGGGGTGCATAGTTAAGCTAGAAGTGGCAGCTGACAGGTAGATACTGTCTCCTAGAAGGAAGTGAAGCGCTGCCAAACAGCATCACTGTACAAAATAAATTGGTGCTGCCTGTTAATGATCAACTACACCCTCCAATATCAGCTGGTCTCTGAGTGTTGCTGCTTTAAGAGAGCAGTAGTGCAGTCAGATCAATAATGCAGTGTTTTGTATACAGCTGTACTACTCCAAAAGAACATGTAAAACTTTCAGTAAACAATAAAATATTTCAGTAAACATGATCAACTTAGTATGTAAATGTATTTAAATTACTACATCAGAAAAGCCGACATACCCACCCCTATTCTGGATTGAGGCAAACAATTTTGGTCACATGACATGTCCACCAGATCAAAGCCAGGAAAGGTCCCTCCCACACTGTGTTTAAATAGGTTATAACTAACCCTGCCAATCATTTACCCAAAGTTTACTCTGCCAACAGCCCTGCTTCACATAATTCTACTCTTACCATAAACTATTGGTTGTGAAATGCATGGACATCACTGACATTAACACTGTACTACACTGAGGGCTGTTGAACTGTAGATAATCAACCTGACAACAAAAAGCTGGCCTCTCCTAGATCAGAGTATCAAAATGATATCAAGGTCCATTTCTTAAATCGACAATTTATCATCTATTATTTTCATTCTCTACCGTTGTTTTATGGTTAATAGAAAGTAAAAGTATTGGCCAAATGACTCTAACTGCATCAACTGAGTACTAAATACAAATAACTTTGCTTTATTTTAGCAAATGTAAATATCAGTGATTTAAAAATCCCTCTCTTATCTGACAGTTGGCAGAGATGTGATGATCCTCACATAGCTCACTGTGGCAGCCATTGCAGAAATATCCTGGCAAATATTTACACAGGCCCTCTGCCTCACCTGAGATGGAAGCTGAAGAGAGGGGGTCCGTTTAGTTCAGGTCTTCTAAAAATAGAAGCCATCAGTCAGTGAGGGTCAGGGTCTCCAAAGAGGCGGGGATCTCGAGATAAAACAGTTGACAGTTAAATACGGTGCAACTGCAGGCCTGATGGGTGAAGTCCAGTCTCAGGTCATACACACACCGATTTTAGTGTGTGACATATCAACTGGGGTCAGTGATCACTTAGTTATTTGGAGTAATGTAAGAATGCTTTGCAAATTCAAATTAACATGCTTATCTGCATGTTACCTTACATTTGTTTGAGCTCTCAGCTTGTATAAGATTTGTTTGGAATTTTCCATATTGTGTCTCAAAAGAGCAGAGTGACACATGTGACACTGCTTATCTCAGAGTGACTAACAAGAGTCACTATGTGGAGCACACTGTGGCCTCTGAATTCCAATTACACACACGCTCACGTGAGATATATAAATGGATAACGTGAGGAGGTTCATGAGAAATGATTCACTATCAGAGAATGGTTGGCATGCTGCCAGGCTTTTAGTGGCTGTCTGAGAACAGGGCTGATTACAGAAATTAATATCTGTTATTGTAGCTTAAAAAATAGGGCTAAAAAGGATTAACATTCCAATTCATTGTAAGTTTCCAACTCCAAGCAATACCTGAAAAAACTGGCTATGCAAGATAATCTCTGTTGACTATAGGGTGAGGCAGGCTCTGACAGTAAGTCACGTAGTCAAACATGAAACACACTGCAATTAAGATTTATTGTTGGTCTAAGCAACTGCTTGCACTTTTGCTGCTGGCAGACAGGATTATGCCAGACAAAATTGTAACAATAATAAATGATAAATAATAAAATACTGTGATGTGTTATAGTGAAAAAACATTTGCTTTCTAAAGGAGTGAAGTACTATGAGAACAACAAATACACTTGAAATAATTAATTTGATGTTTGCAATAAATGTATTTTTTTGTGGCATTTATCATAGTTGCAACATAGTTTTTGCAGAACTCATTTGTATTTTTGGTTGGAACATTTTTTTTAAATAAAATATTAAATTTGATTGAAATCATTTAACTTTCTTTGCAATAACTTCATTATTGACTCCATTCATACCTTTCTTTCCCTGAGGTTATCACAGTTCTATCCACAGCTGTGCAGGTATTTGATCTTAATATTGTACACTAGGCCTATTAATTATAACTTTGTACACTGCAGTGATACAGAACTGTACTGAGCAAGTAAAAGGAAAAAAAAATACCCTATCTCATAATTATGACTTCTGTATCACATAAATTACTTGCCATCTCATAAATTACGAGAAAGTTGTAATAAATACTAAAATAAAATCCCATAAATATGAGACAAGGATCTCAGAATAACAGAAAACGCACGCTGATCTCATAAAAGATACATTTCTCATAATTATGAGCTTGAGATTTCTTCTCGCAAGTCGTTTTCTTTGATTATAACGAGATGATAAGTAGATTAACTTGTTTAACACATCTGATGTCTTTCTTTCACTATATTTGGCCATCCGCTTGTATAATATTACCACAACACGTATCCATAATAATGACGGAAGCCCCCAATAAATTACACCAATCGGAAATGTTTTGATTTTGTCCAGATAATAGGGGCGTAATTAAATTGTTAACCACGTTCTCTGATTGGCTACAGCGAGGTTGACCAGCCGTCAATCTTTTCATATCTCAATGCTGATTGGATCCAGCTTCTATCCCCTACTTTACCTCTACCGGAGCCCACACGCAAGTAAACGTCAACGAACCGAAGAAGCTGCGCCAGTCGCGTACATCTTACGTTATTTTCTTGGCGGAACGACCGTAAAGGCCTTTCATGCTACGTATTTATCGTTGGAGATTTACCTCTTGGCAGCAGGTGAGGTCAAATGCAGAGGAAAGGAGGAGCGGAAGAGCTTTGCGGACAGGTGGAGAAAATATTTTAGCTTTTAGCTGAAAGGGAACAAATGGACGAGGAAAAAACGGCGTTGGTCGAGAGCCTGATAATATGGGTGAGTTTTTTAAACGCTTAGCTTATGTGAATGTGATTTTTATTCACCTGTTTGTAGGCGCTGGGGGGTGTAAGCGAGAACACTTCAGCAGCTTAGAGTAAAATGGGGAGAATATTAAGTGGGGCTAATGGTTGGTTGTTAGCTAGTTAAATATCAACCGTTGTTCTTCGTTATTACTGAGATTAGCTTCAGTTGTTCATTTCACAGACAGAGCCTCTGTAGCAACAGTCAGTCCAACCGTCAGCTAACGTTCACGTTAAAGGTGACGAGCCTCAGGTCGGATAGATGTAATGTTACCACCTACTAGGAGGCACAAAGACAACAATATCCTCCAGTTTAGTTGATCCTCGCTGGATTTAGACTACTAATCCCGTTAACCGGGAGTTATTTGCGGATTGTGGCTCTTTTGTTAACATTATTTAACTGAATGTAGCTAACAGCACAGTTATTTATTTACTGCACCTGTTCCTGTAGGTGTGTATCAGTGTTTTTAATTGGTTGTCCTGTGTGTTACTGTAATGGACAGAGCGGTTTGTAAATTACCATGCAGCTATATCTAAGTCACATCAATTACTATCTGTTTGTTGAACAACAAGTAAGTAAGGTAAATAAAAGGTGAAAGTTATAAAAACAAACAAACATTTGTGTCCGTTTTGGGGAAAAAAGTTCCCATGAACTTCGTCAAAATGTGTTATAATTCACAAATGATTTTCAAAACATAAGCAGAAGTAAAGCTAAGATGATGCTAAACTTCAAAAGTTGCCTACAAACAATGGACTTCATTTTAATAGCTAGCTACCCAAATATTAAAGAGATGATGATCATTTTCATTATCAATTAATCTGCCAATTATTTTCACAATGAATTATTTTGTCTATAAAATGTCAGAAAATAGTGAAAAATGCCTGTTGAAATTTCTTACTGCTCATTATACTAACTTCTTAAAATGTGTAGTTTTGCCTGATCAACAAACATTGGCATTTTTGCTGAAAAAAAATGAAAAAATGATTGTTCAATAATCTAAATATTTGGGGATTAATTTTCTGCTGATCGATTAATCGAATGATTGTCTAATTGTTGCAGCTTTATTTTGCACTGAACCTATTCACTGATGTGAGTCCAGGTTTATGTTTAGTAATCACTGAGCACAGCAGGATGTTACTGGAGACAGTTAAGAGATGTTTTATTTGAGGTAAAAGATATCAGCCCAGGACAATTTACCTTACACCTTACATGGCTGCTCCTAGAATCATTTACATCTTCATTTCAGCAGAGAGGCCTTTATGGCTCAGTTAAACAAAAGTCTCAATCCAGGCTTCTGAGTTCAAGACTTCTTTATTACACGCACATAGGAAGAAGTCCATCAGTGCAAGCTTCGAAGAATAAATGTGTGACAGTTACCTATATACTATATTTGTGTGACCTTTCTGTGACTCCTGTGTGACACCAGTTTCACTCTTTGGCAGTCTCTTCCCCTTCTATAACAATCACTTCTTAGATCCGGGGTCATCATGTGTATCATGTACTTCAAAATGAGCTTTTTTCATTTTCCCTTTCATAACTGAGGGGACACTAATTTTGTTTACACTAGACAAAGCACATGATCTGGTGAGACATCTACTCAAGACAAAACAATGTGATTACAGTATAAAAAGGTCATAGATCATACAATTGGTGATTAAATGAATTAATTCAGTTACACGGGTGTTTAATAAGCATGATACATAGTCTAACAATATGCTGTATAGGTAATTTGGTTAGTAAATTTCCACTGATCTATCCATCAGTGTATCCCTGTCCTCTATCCCCTCCTCTCTCCTTTATTTATCTTTCCCTCATAGAGGATTAGTTGCAGCACATCTGCAGTGCTGTGGAGAAACCCTTCAGTGTGCTACTGCATAATTCCCTGTACTCTTCTTGGATTGCTACCCATCCTCACGATGGTGTTATTTTTTCTGCCTCTCAGCTGCAGACCTTCAACACTTCTGCACCCTGCAGAACAGTGGAGGAGCTGACCACTGGAGCGGCAATATCACAGGCACTGCATCAAATGTGAGAAAATACACACACACACACACACAGGCGCACATACTGACTGTCTGTATCCTCCTCGTTAATCATGATATCTGGCTAGTCTGCAGATAAATGCTTTATCTACAGTCAGTCTTGTTTGGCTTGAATAATTCACATCACACTAAACAGTCTGTTGCTTTAGTTGTGTCAGAGAAGCACAGTGGAAACTGTTTGTTAGACAAACTGTAGTGTGCATAAAGTAATTCTGCACATACTGTCACTCATCTGCAAATAATTGTTTATATACATAATACATTTTACAGTCTTCATTTCCACATTAACCCTCCTGTTGTCTTCAGGTCAATTTTGACCAGGGAGGTCAACAGGTGTCATTATGTACTGTCATCAAAAAAATTGAAATGGTTTCAAAACAGTATCCTGACTAAGAAATTATGAATTATTTTAACTATAGTTGAGATCAGAGGAAAATATGTTGATGGATTATGGCAGACTGGTATATGTAAAAGTTTAGTCAGGATACTGTTTTAAAACCATTTAAAAAATTTTTGATGACAACACATAATGACACCTGTTGTCCTCCCGGGTCAATTTTGACCCGGGAGGACAACAGGAGGGTTAAAACACTTACACACAAAAAGCTTCTGGATGACACATTTTTGTAGTGGCAAAACATTTTTTTCAGCTTATAAATCATCAACAGTAAACATCACAATGTGAAGAACAGAGGGAGAAATCCATTGTAGGGGAAGAATTTGCCAGTTTCTCCAAAGACAGCAGCCTTGAGAGTTAGAAATGCACCAAAGCTAGAAAGGCATGTTGTGTTTTGAGTAGTGGTGAGAATTATGTCTCTCTGTGGAAAAAATCCCCCTGAGTTGCTTTTAGTATCCCATTTTTTTAAGTAGATTCTCAGAAATGTAGGAACTAACTAGCTAAAGTAAAAATTTGGAATTTGGCCTTGAATGGGACTCTATTGCACACTATTAAATGAGAAGTTGTGTAGTATAAATGTTCCTGTGTGTGTGTGTGTGTGTGTGTGTGTGTGTGTGTGTGTGTGTGTGTGCGCGCGCGGTGCAGAGACCCAGCGTGGTTCTCCGATGGATGGCTCGGTCGTATCAAAACAGATGTTGACGACAACTGGAGACTGAAGGTAGAGAGCAGTGCCATCTCCTGCATCCATCCTCCACCTGTCCTCTCTGACCTTTTCTTCGTGTTTTGCTGAACCCCGTGTGCTAAATCCTCTGTATGCTTCATTCCTGCCAAACTTGTCCTTGACACTGACCTCCTACTGGCTCCAGGGGTGCCGCTCCTCCTGGTTTAGCCTGCGCTCTGACTCCTCTGGTGAAATGTGTACATGTATGTGTGCCCAAATCTGTCCACTATATGTAATACCTGAGAGAAATTCTGCTTTACAGTGTTTAATGAGGTGATAGGGTGATGTACAGAAAAAAAAGCATGCCATTCCCTGTGTTTCCTCTTTCTTTCTCCCCCTCAAACACTGTGCGGCTGTGACAATGTTCTCCCTGCTTCTTCCTCCCAATTATGTTTTCACTTGTGTACACTTGTGTGAAGGTCTTCATTTTCTTATTGCGTGAACATATATTGTATTGGAAGAGAATCTCTGTTGTGATTTTGTCCCTTTTTTATAAACCAAGTTTACAACTTCATAATATTGTCCTCAGATGAGCAACCTAAAGAAGATTCTTCAGATGATTGTTGACTATTATAATGAGGTAGGTAGTGGCCATGTGCACAATATCCCCCGTGTCTTTGCACAGTTGTTAGCTGATGTGTTTATCCAGTTCTTCTGGGAGTTGTCGTATGAACTGTTTTGGTAGCATAGCACCCAAGAGCCCTCTATAAGGAAAATACAGTGTGCAGTTGAGATCAAAACAAGTACCAAGCAGCTCAAGCCTTATACACAATATCACATCTACAACAGCAGGTAGTACTCCAGCCCAGAAATGTTTATACATGTTTTGCTAAGTCAACTCATGGTTGAAATATTTTGTTCAGCAATCCTCTTAGCTATAGAAACACTGAATCCATGTTAAAACACAGAAAAGCTACTTGGTGATGCATTTCTGCCTCCATTTTATGTAATGGCACAACATTTTTTCAGCTAAAAAGCTATAAATAATCAACAGTAAATATCACAGTTTGGAATCACACACTCAAAGTTAAAGAATAGTTCAGTTTCTTATTTGTGGATTCACCAGTTTGCACCAGTGTCCATTATTTTCATTATTGATTCATCTGCGGATTATTTTATTGCTTAATCATTTTGTCCACAAAATGTCAGAAAATAGTGAAAAATTACCATTTCCCAGATTCAAAGTTTGCATCTTCAAATGTCTTGTTTGTCTGACCAACAGTCCAAAACCCAAAGATATTCAGTTTACTGTCTAATGTGACAAAGAAAAGCATTAAATAGTCACATTTTTGAAGCTGAAGCCAGCAAATTGATGGTATTTTTGTTGTTGGCAGGTGTAACTTCGTTTCACTCACTGTGATTGTGTAAGTGTGAACGCTTACTTGTTAAGTGCATTATCTCTGTCTCTGTACCTATTAGGTCTTAGCACAGGAGATCACTGACTTCCCCATGCCAGATCTGGTCCAGGTGGCAGAGCATTCAGACCCTGTGGAGCTGGGGAGGCTTCTGCAGCTGATACTGGGCTGTGCTGTCAAATGTGAGCGCAAACAAGGTATGTGGCTTCCTGTATCTTACACATTTGTGTACACAAATCGGACCCAAACAGATATTCGTATATCTACAGTTAAGCATGTGCTGTGCAGTGTAGATAAAAAGGGGAATTGTTTAATGAAAATCTAGTTAGGTTAGGGTGGTCAGCTAAACAATGTTTGATTATTGCCCTGCCAAGTCACTGACAAAAGCAGAGCCCATCGGACAGCCTGGCTGGCAAATCAATAGCAGCAGTGTTAAATTTGAAAGTGGGACACATAAACTGAGAAATAACAAAGTGATGTATTCAATGTGTATGTGTTTAATTTTTTTTTCTCTCCTTTGTCAGAATACATTCAGATCATCATGACCTTGGAGGAGTCTGTGCAGCATGTCGTCATGACGGCTATCCAGGAGGTCAGTCCATCGTAATGCCAAGTTTCTACCTCAGTCAGATTAGAGATATTAAAAATATCAGGAAAGCTTTACTGAGCAGTTAAATTATAGCTTTTGAATTCTGGCCCTGTCAGCAGGGACTCCACCAGCAGTAATTGTTGAGAGAATAGATTGTACGCTCATATTTGGGTAAAATAGGTTGAGGATTTGCAGCTCGTTTAATGAGTCTATGTAATGAACCCAATGACATTTTTTCCCTCCTCAGCTCATGAGTAAAGAGACCATGGCCCCATTTGGAGCAGAGCTGTCAGGAGACTTGGAACAGCAGGTCAGTGTTATAACCACACAGAAACTTTTTATTGGTGTAATTGGTACTTTCTTCTGTGAAATCATTTAACCATGTGAATTTGGAGATTCTTTCTTAATGCCCAATTTGTGGGATATGTAAAACAAAAAAATCAACAATATATTAATTGTGATTACAACTTTAACTGCAAGGGGAAAAAAATAAAAATCCTTCAAATGTGCAAACTGTAGCATTGTAACATTAATGTAAGTATTATTTTCATTAGCAACTAATGTCTCTTTTTTGTTTAGTATTTTCTCTATAAATCTTAAAAATGTTTAAAATGAAATAGAGAAAAGCATGTAAGCCTTTTTCCTTTGAGAGGCAGTACCTAATAAATTCATTCATACAAAATAAATTCCTACATCTTAACCTTTGATGAAGAGCCTGACTACTGTGCAGAGAATCTCAAAGCTCAAATATTGACTTTACAGCACAGTGCAGCGCTCTGGACATCAGCTGTAGAACGAACGATTGATTAAGAAAAAAATGTGCAAATTCTCTTATTCCAGCTTCTCAAATGTGAATATTTTTGGTTTCTTTAGTATTCTATGATAGTAAACTGAATATATTTGTTTTGACAAAACAAGACATTTGAGGATGTCACCTTGGGCTCTGGGAAACAGAGTAAAAATGGGGACTTTGTCTGCTCTCATTAATTATTGCAGTAAAAACAGTCTGTGTGTGCTTTTTGCTGGTGTGAGTGTGAGTAATGTAAATCTCTCTGCTTTTCCTTCATGTGTCCAGCTAAAAAAAGCCCTGGAGGACCTCAGTGAACTTTTAGCAGAGAAGGAAGCATTAGCCCAACGCTGTCAAGAGCTGGATATACAGGTGAATCCAGAGCTCATACACACGCTCTGTGCAAACACACACATGTGTGCCTCTGGTACAGTATAAACAGGAGTTGTGTAATTCGCTGTAATGCTTGGTTCTATTGTCTGGAGCTGCTGTGGCAGAAAGACTGTGGGCTTACAGTCTGGGCTTTTTACTGGCTCCCACTGTGGCATCCAGCCCCATGCTCTGCCACTACTACAAGGCTTCAGCACTGTACAGACAAACAAAATCTAGCATAGGTACTGATTACACATCCAACTGGACTCTTGACAGATTGATTTGTTCTGTCCCCAGTCTTGCTCATCTCTCGTCGCTGAAAGGTAAGTCCAATATGGCTGACCGTTCAGCAAAACTAAACCCATCTAAACCAGCTGCTCAACTGTTTACTCTAACTCAGCTAACAGATGGTTCAATGGGGATTCTGTTTGCGGCACAGTGTGCAGTGTGTATTTAAATATTTAGTGGTCATTTGTATAATTCCAGTAATTCATTCAGGGAATTAATCTGTCTGTGTGACAATAACCTATTATCAAAATGCATCTTTGTCTATGTAACACTTACACTTATTTGCCAGTTGATTAAGTACACCTCGCTAAAACTAATACGTCTCTACGTACATGAAGGTTATAATGTTCAGTTGTTGTTTAAACTGTTGTAGAGGTGTTAATTTAATTTTATGGTCATTTTGGAGGTGCTGTTGAGTTGTGTTACACTGACTATAAAGTTGAATCAACATCTTCTTTTTTTTTTTTTTCCCTCAAAAATGGAACATTACAACCTTCATGAAGGACAGTCGATTGCAGGGATGTTGTATTAGACTGCATTGACTTTAGCTAGGTGTACCTAAGAAACTAGAGACTTGGGTATATATTTCATAGAATAGGAGAACGGAAAGAATGGAAGTTAAAGGTTTAATTTCTAATGTTTTTTGAAAATACAGTGTTCATAGAAGTTGTTTTTGTCTACTCTGTAGGACATTTGTATGCAGGACGTAAAATAACGACAAGTTAATCTCAGATGAATAATCCAGTGTCTGGTGTTTAAAAAGTACACATCAGGGAAATGATGGGTGAGAAGTAAAACTAACTAACCGTGTATTAACATGTTTGCTTAAAAGTGCACTCTGTCTGTGCTCTGCTTCCAGCATGGATTAACTGAAATGTTTGCTTAAACAGCTGGGAGAGGAAGAGAGTTATCTGTAGTGGAAGGGGTCTGTCTTTTGATGCTCAGATACTTTGCTGCTTTGCATGAAATAATTGACCAAGGAGAGATTTAACCTCACAATATCTTCCTGCTGACTCGATGAACATTTTTAACTGTATATTTAATTCACCTCTTTGTGAGAACGGGTCTAACCCCTTAATTTACCCGGACAGGTGGCCGTTCTTCAAGAGGAACGGAACAGCTTATTGGCCGAGAATGACGTCCTAACTGACCGAGCCAATCAGCTGGACACATTTGACGACCCAAGCACACCCTCAGGGAGAAAACACAGCCAGTTACAGCAGCAGCTAGAGGCACTACAGGAAGAGAACTTCAGGTTTGTCTCATTTGTGGATAAATGTACTGTACTATACTATAGTGATCACATTATGCTTGTTGGAAACTGAGCAAGTATTCATTCTTACATCTTTTAGGCTGGAGGCTGCAAAGGATGACTACCGGATCCACTGTGAAGAGCTGGAGAAGCAGCTGATTGAGGTTCAGCACCGTAATGATGAGCTCACCAGCCTGGCAGAAGAGTCTCGAGCGCTCAAAGATGAGCTGGACGTTCTGAGGTTTGTGTCTGTGTGGGGAAGCGCACTGCTATTGTTTGATCAGGTCTTCTCTCTTTCATCAGTGAAGCACACAAAAATGTAAAAATGATATTAAATACAAGACTGGACACAGAGTAAATGAATGTGTCCGCTAGTTTGATTCCTTGGTTCTTAAGGAGCAGCGCACAAAAATACATCTTATGTTGTCTGCTAATTAGAGATTAGCAGACACCTGGGCCAGTTAGTTTGAGAGGAAGAGCTTACAATTTCACTGATTAGCACACCCCTTAATCAGACAAGATGAGCTAATCAGTGAAATTAGCTGATTTTGTGTTTGGCTGGAACAAAAATCTGCATACACATGGCTCTCCACTGGCCTTGACAGAGAAGGCTGACTTCTTGTATGAGCACAAACAAGAAAAAGTAGGGAAATAGCATCAATACATAATGTAATATTCCAACAAAAACTCTCAATAAATACAGTATATAAATGTCCTGTTTGACATTGGCATATGCACTCTCCCTCATTTAAATAATGCTAGCTCTGTGCAACAGCAGTAATCAACCTGAGTGCTGCAATTAGGCTTCCTTTCTGCTCTTTTTCCTTCACATCGTACATGTACACTTGATGACTTAGAAGCTTGTTGATTGATATCTGTGTATTTATTTTGTATTCATCTACTATAGGAACTGCTCAGATCGTGTGGTGATGCTGGAGGCCTCAGTGGAAACGTACAAGCGTAAACTGGAGAATCTTGGTGATCTGAAGAGGCAGATGAAGCTGTTGGAGGAGAATAACATGACCTACATGCACAACACTGTTAGTTTGGAGGAAGAGCTGCGCAAGGCCAACGCTGCACGCGCACAGCTGGAGACATATAAGAGACAGGTAAATTATTTCCAACAATTGAAAAATTAAAGGGAAATCCAACCTAAAATAAAATTCATGTCACAGTATAAATTTATTTGGTTTAATATGTGAATTTGAAAGTTTCTTTAAGCTGAACAGCTGAGTTTAGTGTCATACTCTGTTTTGTCTGTTAATATGTGGTTTCACATGCTTTCTGTCAGGTCCAGGAGCTACACAGGAAGTTGTCTGAGGAATCGAGGCGAGCAGACAACCTGGCCTTTGAGATGAAGAAGTTGGAGGAGAAGCATGAAACTGTGCTGAAAGAGAAAGAGGTGTGACAGCTTTTGAAACGTTGGAAGAATCGGCAGGAGGATGTGTTGGTCACACTTTTTACTAACATTTGTACTTTTGTCTTACTCACCACCAGAGGATCATCATCGAGAGAGATTCTCTGAAGGAGATCAACGAGGAGCTGCGCTGCACTCAGGCTCAACAGCACCAGCTCTCCCAAGCAGGTATCTCATGGGATAGTCACATCTGACAATGATGCTACTTTACCACTTGCCTCTTTGATGTGCTAAAATGCACAAACTCTCTTTCCATGTAGGAATGCTTCCTTCCAGCAGCCCAAGCCATGATAACCTGGCAGCTGAATTAATACCCATTGAGTACAGGTAATAGACAGTTTCTGACAACAAATTTTCTCTATTCTCTGTCTGTGATTGCTGACTTTATGTGTCTGGTTGTTTTAGAGAAAAGTTCATCAGGCTGCAGCATGAGAACAAAATGCTGAGAGTGCAGCAGGAGGAATGTGAGAGGGAGAAGATCGCTGCTCTACAGGCCCAGCTTCAGGAAGCACATAAGACACGCAGTGAACTGGACACTGAGAACAGGTTAACAGAGTTTCTGTGTCTTTGTAAGTCAGCCAGATATAGATGGCTGCTTTGCTGTTCATCATTTTTAACTTTGTTATGTTGTGTGTCCTGATGTATTCTGTTAATTTATAAATTAATTCTTCCTGCATGTTTCCGTTTCCTCCTCTGCATGGTGATCAATCTGCAGATTGTGTCGAGAGCAGGTCAGTGAGCTGCAGCAGCAGGTCGAGGACCTCCAGAAGGCTCTGCAGAGTCAGGCGGCCAAACCTGATGATGTGAGTGTGCCGTCACGCACTGGCACGAATACAGAGAAAATGTCCCACAGAGTTAATCTTATTAGGCTGTTAGACTTTGTGCTGACATGGCATTGTGGAAATAAATCACATTAGCTTATATTTTTAGTCAAAATTTTAAACTGATTTTAGAGGTAAAAGTCCACAAATTGCATTTTATTTGTTTATTTTGCAATAAAGAATTAATTACTTTGACCAAACATAACCTTTGTATTTGTATTAAAATCTGCTTAATTTTCTTTTTTCTTTTTTTTCAGTCAAACCTGAAGCGGAAACTCGATGCACACATGTAAGTAGACATTTATTGGTCAGTGATATACATAAGTTGAGAGATATATATATATTGAATTTCAGTTTTCTCCACTAGATGGAGGTAAAGAAACAGCATTTGTCTCCTCAGGGTCCAGCTGAACGAGGCCCAGGACGAAATCATGAAGAAGAAAGAGCTGCTGGAGGACCTTCAGCCTGACAACACTCAAAACTGTAAGTATCATATCTTCAATCACTAGTCTAAGTTTGCCATCATTACACCACCTCTGCAACATCTGGAGTGGAAAATGCAAACTTGTCTGTAACACTGTACAGTGTGAGTGAAATCACGACTCATAACTTTTCATTTCTAAGCCCTGAAACTGGATGAGCTGATGGCTGCTCTGAAGAAGAAGGATGATGACATGAGGGCCATGGAAGAAAGGTACAAAATGTACCTGGAAAAAGCTCGCAATGTGAGTGATAAGAGTATCATTTCTCTTTTAATGTTTGTATTTTATTCTGGTGGTTGTTGTCGTTTTATCCGACCCGTGTTCAGAAGTGTCCATTCTTTCCTGCTTGTAGGTGATCCGAGCACTGGACCCGAAACTGAATCCAGCCACTGCTGAGATCCAGGCTCTGAGGAACCAGCTGGCAGACCGGGACAAGCAGATTCTCAACCTGGAAGTAAATCAGCATTTTGTGTTGTTCGCAGTTAAATGTTTTTAATATGAAAGTATTTCCTCAGGAGTGTTTTTTTTTTTTTTTTAAACCTAACTGATTTCATTTTGCCTCTCAGCGTCAGTGTGAACAGGCCAGGCTGAGAGAGTATGAGGAGAAGCTGATTGTCACAGCGTGGTATAACAAGGTAAGATCCAAGATGATTTCTGATTTATACCCTGTCCTTCATGACTAAACACTAAACATTGTCTTTCTCCTCAGAGTCTGAACTTTCAGAAGTTGGCCATTGAGTCACGCCTCGGCCGCACCTCCTCCATGCTGTCCCCTGGCCAGTCCTTCTTGTCCCAGCAGCGGCAAGTCTCAAACGCCCCGCGTCGGGCGCTCTCCATCAGTGTGCCTGCCACTACCTCCAAGTAGACCTTGTCACACACACAGAGCCAAACGTCTGACCTTATTCAGTTATGGGAAAACTCCACCTTCACTCCCTCCCACAAGTGAGCACTCAAGTGACCTTAAACACATCTGCTCTCAGTGCTTGGGGGAGGGGTCAAGGATGAGCTGATTGGGATCAATGAGCATTTACTTATCGAGCACAACCCAACCCTAAAGGTCACCCAGTTGAGGTTATAGAATACAATCCTGAAGTTCACTGGCTATTAGTTGACCTTGCATAGAACATTAACCCACAACCTGTTTTCACCTCACTAGCTAAAGTAGCGCGCACTCTCCCTACCACTGACATAGAGCATATTTCCCCTCTGCCCTTTATGTTTGCTTTGCCAACTGCAGACTCAACTGAATTATTGCTGTAATCAATTAGCATTTGCTCTTATATCCTGTCATGCTGTCTACTTGGTCAGGAATGAGAGAAATGTAAATGAATGCTTCACAATTTTATTCAGAATTAGAGCCCATAATATATATATATATATATATATATATATATATATATATATATATAATGTGATTTTTTTTTTATTTTTTTTATAAAGGCTAACTTGAATGCTAATGCCTACTAAATGTAACTGAAGATGATTGTTGATGTATGTAGAACTGTACCATAATACTATGCAGTCGAGGGGGCAGTAATGTGGTCATCCAGCAGACTGCTGCAGAGACAAATGTGCTCTGGTTGTCTTTCTTTCCAAAGTCATCTTTGAGAAAATGATTGCTATATTTGGTGCTGGCCACCAACTGATGTTAAGCATCAACTTAAGTCACAAAAATTTCACTAAAATGGAACAAGCCCATCATGTTAAGCTGTGAAAATCCTATGAAGTGATCAGCCTTTGAAATACTGCAAAAACAAATCCTACACAAGGAATCCAGGACTAGTGTATTTTATGTATTTTCTATACTCCTGAGTGTGATTTGACTTCTGTACTGGCAGCATGCTCTAAATGAAAACTGTCAGGCCTTTATATTCATTGAGTATATTGAATCCTATTTAGTGGTTAGTAATCAAGACTATTATCTACCAACTTGTTATTCTGTAATGTAAAACATGATTTTAACACCAGCTTTTGATCCAAATGTCAGATCCAGGTTAAGCATTCATATTGTACCTGCAAATTGTAACTTCAGAGTTTTAACTACTGTGGTGGATATGGTATTTAGTCATGTTTTCAGGCTTTTTAGTGGCGGTGGAAGTTCAAAGTGAAGAGCCATGTAAAGAAGCAGGTGTTTTGTTTTGTTTTGTTTTTTATATTGTGGGTTATTGGCTCTCCAACTTAATGGAGTCTTAAGTTAAACTGCACTAGCTTCAGAACATGAAATGGCTGTTGATTGCCTTGTCACTCTGTATGTCTGCAATAACACTAGAGAGGCATTCTGTTATGATGGTTTTGCCATTTGTGATCTGTAGATGTACTGTATGTCAAAGCGCTTTTATTTTCCTTTGCAGTGAATGATTCTTGTAGATTGCTGATTTAAAAGCTGTCATTTATATATAAAAAAGAAGTATGATCAAGTAGCACAGCACAGAAACTACAAGTGTAGTAAATGTTTGTGTATAAATGAAGAACAGTGAGGAAGGCATCATGGATTTTCAGGAATTTAAGGAGTTAAATTTTAAAGCCTTTGGTTTTCTTGTGAATAAATAAATAAATTCTTATTTTCTAAGAGTGTGTTTTACATTCAGTAGCATCCACCTCGGTCCAAAAATGAAAAACGCAGGAGGGCTGCATTCTTGAAAAATCAGAGCTAAAATTTGTTTATTTCATCATCGACAGGTGGATGTTTAAGCACCTACTGCTCTCAGCACCATTCAGAAATCAGATGATACACAGGTGTTCATGTACAGATGAGTCCATGTCATGAGAGCATCCTCATGGAATAATTAAGAAGCAATTTACCGTACAAATCAACCACATCAGAACAGATGAAACCATATAAATGTTCCCCCACAAGAGAGAAAAGGAGGAAAAATTATTTTACAAAAGTGTTTTTTTTTTCAAGTATATTTGTACAGTTGAACTTGGAAAAGATGAAGAGTTTTGCTGCTGCTTTCTGGACAAAATAATGTAAGCTTTAGAAAAAGTCACATGCTGTATTATGTGATCACTGCATGTGTAACAGACGGCATGCTTTAGTTCCCCTTCATTAGCTATCATAGGAAACATCCTATGTCCCCATTGTCAGCTCCAGTCATCCAGTCAGGAGCTGTAGACAGGACACATTGTTGAATGCTCTCTCTACAGGAGTAGTAAAGACCATGAATGGTACTGGCCACAGTTGCAGCAGATGTTGTCTATAACATTTTGTGGCCTCACTGTATCATATAGTCTACAGGAAACAGACTGCGATGTTCAACGGGCCTTGGCATAGATCTTAAAAGGTTGTGGTGTGCGTGTGGCTCCAATGATCCCTTCTGTACTCAGCTCAACTCCATCCAGAGTGGAAAAATAAAACTTCTGCAACAAACTGACGAGAAACAAGAACAGCTCTGTTCGAGCCAGGCCTTCGCCCAGACATGCACGCTTTCCTGTGAAAAACAAAGCATGAGTCTCACTATCTACTTACATGTACACATTTTCTCCAGCCTATATCACTTGACTCCTCGTGGTTCAATTTTCTAAAAATGTTTCATTACCTAATCAGTTAAGTATTAGTTAATTATGAAAGTTACCTGCAGAGAAAGGTAAAAATGCATCCCTCCTCACAAACTTGCCCTCAGCATCTAGGAAGTGTCCGGGGTTAAAGGTGTCTGGAGTCTCCCATTCATTTTTGTCAAACAGCACTGAGGTCAAGTTTGTCATCACAGATGTTCCCTGCATACAAGATGAGTAAAAAAAAATCAACTGGTTTATATCTACAGCACAAGGTTTGTAAGCATAAATATAATCGAACATGGAAAGTTTACACTTTTCATAAGCTTAAAAGAAAATTTCATACTTTATATACAAACAGATAAGATAGGAAAATTGTTTTCAGTACAGGCGCACCTTGTTGACAGTTTTCTAGAGGTCAGGGGTCATATCAGCAAGGTGTTAACAAAAAACACAGCTCAATCAGGGGTGTCTACTGAAAGGTGTTTTAGCTTATGCGGGTGTGTACAGTAGCATTCAATCAATTATCACTCAATTGTCTTGTCAAATGTTCCTGTGTCATCTATTTCAGCAGAATTTTAAATATTAGTATAATCTTCTTCACAAACATGAAGTCCCAGCGTAAAAGACAGAAATTCCATAAGGCTGTGAGGAGCTACATGTATATGATTTCAGTATTCTTTAATTCAGTGATTATTAGTAATAAAAAGTACACTAAAAGTATTTTTAGCATTATGTGCCTTTTTAGCTTTTCAAGTATAAAGATCCAGGTGAAATTAAGAGAGATCATGTTAATTGCAGCAACATTAACTGACTTTCCCCACATTATCATATTTCAAACATCACAAACTGCACACAAAATGACATGTTGGTTTTCTGATAAACACATAATGGGCCAGTTTTGTGTAGTTCTTCAATGAGAAGATGATGCACCTTGGGAATAAAGTAACCGCCCAGTGTCATATCCCTGGCGGCCATTCTGAGTCCGTTGAGAGGAACGATGTTTCCCATCCTCTGGATCTCATGGATGACAGCGTCGGTGTAGGGCAGGTTGGGTTTATCTGCCATAGTTGGCTGCCGGGTCTGTCCGATCACTCTGTCTATCTCTGCCAGGACTTTGTCTAGGAGGTGAAATAAAAGATTTTTAATTGATCAGGTATAGTGACTTCTCTCACATTATACATGAGTCTTTTTGGCTGATGTGGATGTTCTCATAATAATAATCTATAAAATAGATTAATGTTGGAGTGATATCTCTGGCTATCTCTCAAATAACTGGCATCCTTGTGGAAAAAACAGCCACTAGCTCCTCTGAATTACAGTAGCAAACTTTTTTTCTGTGTTACTTAAGAGACTTCAAGTCTAATTAAAGAACAGACACAGTTCCCTGTGCCACCCTCATATATAATAAATAGCAGTTTTCATCTGTAATACAAAAGAGTAGCTCTATATCAGCAGGAGCTGGAAGTATAACATCTTTGATCGTCATTGTGTTCTTCATGCTGTTTATTTATCTGCTCTTTTTGCTGCTGCTGCTGTTGTTGAAGTTTTATCTGAGCAACCACCCTGGATATGAGGGTTCTTGATGAGGTAGATGAGGCCCCACTGCAGGGTCTTTGAAGTGGTTTCACTGCCAGCAAGGAACAGATCCAGACAACACAGAACCAGGTTTCTTTCATCAAAGCCCAGTTCACTGTTTCTGTTGCGCTGTCAGGCAGAATGGAGGGACAAACATACGGTCAGCTTGGAAAAGACATAGTTTGTGTTTCTCATTTCAACAGTTGTGAGCACCTACTTTCTCTTCTATGAGGAAGGTGTCGATGTAATCTCGTGGGTTGCTGGGGTCCAGATCCAACTTGTGCCTCTCTATCTCAGACCTGATGGATGCCTCCAAAGATTTGGAGTTGCTGAAGATGTCATTGTGAGGCCCAGGCAGATGTTTCATCAGTGCTGGGAAAGCATTGTAGAGCTGTTTGGAGAGAAAATAAGGGACTTATTCAGTGGTGCTATTTTAAATCCTTTGACAAGTAAAAAGATATCAAAGTGGCTTTCAACTTTTTCTGTTGAAATAAGTTTTAAATTCATGCTGTACGAGTGAAATCAGTAACTGCAGATATGCACAAATCTGCATTCTTTGAGCTGCATGAAATAAATAATTTTGTCCACAGTAAATTTAAAAAGAGCAGCCACAGTGTAATATACTGTAGACTACATGTTTAACATGATATATTTCTTCTCAATTACACTTTCCTATTGACATGTATTAAGAACTTGCTTGTTAACATGTTGGTTTTGATCCATGTTATGAATGGATGTCGCCATGTGAGGTTGTTCAGTGTGTCTGAGCTGCTTTTGCATCTTACTAGAGCCCATATGGAGCCTTCCAGATAGGCCATCTCTGTCAGATTCTTCAGCATGCTCTGGAAGTTCTTGTCACTGTAGTCAAACCGTCTCCCAAACATTATCTGGCAGATGATGTTGGCCACTGCATTGTTTAAGAGGGGCACGGGGTCAAATGGCTCACCTGAACAAAAGAAAAGTCTCATGTCACGCTGCACTACATATACTGTGTTTTGATTTATTGAGTTATATTTTGCTCTCTTTTCTGTTGCATTGTGTTTGCCAACCTTTCTCCTTCTCCATGGCCTCCTGCAGATGGCGACTCTCTTCACAGATGCTCTGCTCAATGGTGCTCTTGGCCAAACCAAAGGTACGTAATGTGGCCATGGCAAAACGCCGCTGTGTCCTCCACATTTTCCCATTACTGAAGAAAAGACCCGCTGAGCAACAAAGAAACCAAATAATTTTGGTCAGACGGTGGCCAAGTACCAGGCTGATGCATAAATTCTGTAATACTGCATAAAGACAGGTGACCAACTAAAAGAAAAACTGGTACAGGTCTGAATGCTTGACCCCTACAGTGAGGGGATCCGGTGGCAATGTTATGCTGTGGGGGGCATTTTGCTGGCTTGGTTTGGGTTCACTTGTCACGTTAGAGGGAAGGGTCAGTGCGGCACATAATTTTCATATTCATCAAACCATTCAGTGACCCCTTGTGCCCTCTGGATAGGGCCATTGTCATCCTGGAAGAGACCACTCCCATCGAGATAGAAATGTTTCATCATAGGATGAAGGTGATCACTCAGAATAACTTTGTATTGATTTGCAGTGACCCTTCCCTCTAAGGGGACAAGTGGACCCAAACCATGCCAGCAAAATGCCCCCCAAAGCCTAACAGAGCCACCTGATCCCCTCACTATAGGGGTCAAGCATTCAGGCCTGTACCAGTTTTTCCTTTGATTTGTCAGCCGTCTGTGTGTGTGCTATAGATTTGTGTGAATCACCTGAGTTTCCTGAATAAATTCTGGTCACCATTGGGATGTAAGGCCGGTCCACAAAGTTGTCAGCTTGTGTCACTATAGCTTCCTTCACCATCTTCCACCCAGTTATGAACACTGTTTTGTCTCTTCCCAGACGCATGCAGAACACATTCCCATAAACATCAGCTAGCTGTGGATGCAGGAGCAGAGAATAAGCGGCCTGTTGTCTGGCATGTGACCCTGATAAGATGCATTTTTCAGGACAATATTTTCTGTGACACTGTGACTTTCTGTCAACAGGTTTTTAGCATTGTTTCTTACCATAGTCTCATAGACCTTTTAAACCCATATGAAGGCAGTAACTGTATACTGAAGTAGAAAAGTTATTACTAATTAGCAATTTTATCCTTTTGAACATACTGAAATTGTTCAGTATCAGATAGAAAAAAACACTAATGCCTAACATGCAAATGTCTTGATGCTGCCATCTTACCTTGGTTAGATAAATGTGAGGCTGTTTAGGATCAATGCTGAAGACATTTCCTAAGAGAGGGAGAGTCGGTGGCCCCGGAGGAAAGTTGGGTGGATCCTTTTTGTTCAGAAAATACGCTATGAGGAGAATGGCAAAAATAAAAAGCAGCACTCCCCTGATGTCAAGCCGCAGCAACAAACCACATATCCACATTGTGAAGCAGAGGAGAAGACTGATGAGGATCAGTGTTTGGCCCCTCATTTCCCTCATCATCTATTCCTAGTTAGCGATGGGCTGGTGCTCTGCTGACTCACCGCTTAAGTCGACATAATGATCTATGTGTTTGTGACAGGAAGTTGGGATATCTCTTCACTAAACAAATGAGAAATGTAGGCTAAGAATTGACTGAAAATGTACCTGAACACAGAAATGAAACAGAGAGCAGTAAACAAACAACAGAAAGTGCTTTGTATTGTAAGGCTAAATTATCAATGAATGATGTAGTTAACTTCCAACCAATCACTGCCATGCACATTTCTGTCCACCTCTATTATTCCTCACTTTTATGCATGGAGTAGATCACAAAAAGTTATGCAAAGTATTACAAAAAAAAAGGTGATAATCCTGAAACTGTGGACATTTCTGTCATTTATGATATGGATATAATGTTTTTGTTTTCTGGTACTTGTGTTCAGGAGGCAGGTGTTTCACGCGTTGTTAAGTTATAAAAGGAGATGGAACTTTACAAGCCATAAGCAGCACAATGCTACTCAGTAGACTTATGCCTTAACATTCAATATTTTACTATGACTACTAACAAACTTTACGGATCATAGTATATTTGAGCCTTTTTTATGTATTCTTAAGGCTGGTATTTATATAATTTTAAAGTGATTACAATTTTCTCCAGATTTTCCTGATGGCATGAGTTTGCTTGTGGAAAATGTGACAATTTTGATGAAAATTGTTGTAGTCTGTGTGCTGGGGTCAGATTAGAGTCAGTGTAGTATTACTTGATTATTCATGATACTACCACCAGATGGTGCCAAAGTAAGACATTTTAAATCCTCTCCCACAAAACTGCTTACAATGTCAGTGATGGAGGACAAAATTGACAGTCCTTGTTTTGAACCAAAATCTATTTAAAAGTTTATCTGAAGATAATATGAAGTTTCAGCCATCTAGAATTTGTCAAATAAAGTGGATATCTTCCACAGTTTTCCTCGTTGTGTCTCAACAGACAGTGTTTTCCTGTTCAGCTGCGGTGGAAGAATCATAACAAAAAGAGGGAATCTGGCACTAAAAAGACTAGACTTTTTGTCCTCCATCACTTACATTGAAAATGAATTATGATTATGATTGAGGAATTGATTACAGCAAGAAAAATATATCAGTGCTCATTTGGGCACCGGATTGTTGTTTTAGGACAGACTGGAAACATTGTGAACCTGTCCCTCAACCCTCTCTTGTGTGGCCAACAAGGAGAACTATTTCCCTATTATTTTACCTTCTCTAATACGAGTTATGTCCTGGATGAATAATTTCATGTTAGAGTTGTGCACAAAAATAACTTATAATTCCCCCATAAAATCATAAAACTATTTGAGTGCACAAATTCCTACACTGTTGTTTTAGGACAGACTGGAAAAATTGTGAACCTGTCCCTCAACTCCCATGTTGTAGCCATGAATATATATTGCGTTGTGTTTTTACCAATGACTTAAACCAGGGTTGTGACACATATCATCAAATCATTTATTATTCATTTACAAATATATTCAAATGATTTGTCAATGATTGGTTTCATATTAACTAATGGCTTATAAATGACCCTAAAAGGCATCATTACTATAAAGAATAGTATAAGAAAATGTATACATCTTGCCATTAACAACTACACGGACAAAGTGTGGAATCACCACAATAATCTTTTTATGTATAATAACTGTATCACACAGAATTTAATGTACAGAGCAAAAAATGACCAGGTCCTCATGACATGAGAAAATCATACAACAGACAAAGGTTGAGACAAAGCTTACTCTCCTAAAATGTTTTGGTTAGTATGATTGCAGTCCATGTCACATAATGCTGGTTAGATAAAAATGAGATGTTGCATAATTCAGCGAGCCTTAGCATAAACCTTGAAGGGGCGCGGTACACGTGTGGTTCCAGTAACTCCTTCTGTACTTAACACGACTCCATCAGGAACAGAGAAAGAGAACTTCTGAAATAAACCCACCAAAAACAGGAACAGCTCCATCTTGGCCAGCCCTTCTCCGAGACACACACGTTTCCCTGAGGAGTTCACAAACACACACACGTGGGTTTAAAAGCTCAAGATAAAAACTGATGTTCTGGGTCAGATCATGTGTAACATTGAGTTGAGTGTGGTTTACCTGCAGAGAAAGGCAGGAATGCTTCTCTCTTTATAAACTTTCCATTAGCGTCTAGAAAGTGTCCTGGGTTGAAAGTGTCTGGAGTCTCCCATTCTGTCTTGTCGAACAGCACAGAGGTCAGCATGGGCAACAATGAGGTACCCTATGAACAAAGATCCACAGGGTAACACCAAGCAATGCTCACATTTTTCATTCCCATATGTTTCCAAGAAATAAGCCTGTTAAAACTTTTTGAACAACTGTATGGATGCACCTTGGGTATGAAGTAACCGCCAAGTGTCGTGTCTTTGGCGGCCATTCTGAATCCGTTGAGAGGAACAATGTTTCCCATCCTCTGGATCTCATGGATGACAGCGTCAGTGTAGGGCAGGTTGGGTCTGTCCGCCATAGTGGGCAGGCGGGTTTCTCCAATCACTCTATCTATTTCTGCCTGGACTTTCTCTAGAAATACAAGAAATTTAAGTATTTATGCTTGGAACAATTTGGTGAGAAAAAGTGAGTATAGTCACCTACCCTGGATGTCAGGGTTTTTGATGAGGTAAACCAAAGCCCATTGCAAAGTGGTGGAGGTTGTCTCTGTTCCAGCCAGGAACAGATCCACAGAACACATAGTCAGATTGATCTCATTGAAGCCCAGATCAGACTCTTTGTGCTGTTCAAGAATGCAGAGAAGACACAGTAATGAATGACTGTACAGCTGTGCGGTGCAGCACTCTATGTGCAACGCATGTTGTTCACATACATTCTCCATTTCGATGAGGAAACTGTCAATGTAGTCCCGGGGATTGCTGTGGTCCAGGTCCTGCTTATGCCTCTGTACCTCCTGACTGATGAAGTCAAGGATGTCATTGAAGTGGCTGAACATTTTGTTGTGAGGGCCAGGCAAGTGCTTCATCACACCAGGCAAGGCCTCATAGAGCTACTCGAAAGAAAACAGTAGATAAGAGACAATTTCATTCACCTTTTGTGACAAAGTCAACCACACACACACACAGGCCTCCCAGTTGTTACTTCCACAATCCCACCAGAGTGCCATCTCTCTGTCAATGACTGAACTAAGTGGATGTTATTGACTTACTAGACCCCATATTGAGCCCTCCAGCATGATAACTTCAGACAAATACTTCAGCATGATCTGGAAGTTGTGGTCGCTGTAGTCAAACCGTTTCCCCATCACCATCTGGCAAATGATGTTGGATACAGCGTTGTTGAAGAGACCTGCTGGGTTGAAAGGTTCACCTGGAGAAGAAGAATGCACTGTTCAGGGGATACTGTTTTATTGCTACTGATTATGAGCTTATGCTTTGGTGATTGTACACCACCTTTCTCCTTCTCTATCTCCTCTTGCAGGTACCGGATCTCCTCGCAGATGCTCTGCTCCATGATACTTTTGCCCAGGCCAAAGTTTCGTAAGGTAGACAAGGCGAATCGCCGCTGTCTCTTCCATGAGTCACCATTGCTCATGAACAGACCACCTATGCACAAGCATGCAGAGGAAATAAGAGTTAATGGCTTATGGGGAACTCATTACTGCATTCACAGCACGAGGCAGGGAAAGGGAGATTTTCACACCTGAGGTTCCTAAGTAAAACCTGTCATTGATTGGGCTGTATGGTCGATCCACAAAGTTCTCGGCCTGTGTCACCACGGCTTCCTTTACCATCTTGCACCCAGACACAACCACCAACTTGTCATTGCCGAAGTTGATGCTGAACACATTCCCATAGACATCAGCCAGCTGAGGACAATAATAATAAAATCAGAGGTGAACCACAGAGCACTTCTGCATCACACTTTATGAGTTGTTCAAAAACAAAACAAAACAAAACCTACCAATGTCTCTGTGGAACATTTAAGTGGAAGTGTGCTTTGAAGTTTAATTCGTTATTTGACCACCAGGTGTCAGTATCTGCCATTAGTTTATATATTAAAATGAATATTTTAAGCACAAATGCACATTTCCTAGTGTGTGAACAATTTAAAATTGCATTCTCCAGGTGAATAAATAAAAAGTTATACATTTTGTTATTGTCCATGTAATTCCATTATCCTGATAGCAATTGTGCAATAGTGTTTGTGAATTATCTTGTGTGACCTTTGTTGAGACATTCTGATACATTTAAAATCAAACTTAAATTTGATTTGATTTGAATTGAATGTAAGGAGAAGACTTCCTTTTATTAAACATTTACCTTGGTAAAATAAATGTGTAGATCTTTGTCCAAATTGAAGAAATTCCCCACCAATGGGAGACCCCATGGTCCTGGGGGATAATTTGGAGGATTCCTGTTTCTGAGGTAGTGTGCTATCAGTAAGAAGAGAAAAAAAAACAGCAATATTCCTTTGAGGTCAAATCCCAGTAAAAAGTTGTAAAGCCACATGGTGAACGAGTCAAACCAGCAGCAGCAACAGGAAGAGGAAAGTCAGAGTGGAAAGGTTTGTGCCTCAGGATTTTCTTCATCTGCACACCGGTGCTTTTATAATGCCTCTTCACATTGGAGTTAATCCTTTTGTGGGTTGTACCGCTAACATTACTCAACAGAAAGAAAAAAGGAAGAAAAAAATCTGTGATGCAAAGTCAGTACAAAGGTGCTTATGACAATGTACTTACATAACCAGTCACAGACCACACCTACTTTCCCCTGACAAACAAGACCTCTGTCATGGCAACATGACACTTAAGGTAATGGGAATCACGCATGAGCAACAACATGCAGCAATATGATAACATACATGCAAAACATCCTCTGTCTTTCAGTAACCTTAGACAGAGATTGGGTGTTCAGAGTGTAAACAGAGTAAAATCAACAATACAAAGTGCAATGGGAATAAAAAGTATCTAACTGGTCCATTGTATACAGTTGCATGAAAATAAAGGGAAATGGGTCCTGTACACAATTAAAACTGGTCTCTACAACAAAGTAGAAAATCAGAGAAAAAGTATGTAGTCTCTGAGAAATGCATGGATAGTGCAGATCTTATGTTATCAGATGTCTTTTATATATCCAAGAAATCTTAGAAAACAAATATTTTTAGGGAATTTATTATTGATGTTGAGACAGGTGGAGTAATTTGACAAACATTAGTTGAGAGCTAAAAAACACACACAACACTGTTATTGTATTAGTCAGCTAAAGCTTAGCAGCCTGGATATCCATCATATGGTGTCATTTATAGATGCAAAGTTCACAAGACTGTCTGTGTGTCAGAGTGCAAAATACCATATTGTCCTAAAAGAAAAAAATGTGAAACTTTTAAGTAACACAAATCACAAGACATTGTGATCTAATGGATGTATAAATGCATAATATATAATAATAAATTATCGAGTCGATATTAGCTTATGACATTATGTAACACTCAATGGATCAACAGTTTATGAATTAACGAACAAATCATCAAATCAACATCTTTGTCTGAGTTCTTACTGGACTGGACTTGTCAGAGCAGTGAATGGATCAGCCTCTACAAAAGCAACAGATAAACTTGTTCTAAAGGATTTGGTCTTCTAGTGTCAGAGGGATAGATAGATATTACTGTATGTACATTGTAGGATAGTAGATATTTTGAAATTTAGGTATCACATATTAACTGTCTAAAGGGGCACTCCACCAACTTCACACTAACTGTCAGTTTATTTTTTCAGCTCAGGCTTAGAGACTGCTAATTTTCAACAGAAACTTTGCATTCCAGACTGAGGGTGAGGAGCATAAAAGATGTGGGCATTTAGGCAGCAAGGGTCTAATGAAAAGATGTTTGGTGTTACATTTGCAAATTTTATACCTGGACATGGGCAGTAGGCATGTAAAGAAAAGAAACAACTCCATTCTGGCCAGGTGCTCCCCCAAACACACACGTTTACCTGTGAAGAAACAGTTGACAGCAGTTTAAGGTTAGTAGATTCCTAGTTTTCCCTTAGAAACTATGTTAGCTGCAATTCTTGTAAGCCAAATAGTGTTATAGAAAGCGGAGGAAAAAAACCTGCTGAAAATGGTAGGAATGCGTCTCTTCTGCGGAAGTTGCCCTCTGAATCCAAGAAATGTTCAGGATTGAAGATATCTGGAGTCGCCCACTCATCCTTATCAAAAAGCACTGATGAAAGGATTGTAGTAATAGCTGTTCCCTGGAAAAACAGTCATGAGATATTATCTAATATCAGTAAATAATCATTTATAAATTTTATAGCTGGACATTCACCACCAAGTAAGTCTGGTAAATAGTTCTTCACCTTGGGTATGAAGTATCCTCCCAGTGTAGTGTCTTTACTGGCCATTTTGGGGAATCCCAGAGGAACAATATTCCCCATCCTTTGAATCTCATGGATGACGGCATCAGCGTAGGGCATGTTGGGTCTGTCGGCCAGTGTAGGCTGACGAGACTGTCCAACCACTCTGTCTATCTCTCCCTGGACTTTCTCTGGGTGAGGAAGCAGAGTCAGAACTATGGTTCAAATAGCATAAAAAACATCCATAAACTCCATGGGAATATTCAGGTGCTTCATATGGCTAATGAGGAGAAAGTGGTAGCAGATGTTTCTGTCCCAGCCTCAAGCAGATCGATGGTGCAAACGAGCAGGGTCTCGATGTTGAAGCCAGTGTGGGGATCCTTCTTCTTCTGGCAATGCGACAACAGAAAACACTGTTACTGTACGACATTAAACACAGTGCTCTGCTCTCATATTCTACTTTATATTAACCATGGTTCGAAAATGACATTTTACAGTAATAATATATCAAATAGTGGACTCTTTGTCAGACAAATCAAATGTTTGTTTTTTTTCACAAAGAAAATATAACAAGTGTATACATAAATGGTACTCTCTCAGCATTGTTAATTTAAACTATTGGCACATCATGACTGCAATGGCCAATATGTATGGAGACATTTTGTCAAGTTTGAGAGAAAAAATTGATTGTTTTGGACAGTAAAACAATCCAACAAGAAAAAGTTGTGAAACCTTTAAAAAAAAAAAGTAATTTTTTATTATTTTTTAAATTGAATTTTACTTTTTAATTGCATCTTGATCAGGAAAATAAGTTTGGAATCAGGACACTAAATGGAGTCTGAAATAATCAGTAAGTTTTATGAGCCAGCTCATGGAAAACTCTGAGAGGCATGTGTGGAGCACTATTGAGAATATTTTCAATTTGCCTAATCATCCCTATAAAGCAAAGGAGAGTTTGAGGGGCGTTATACTATATCATTGTTTTGAACACTGGTAGGAACCCAAACACAGAACACGAACAATGATAGTGGTTGAAAAGATGACAGTGTATTGCAAAAAGGGGAAGGGGAAGGGGATGAGAATGAATAGCAGGGAGGAATGTCCAGTGGCTGGTGGGGAGAAGATGAGGGCAATGGCAGAATGAGGTTGGTGTGGCAGGCTGAGTGGCGGACAGGCTGGTTGGTGGAGCAGACGGAGTGGCAGGTGAGTAGCTGGAGCACAGAGAAATTCAATATATTAATCGCACTGTATATGGAGCAGAAAACTGTTCAAATGCTTACAAAGTGTAGAAAATCCTTCAAACAAAGTCTTAAGACCTGGCGTCTAAAAAGTCAGGCATGTGAACACTAGAAAGTGCATTGTTAATTCCATTATTATTATTTCTGTTATTACTGGCTAACATGCTGCTAACTTGTCCCATTTCCTCTTCCTGTTCCCAGATGGTCAGAGTTGCATGGCTTATATGGTGTATCTATTTTATTAACAAGGTGGTATGATCGTGTCTTACAACTCTGCAGGGCTTATGTGTTAGGTGCATGATATTACCTCTTTACTAACTTGTAACTGCATCTTTTTAACATTATATCAAGATTAACATTATGATTATCATATTTTATTCATGTTTTATTGCTTACTGTTGCTCTACATGTCTGCATGCATCCAGAAATGGTTATAATCAGTATTTTTGGGTTGTGTTTCATTGCATTGTCTTCAATTGAAAAATAGACACATTTCTCTGTGTGCCATCCTCATACATTATAAATAGTAGTTTTCATCTGTACTACAAAGGACTAGCTCTATATCAGCAGGAGCTGGAAGTATAACATTTTCATCATGTTCTTCATGCTGTCTCTCTAAGCTACTGCTGCTGCTGCTGTTGAAGTTTTATCTGAACAACCACCCTGGATATGAGGGTTCTTGATGAGGTAGATGAGGCCCCACTGCAGGGTCTTTGAAGTGGTTTCACTGCCAGCAAGGAACAGATCCAGACAACACAGAACCAGGTTTCTTTCATCAAAGCCCGGTTTACTGTTTCTGTTGCACTGTCAGGCAGAGTGGAGAGACAAACGTATGGTCAAGTTTGAAAAGAGATAGTTTGTGTTTCTCATTTCAACAGTTGTGAGCACCTACTTTCTCTTCTAGGAGAAAGGTGTCAATGTAATCTCGTGGGTTGCTGGGGTCCAGATCCAACTTGTGCTTCTCTATCTCAGACCTGATGGATGCCTCCAAAGATTTGGAGTTGCTGAAGATGTCATTGTGAGGCCCAGGCAGATGTTTCATCAGTGCTGGGAAAGCATTGTAGAGCTGTTTGGAGAGAAAATAAGGGACTTATTCAGTGGTGCTATTTTAAATCCTTTGACAAGTAAAATGATATCAAAGTGGCTTTCAACTTTTTCTGCTGTTTTAAATTCATGCTGTATGAGTGAAATCAGTAACTGCAGATATGCACAAATCTGCATTCTTTGAGCTGCATAAAATACACAGTAAATTTAAAAAGAGCAGCCACAGTGTAACATACTGTAGACTACATGTTTAACATGATATATTTCTTCTCAATTACACTTTCCTATTGACATGTATTAAGAACTGGCTTGTTAACATGTTGGTTTTGATCCATGTTATGAATGGATGTCGCCATGTGAGGTTGTTCAGTGTGTCTGAGCTGCTTTTGCATCTTACTAGAGCCCATATGGAGCCTTCCAGATAGGCCATCTCTGTCAGATTCTTCAGCATGCTCTGGAAGTTCTTGTCACTGTAGTCAAACCGTCTCCCAAACATTATCTGGCAGATGATGTTGGCCACTGCATTGTTTAAGAGGGGCACGGGGTCAAATGGCTCACCTGAACAAAAGAAAAGTCTCATGTAACGCTGCACTACATATACTGTGTTTTGATTTATTGAGTTATATTTTGCTCTCTTTTCTGTTGCATTGTGTTTGCCAACCTTTCTCCTTCTCCATGGCCTCCTGCAGATGGCGACTCTCTTCACAGATGCTCTGCTCAATGGTGCTCTTGGCCAAACCAAAGGTACGTAATGTGGCCATGGCAAAACGCCGCTGTGTCCTCCACATTTTCCCATTACTGAAGAAAAGACCCGCTGAGCAACAAAGAAACCAAATAATTTTGCTCAGACAGCAGGCTGATACTTAAATTCTCTCATGCTGCATATGTGTGCTATAGATTTGTGTGAATCACCTGAGTTTCCTGAATAAATTCTGGTCACCATTGGGATGTAAGGCCAGTCCACAAAGTTGTCAGCTTGTGTCACTATAGCTTCCTTCACCATCTTCCACCCAGTTACAAACACTGTTTTGTCTCTTCCCAGACACATACAGAACACATTCCCATAAACATCGGCGACCTGTGGATGCAGGAGCAGAGAATAAGCGGCCTGTTGTCTGGCATGTGACCCTGATAAGTAAATTTTCTGTTACACTATCAACAGGTTTTTAGCATTACCATAGTCTACCAAGTTGGGTGGATCCTTTTTGTTCAGAAAATACGCCATGAGGAGAATGGCAAAAATAAAAAGCAGCACTCCCCTGATGTCAAGCCTCCACATTGTGAAGCAGAGGAGAAGACTGATGAGGATCAGTGTTTGGCCCCTCATTTCCCTCATCATCTATTCCTAGTTAGCGATGGGCTGGTGCTCTGCTGATTCACCGCTTAAGTCGACATAATGATCTATGTGTTTGTGACAGGAAGTTGGGATATCTCTTCACTAAACAAATGAGAAATATAGACTAAGAATTGACTGAAAATATACCCGAACATAAAAATGAGCAGTAAACACAAAGCTTTCAGCTATGAATATCAGAAAGTGCTTTGTATTGTAAGGCTAAATTATCAACTAATAGTGTAGTTAACTTCCAACCAATCACTACCATGCACATGTAGGGTAAAGGTAACCACTGACCCAAACCATTTGATCCTTCAAGCTAGAAGAGCCAGCGAGATGGGAAGACCAATTCAACCATTTGATCCTTCAAGCTACAAGAGCCAGCAATATGGGAAGACCAATTCACATCCCAGTGTGAACTGATAGTATAATTTGGATAAACAACCCCTACCATTAGCTATCATAACTCACCTCTAAGAGCCAGTCACACACAGAGTTGAGCTGGCACCAACTTTAATCCCACTGCGAAATCTAATCGTCAGGACTTGAATGACCAACCCAAGGACTGATCACTGGGCAAATCAGCATAAGGCACAAGACATGCTGCACAATATGCCATAATCCAGTGACATTTACCAGAACACAGACATGCACACACACACACACACACCCTCAAATGGTATGGACCCCTGCCGTTTGCAGATTGAGCAGAAGAGAGGAGTGTAAAACCCATGGATTTACAAATGTAGTTTTAGATTTTTCTGTAAGGACAATTAATACTGTATGTTAGTATGTCTGTATATATCACAATATGTGTTGGTATGTACTTTAGTTAGACTTTTATTCCACTGCCTTTACGCCCAGAAATGTACCACTGACATAATCCCATCATCCATGATAACACTGTCATGTGTAATACCATTCTGCTTGTTTCACTTTCAGAACACTAAAGCTATTATCAAAAATTCAAAATCAAGAATCATGCAATTGCTAGATTGTAAATACTTTGATTAATGGAGTTAACATATTCAGGAGTTGAACCCGACTGTCCATGAACAGGAGAGGACAGACTCTCCTCCCCCAGAACTCTGCAACCCCTGGGATTGGCTAGGATGCACCTTCTGGGTGGGCGGACCAACACTTTAAAACAGTGTCTTAACTGAGACTCTAGGCTGCTTTTTGCTGATTTTCCAGGCTGGTTTTCCAGGCTGGCTGCTGGCTGCTGGTTGCTTCTTTGTCTACTTGCTTTCTGCCATGCCAGTGGAAAGCTTGCATTTTGCTAGTCTGAAGATGTGACTCAAAACAATCAGAGGTGAAACCTCAGAATCTAGAGTCATGAGTTGAGGATCAAGCCTAGGAGAGCATGAGACCCTGAACCAGGAGCTCTCTTCTAATGGGAACTTTCCGATTCCAGACCGGCTGACTCACTCATCAATCATTACAAGATTCAGACTCCAACTTCTCACCCCAGCAAGTTGGACTCCATTCTCCACAAGAAGCCACCCCAGGGAGCAAGCAAGTAGTCGTATAAAACCTTCATCAACTTGTTTAAACCCTGGTGCTTTCATAATTTGTAACTTTAATCAGCAATTCAGAACGAAGCTGTTGTACTGTTGATTTGACTTGATTGATTTGAACTACACAATAGATAACTCTGCATCATGCATTTGAATCATTCACTGGCCATAGCCTTGCGTACCAGTTTCCCCTTTCCCTCTTGTGTCTTGTTTGTAAAAAGTGTTTAGTACTTGTAGCTGTAGTATTAGTAATAAATGTGTATGTAACTAAAGTGTACTTGTTTGTGTTTTCTTATGCTTGCATCTCGGTCATTTAACCTTAAAAGACCTTATACACTTGCAAAATCATAATTAAGATTAATAACAATCATCATTCTAATTGACCTCTCTTGTGTGGCCAACAAGGAGAACTATTTCCCTATTATTTTACCTTCTCTAATACGAGTTATGTCCTGGATGAATAATTTCATGTTAGAGTTGTGCACAAAAATAACTTATAATTCCCCCATAAAATCATAAAACTATTTGAGTGCACAAATTCCTACACTGTTGTTTTAGGACAGACTGGAAAAATTGTGAACCTGTCCCTCAACTCCCATGTTGTAGCCATGAATATATATTGCATTGTGTTTTTACCAATGACTTAAACCAGGGTTGTGACACATATCATCAAATTATTTATTATTCATTTACAAATATATTCAAATGATTTGTCAATGATTAGTTTAATATTAACTAATGGCTTATAAATGACCCTAAAAGGCATCATTACTATAAAGAATAGTATAAGAAAATGTATACATCTTGCCATTAACAACTACACGGACAAAGTGTGGAATCACCACAATAATCTTTTTATGTATAATAACTGTATCACACAGAATTTAATGTACAGAGCAGAAAATGACCAGGTCCTCATGACATGAGAAAATCATACAACAGACAAAGGTTGAGACAAAGCTTACTCTCCTAAAATGTTTTGGTTAGTATGATTGCTGTCCATGTCACATAATGCTGGTTAGATAAAAATGAGATGTTGCATAATTCAGCGAGCCTTAGCATAAACCTTGAAGGGGTGCGGTACACGTGTGGTTCCAGTAACTCCTTCTGTACTTAACACTACTCCATCAGGAACAGAGAAAGAGAACTTCTGAAGTAAGCCCACCAAGAACAGGAACAGCTCCATCTTGGCCAGCCCTTCTCCGAGACACACGCGTTTCCCTGAGGAGTTCACAAACACACACACGTTGGTTTAAAAGATAACAATTGATGTTCTGGGTCAAATCATGTGTAACATTGAGTTGAGTGTGGTTTACCTGCAGAGAAAGGCAGGAATGCTTCTCTCTTTACAAACTTTCCATTAGCGTCTAGAAAGTGTCCTGGGTTGAAAGTGTCTGGAGTCTCCCATTCTGTCTTGTCGAACAGCACAGAGGTCAGCATGGGCAACAATGAGGTACCCTATGAACAAAGATCCACAGGGTAACACCAAGCAATGCTCACATTTTTAATTCCCATATTTTTCCAAGAAATAAGCCTGTTAAGACTTTTTGAACAACTGTGTGGATGCACCTTGGGTATGAAGTAACCGCCAAGTGTCGTGTCTTTGGCGGCCATTCTGAATCCGTTGAGAGGAACAATGTTTCCCATCCTCTGGATCTCATGGATGACAGCGTCAGTGTAGGGCAGGTTGGGTCTGTCCGCCATAGTGGGCAGGCGGGTTTCTCCAATCACTCTATCTATTTCTGCCTGGACTTTCTCTAGAAATACAAGAAATTTAAGTATTTATGCTTGGAACAATTTGGTGACAAAAAGTGAGTATAGTCACCTACCCTGGATGTCAGGGTTTTTGATGAGGTAAACCAAAGCCCATTGCAAAGTGGTGGAGGTTGTCTCTGTTCCAGCCAGGAACAGATCCACAGAACACATAGTCAGATTGATCTCATTGAAGCCCAGATCAGACTCTTTGTGCTGTTCAAGAATGCAGAGAAGACACAGTAATGAATGACTGTACAGCTGTGCGGTGCAGCACTCTATGTGCAACGCATGTTGTTCACATACATTCTCCATTTCGATGAGGAAACTGTCAATGTAGTCCCGGGGATTGCTGTGGTCCAGGTCCTGCTTATGCCTCTGTACCTCCTGACTGATGAAGTCAAGGATGTCATTGAAGTGGCTGAACATTTTGTTGTGAGGGCCAGGCAAGTGCTTCATCACACCAGGCAAGGCCTCATAGAGCTACTCGAAAGAAAACAGTAGATAAGAGACAATTTCATTCACCTTTTGTGACAAAGTCAACCACACACACACACAGGCCTCCCAGTTGTTACTTCCACAATCCCACCAGAGTGCCATCTCTCTGTCAATGACTGAACTAAGTGGATGTTATTGACTTACTAGACCCCATATTGAGCCCTCCAGCATGATAACTTCAGACAAATACTTCAGCATGATCTGGAAGTTGTGGTCGCTGTAGTCAAACCGTTTCCCCATCACCATCTGGCAAATGATGTTGGATACAGCGTTGTTGAAGAGACCTGCTGGGTTGAAAGGTTCACCTGGAGAAGAAGAATGCACTGTTCAGGGGATACTGTTTTATTGCTGCTGATTATGAGCTTATGCTTTGGTGATTGTACACCACCTTTCTCCTTCTCTATCTCCTCTTGCAGGTACCGGATCTCCTCGCAGATGCTCTGCTCCATGATACTTTTGCCCAGGCCAAAGTTTCGTAAGGTAGACAAGGCGAATCGCCGCTGTCTCTTCCATGAGTCACCATTGCTCATGAACAGACCACCTACGCACAAGCATGCAGAGGAAATAAGAGTTAATGGCTTATGGGGAACTCATTACTGCATTCACAGCACAAGGCAGAGAAAGGGAGATTTTCACACCTGAGGTTCCTAAGTAAAACCTGTCAGCAACTGCACTGTATGGTCGATCCACAAAGTTCTCGGCCTGTGTCACCACGGCTTCCTTTACCATCTTGCACCCAGACACAACCACCAACTTGTCATTGCCAAGGTTGATGCCGAACACGTTCCCATAGACATCAGCCAGCTGAGGACAATAATAATAAAATCAAAGGTGAACCACAGAGCACTTCTGCATCACACTTTATGAGTTGTTCAAAAACAAAACAAAACCTACCAATGTCTCTGTGGAACATTTAAGTGGAAGTGTGCTTTGAAGTTTAATTATTCTGATGTTTTATTATTTGACCACCAGGTGTCAGTATCTGCCATTAGTTTCTATGTTAAAATGAAAATTTCAAGCACAAATGCACATTTCCTAGTGTGTGAACAATTTAAAATTGCATTCTCCAGGTGAATAAATAAAAATAGCTGAAATGGCTTCAACTTTTTAGTTCTTTGGAAAAGTTATACATTTTGTTATTGTCCATGTAATTCCATTATCCTGATAGCAATTGTGCAATAGTGTTTGTGAATTAGGGTAAACGTCCCTATTAAGCCCACATACCATAAAAGTTCACTTGCAACTTCTGAGTCAAATTTTTAAAAAAACACATCATAATTCGTTGCTGTTTGATGTTTCTTCTAATAAAGCTGCTTGTTACATGAATGACACTTTTTTATTGTAAGTCAATCAGATTTGTCAATATTGAGTTATCGAATCATATGTATGACATGTGCCTTCTGATCCCAAAAGAAGTTGCAAAAAAACTTTGGTGATTTTGGTATCCTCAGAAGATAACATTTTTTGCATATTTCTACTCCTACTTTCGGTAAATACTCAATTGTTATCAAAATGTAAGAGATTAGTGTTGTGAATAAGACATATGTTAGAATATTACTTGAATCAGAAATATTGTTTCTTTTGAAAAGAAAATATGAGTTTTAGCAAGCAAGCAAACAGACCACATGCTGCATCAATACAGTAGCTGCATAATATGGTTCATTGCAATGACATAAAGCATGATAAGTACTTATAGTTTACATTTTTGTGTGCAGTTTACATTATTATACTGTTAAATAGATAATGAATGTGTATTTTTATCGTTATTTATTTTTTAATTAACATTTTTATCTGGTGGGCTTAAAGGGGACGCTACCAAAAAAATCCCACTGTTTGGGGTGGATATAAATGAGTATAACTAATTATTTTTCTGCATGATCAATTAATATTCTTTATGTTATGTTAGCCCACCATGTATGGATTTATTTCATATAGTTGTTTTTTTAATGTCATGTGCATAGAATAAAATATTCTGTCTTTTAACCATAAATTCACTGATGTTCCCTTTAAGCCCATCTGCTCCCATTAAGCCTGCTTGACTGTGTTTTAATGGGGATTTTGTCCCTTTTGACTTTTGAACCATTTTCCTCCCTAATTTTAACCTCAGGTCATGAATCAGCTCAATAAATCAGATAATTAATACCCATATTTAAATATCACTGATATTAAATAGGTCAATTCATTCTGGACAGCCCTATATTCTATCCTAACAGAAGCAATATTTCTTAACTTTTCAGATAAGCTTTAGTTTAAGATGAGATAATGAGCTTCAAGATGTTATGACTTATGTCTCCTCACAATGAACTGTATGTTTTAATGTATATCTACAATGAACTGAATGGTTTTAAAAAGCGTTCTTACAATGTTTTCAAACTACTAGCCTAAATGTGATTAACATTTGAAAATCAGTTAAATTTATTGTTTAGTTGTAAATACTGAAATTGACTCATTTACCATCCCTAGAACATTAGTATTGAATTATTTTCTTTCAGTCAGTTGGTGTTCAGAAATCTTCATAAAAACATCTTCGTACTTTCAACCAGCTGGCTGGACCAGAAATTTTGGCCAATTTCAAATGCCAACAGCACACCATGGGATAGAGATACAGACGAAATGACAACATATATTGAAAGATGAAGTATTTGAGAATGATTTCCACTATAGTTTTGATTTTGTTCCTAAATATTTTTTTGGATACATTCCAAAGAAGACATATTATAAGTTTAGCTTTTTCTGCGTTGACAACGCAGCAAAATGGCTGGTCACGCCTATTTCAAATGCCATTTACAGGCCATAGGATTGAAGTGGAGACAAAATGAAAGTAGCTATTGAGAGCTAAGGGATTACAGATTTGAACAGAACAAGTTTGTATTCTTAAGATTTTTTAATATATATATTTATTTATCAACAAATCATGAAGTGGGCTTATTTGAAACACCCATGGGCTTAAAGGATACGTTAGGTACCCATTAAGCTCATGCCAGACTCTTGACATATTTTGACAAATTAAACAAAAAAATCATTAGAAATTGGTATAAATGAATTAATGACAGTTCAATTGAGAGATTAGACTTTCATTTTAATGAAAATGTTCTCACTTAAATTGGAGCATTATATATTAAAATTGAAAAAATCTGAAGAGGGGATTTGGTGGGCTTAATAGGGACGTTTATCCTATCTTTTGTGACCTTTGTTGAGACATTCTGATACATTTAAAATCAAACTTAAATTTGATTTGATTTGAATTGAATGTAAGGAGAAGACTTCCTTTTATTAAACATTTACCTTGGTAAAATAAATGTGTAGATCTTTGTCCAAATTGAAGAAATTCCCCACCAATGGGAGACCCCATGGTCCTGGGGGATAATTTGGAGGATTCCTGTTTCTGAGGTAGTGTGCTATCAGTAGGAAGAGAAAAAAAACGAGCAATATCCCTTTGAGGTCAAATCCCAGTAAAAAGTTGTAAAGCCACATGGTGAACGAGTCAAACCACCAGCAGCAGCAGCAACAGGAAGAGGAAAGTCAGAGTGGAAAGGTTTGTGCCTCAGGATTTTCTTCATCTGCACACCGGTGCTTTTATAATGCCTCTTCATACTGGATTTAATCCTTTTGTGGGTTGTACCGCTAACATTACACAACAGAAAGAAAAAAGGAAGAAAAAAATCTGTGATGCCAAGTCTGTACGAAGGTACATAACCAGTCACAGACCACACCTACTTTTCCCCGACAAACAAGACCTCTGTCCTGCCATAGCAAGATGGCCCTTAAGGTAATGGGAATCACTCATGAGCAACAACATGCAGCAATATGATAACATACATGCAAAACTTCCTCTGTCTTTCAGTAACCTTAGACAGAGATTGGATGTTCAGAGTGTAAACAGAGTAAAATCAACAATACAAAGTGCAGTGGGAATAAAAGGCATCTAACTGGTCCATTGTATACAGTTGCATGTAAATAAAGGGAAATGGGTCCTGTACACAATTAAAACTGGTCTCTATAAGAAAGTAGCAAATCAGAGAAAAAGTATGTAGTCTCTTAGAAATGCATTGAGTGCAGATCTTATCTTATCAGGTGTCTTTAATATAACCAAGAAATCTTAGACAACAGAATTTTTAGGGAATTTATTATTGATGTTGAGACAGGTGGAGTAATTTGACAAACATTTAAACTACAGTTTAGCAGCCTGGATATCCATCATAAGGTGTCGTTAATAGATGCAAAGTTCACAAGACTGTCTGTGTGTCAGAGTGCAAAATACTATAGCGTCCTAAAAGAAAAAAATGTAAAACTTTTAATTAACACAAATCACTAGACATTGTGATCTAATGGATGTATTAATGCATAATATCTGTTGGGTCTCACTAGCGAACCGCATGTTGCAAGACCATCAAGAAACTCCACTCATGGATCCAGGTTATCAAAACTAGAGATTCCCCTCTTATCTGCCTCTTTTTCACCTCCAGCAGCTCAAGGAGCAGCTCTCAGCTCCCCTTTCTCCTCACAGCTCGATGCTGGAGCAGCTCTCTGCTGTCTTGTGTGGCTTGCTCACAGCAGACACACACAGAACTCTTTTTCTTTACGGCAGAAGACACGAGAGCCTGCCTAAGGCTCAGAAACTAAGTTTCCTAATGCCAGCAGCTACCACACAAGTCTGCTGGCTGGTTTAACAAGTACAGGAGCCACGAAACAGAGTTAACTTGCCGCTAACGCTACACAA
The DNA here is from genome assembly GCF_963924715.1 of Thunnus thynnus. NCBI lineage: Eukaryota > Metazoa > Chordata > Actinopteri > Scombriformes > Scombridae > Thunnus > Thunnus thynnus. Next base: position 24,925,703 of record NC_089524.1, on the reverse strand, counting down.
AAGAGTAACCTGGGCCCTCTGACCTGCACGGCCGGAGTGCAGGTCAGTGGAGCCAAACCCTTCTCAGCCTGTCTCTTCCACGGATTCACCAGCTAAGAAGCAGCGCACCACAAAGCATCTCTCTCTTCATGGACTGGCAACAACTGGGCAAAGCTTTGCAAACTTTGGTTCAAGACACCACATGGTCTGGCCTTTGTTTCTCTGGTTCTCTTTGTCAGCCCTATTGTCTGCATGCCATGTGCTCAGTCACCAGGTGACTGCAGCCATCTTGCCATTGTCTTTCCCACACACACACATACACACTCATACATACAATTGTATTTAGGTACACTTAGCTAGATTAAAATTGTGTGTTTTGCTCTTTTACCTTTTGTTAAATAAATGCTTTTGGATATACCTGTAGTCTGTTTTAATGTTGCACAAGAATGTGAATTGAATTGAATTGCTCTGCAAGGAACTCCAAAATCCTTCAACCTTAACCAGTTATTGATATGGTAATTTTGTTTATAGTTATTAAGTTAATTGTTAAGAAAAGTTCCAAATTGATAGATTAGTACACTTTGAGACTGAATTAGCTATCTTTTCCCTGACTCCAGGGTGGTGCCCTGTTATTATTAATTCTTATTAATAATTTTATTGATTTTAATAATTAATGATTATCATGATAATCATTAATTATTGCTGATTGCCAAACTTGTAGCCAAGGCCCAACATATCTCATGAACTCCTGTGACTCCATATTAATAAATGATCAAGTCAATATTAGTTCATGACATTATGTAACACTCAATGGATCAACAGTTTATGAATGTCACACATTAATGAACAAATCATTGACTCAACATCTCTGGCTGAGTTCTTCTTTCTCAGCTCAGGCTCAGAAACTGCTAATTTGCAACAGAAAGTCTGCATTACAGACCATAGACTGTAAAAATAAATATGGACGTAGTCACTGTGACGTCACCCATTGGTTTGTGAGCTGCCATTTTAAAGCCTTGAGTGTCGTGATTTGACCATCGCCATCTTGGATTTGACTGTCGCCATGTTTGATTTTTGGAGCCAGAAGTGACCATATTTGAATGAGAGGGTGGAGCTGACCATAGCGCCAGCTGCTAGCTTGGTTAGCACGGTGTATTTACAGTCTATGGTTATCATTGATAATACTAATGCTAATGCTAATTTTGGCTAGCAAAAACAGGCCTAAAAACATTCAAACAAAATGTACTCACCGGAAAAACTGAACATTTAACGCATTAGAGGGTCTTTTATCACAACCAAACACTGAACAAGACTTTTTTAGGCAACCAAAATGTTACAATTAACTTTCATGAACTGAAAACACACTGTGAAATAGCAGCAGCTACGCCTATACACCATGGTTACGTTACGTAATCAATGTTGTCACCGTGGTAGCAACTTGTCAATCACAATCATGATGTATTGATCATGATGTATACTTGATGTATACTTGAAACTGGTGATTGAGACTATAACTTCATTAGGAAAATGTTTACTGAGGTAATGAATCAAGTGAGAAGTATGGTCGTTTTCTCATAGACTTCCATAGAATCAGACCTCTTTTTGCAGCCAATGGAGTTGCCCCCTGATGGCCATTAGAAAGAATGCAGGTTTAAGGCACTTTCACATTAGCTTCACTTCTCGGACCAGGAGCTACCCACTTGATACAGACTGACAGTGTGGAGTTAAAAGATTTTGTCCACTCTTTTTTAACCCCTTAACACAGGGCTGACTCAAGGCATAGGCCATATAGGCAGTCGCCTAGGGTGCCACCTTGTCTGATGGGCGCTGGTCGCCCTCAAAGGAAAAAATAAATTAAATAAATTAAAAATAGACAAATAAAAATTCGCCACTGGGCGCCCCTCCCTATTTTCTGCCTTGGGATAAAATATGAAATCACAAATATCACAAAGAAAGATAGAAATACACATTGCACCACTGTTCCTCACAATTTTCCATCTGCTCTGCACCTGTACTATGCGCACTGAAACAGAGGGATGATGCATCACAAACAAAGTCTGTGACGAGATGTCAAGAGGCAGATATTCTGATTTTATTTCATTATGAAAAGGTCCAAACCTTCAGGTGCACAAGGAAGAAAACAGACAAAAGAGGAGGGGGAAAAGAAAGCCCAATGTAAAGGTATGTTGTCTCATGTTAAAATTAAAAAGCTGTTTGGTGTGTAACGTTTCATCTGTAGCAGCTAGCTAGCTAAGTAGCAATAAAGCTAATGCTAGATAATGATGTTACAATAGCTGCTAGACTCAGATAATGTTACAGATTGAAGGATATGAATCTGAATGGCAATCAGTATCTAGCTATCTAGGTAACTGCTCCTTCCTACAACGTAAGGCATTGTGCTGAAATTTCACTGACCAATATCAGTGATAATGGCTAACGCTATGTCCATAAACAGATTTCTGCATTGAGTTGCACCAGCAATGTGTAAGTTGACAAGAGCCACTTGGCATCGTAGCACATTGTTAGTAAGCTAGATTGATATTTAAATATCATATCAGATTTCTGCATTGAGTTGCACCAGCAATGTGTAAGTTGACAAGAGCCACTTGGCATCGTAGCACATTGTTAGTAAGCTAGATTGATATTTAAATATCATATCAATAAATTAGGTCTCTACTGGATTACTGTGTTGTGAAATGGGAGCAATTAATGAGAAAATGATGATATGTGACAGAAAAACTGCTGCTTTACCACCAGTGAGTTATGTGACATGTTATGATTTACATTTATTAATGCATAAGTCACAACTTAGTAATAATTTACGTTATAACTGAGTTTGAATTTACACACAGCTGGTGCAACAGGCTGCAGCAGTTAGCCTATTTGTTCTACTCTGCAGCTACATGTGTTTGCATGTAAAAGGCTAATATTTACTTTATAAGTGTCCAGATGCACTGTGGAAATATCTGCAGAAGCCTCCAGCTGCTGGAGAAGTTACATCTGATCTCCCATCTACACCACTCTCTGAAGCAGGTCAGTTCAGCCAGATATTCGTTGTCTCTGTGTAATTGATAATACACTGCTTTGTTGTCATTATTATTACTATTGTTGTTGTTGAATGTTACAATTACACATTGTTAATAATTAAATGTAGGTCTTAGTCAAATTAAATAAAGTGTATTTGTAGAGTGCTACTTTATATGCAGTAGAATGACACAAAGGACTTAATGCAATGGTGTAACAGTCTGGATGTTTTGTATGTTTGAATACAGCTGCAAGTGAAGCAACATCTAACATCATATCAAACACTCCAGCTACCCTCAGTGAAACACAACCTGCAGCAGGTGAGTTCTGTTCATTGTATGTTACAGCTGCAGTTATGTAACTAATGTCAATATGGACAAATCCAGACACATTTTACTCTAATTCTATCAAATATTCACAATCAGTTATGAACCTTTTTCACTCATGTAATTGAACAGTACTGGTCAACTGTTTTCTATAATTTATGCTTCAGATGTGTTTATTGCCTGATATGTTGTAATTTATGAATCATTGTGTGTTCTTACTAAAGGATTAATAACTATATTTGCAGGAATGTTGGTGGGGTAATGTGGTGGGGGTAGGGGCAACAAATCCTTATCTCGCCTATCTCGCCTAGGGCACCAAAATGGCCATTTGGCACACCCAAATGGAAAAGCTTATAACAGAAGAACTTTATAACAGAAGAACTGTAAGGCCATGATGCATGTATTAGGCTGTACAAAGGTGCTTAAGCAATGTACTTACATAACCAGTCACAGACCACACTTACTTTCCTCTGACAAACAAGACCTCTGTCCTGCCATAGCAAGATGGCACTTAAGGTAATGGGTATCACTCATGAGCCACAGCACGCAGCAATATGATAACATACATGCAAAACCTCCACTGTCTTTCAGTAAACTTAGACAGAGATTGGATGTTCATAGCGTAAAACAGAGTAAAATCAACAATACAAAATGCAGGTGGAGTAATTTGACAAACATTAGTTGAGAGCTAAAGAACACACACACCGTTGTTATTGTATTAGTCAGCTAAAGCTTAGCAGCCTGGATATCCATCATATGGTGTCATTTATAGATGCAAAGTTCACAAGACTGTCTGTGTGTCAGAGTGCAAAATACCATATCGTCCTAAAAGAAAAAAAATGTAAAACTTTTAAGTAACACAAATCACTAGACATTGTGATCTAATGGATGTATTCATGCATAATATATAATAATAAATTATCGAGTCAATATTAGCTCATGAAATTATGTAACACTCAATGGATCAACAGTTTATGAATGTCACACATTAATGAACAAATCATTAAATCAACATCTCTGGCTGAGTTCTTACTGGACACCCTGCAGCGAGCCAGTCAGTTCCCAGTTAACCAGTTCAGATACAGTAGTGTTTTCCAATCTTAGACCCAAAAGCTTGTCAGAGCAGTGAATGGATCAGCCTCTACAACAGCAACAGATAAACTTGTTCTAAAGGATTTGGTCTTCTAGTGTCAGAAAGATAGATAGATATTACTGTAAGTACATTATAGGATAGTAGATGTTTTGAATCTAGGTTTCACATATTGATTGTTCAAAGGTGTACTTGTCATGGAAAGACTGAAAAGACTAAACACACACACATGAAATAATACACAAAACACTGCTGGGTTGAAGTTTAAAAATTATAATTATACAATAAGGATACAGAACACACAAAGATTTGCATCAACTTGTCTCAACAACCAAAGAGCAAACCTAATCTATTATAGTGTCTGAAGGAACAGAGAAATGATCTGTGAGTGGTCAATGGCACACAGCCACAAGATATACATCTGCATGCACATGTACAAAGCAAAGGAACAATGATCTTACTCCCACAATTCTGTACATTAAAATGATAAACCAATCATCTGATCATCTCATCACCTCAACACACTCCACTGACTTCACACTAAAGATCAGTTTACTAGATAAGTTTATTTTCTGAGTTCAGGCTTAGAGACTGCTCATTTTCAACAGAAACTCTGCATTACAGACTGAGGGTGAGGAGTATAAAAGATGTGGGCATTTAGGCAGCAAGGGTCTAATGAAAAGATGTTTGGTGTTGCATTATGGGAAATGTGAGGATCCAGCGTTTTCAGAGCTTCGCCCTTACTAGGGATAAAAAATCAGTATCTCTCAGCGTCTGTTGCTTAGATTTTGTCCACCCTTTCTTCAAATATCTCTTGTGAGCTGGAGTACCTCTTTAAACGCCTTCATTCTGGACTAATCCTTGAAGATTGTAAATTAAATGTTAGTATTAGTATAGTGAGCTGTTATTGATGATCTTAAAATCCCTGCACACTCATTCTGGTCTTTGTTAATGTTAAAAGTCTGAGGCAGGTTTCCCACTTACTGTAGGTGCAACAAAACTAACAGGAAAGTTGGGTAAATGTTAGTCAATTTTGATTGTACTCATACACACATTTTTAAGAGGAGGTATGCTTTGACAAAATAACTAAAAACACCTCTTTCGGTGGACCATGACTATGCATGTGCCTTAATCATTTATGCACCAAATCTCAACTCAATTTTACACATCAAAGTATGTTTACAGGCCTTGAGGAGTACTAAAAAATATGTGAAAAAAAGTTTCATAAAGCCCATTTTGGCTCCAGGTGTGGCCTGCGCCAAGTCTGCTGAATTGCCTAAAGTGATGTCACTTGAGTCAGTGTCGGTTGGGTCTGAAGACTACAAGTTTGAAATAAAAATAATATCTGGGTGTGGAGGTTAGAAAGGAGTGCAATTACCAGATTTCTTTTTGCACACTCCTGCTTGCTTCAAGTAAGCAAGCAGCTCCAGGCTACGTTAGCTGCTACTAGCATAACACACCTGAATCTCTGATTAAAATGTCAGCAGTCACGTTGCATTGTGGGTAATGTAGGAACCAGGTTCTGACAAGGAGGAACAATGTGTGGAATTAAAAGATGATTTTGGTTATGCTGCATTGATTTTGACCCTTTTTTGGTGGAGTACCCTTTTAATACTTGTCAATATCTTCTGATCTACATGACTGATCGTTTTATTTCATTTTTATTCATTTTGTGGAGGATAATATTCATATATTACGCCAACTAGTTTTCAGCTGCAAGTCAGATCCAACTTGTGATATGGAGAACATGGAGATCCTTGTTATTGAGGCTTTGTGTTTGACTGGGATGAGAACAGCTGAAACAATGGAGAGCATTAGCGAGGCATGGCTAATATCCTGAAGCTCTGGGGGGAATAGGTGAAGCCATGCACTCCCTCCAAGCTGGGCATTTCTCCAGGAACAGCAGAGAAGGTGAAGCGTTGCAGTAGGCATGTAAAGAAAAGAAACAACTCCATTCTGGCCAGGTGCTCCCCCAAACACACACGTTTACCTGTGAAGAAACAGTTGACAGCAGTTTAAGGTTAGTAGATTCCTAGTTTTCCCTTAGAAACTATGTTAACTGCAATTCTCGTAAGCCAAATAGTGTTATAGAAAGCGGAGGAAAAAAACCTGCTGAAAATGGTAGGAATGCGTCTCTTCTGCGGAAGTTGCCCTCTGAATCCAAGAAATGTTCAGGATTGAAGATATCTGGAGTCGCCCACTCATCCTTATCAAAAAGCACTGATGAAAGGATTGTAGTAATAGCTGTTCCCTGGAAAAACAGTCATGAGATATTATCTAATATCAGTAAATATTCATTTATAAATTTTATAGCTGGACATTCACCACCAAGTAAGTCTGGTAAATAGTTCTTCACCTTGGGTATGAAGTATCCTCCCAGTGTAGTGTCTTTACTGGCCATTTTGGGGAATCCCAGAGGAACAATATTCCCCATCCTTTGAATCTCATGGATGACGGCATCAGCGTAGGGCATGTTGGGTCTGTCGGCCAGTGTAGGCTGACGAGACTGTCCAACCACTCTGTCTATCTCTGCCTGGACTTTCTCTGGATGAGGAAGCAGAGTCAGAACTATGGTTCAAATAGCATAAAAAACATCCATAAACTCCATGGGAATATTCAGGTGCTTCATATGGCTAATGAGGAGGATGAACTGACTTACTCTGTATCTCTGGGTAGTGCATCATGTATAGGAGAGCCCAGCGTAAAGTGGTAGCAGCTGATTCTGTCCCAGCCTCAAGCAGGTCGATGGTGCAAACGAGCAGGGTCTCGATGTTGAAGCCAGCCTGGGGATCCTTCTTCTTCTGGCAATGCGACAACAGAAAACACTGTTATTGTACGACATTAAACACAGTGCTCTGCTCTCATATTCTACTTTATATGAACCATGAAACAAATAATCAGTAAGTTTTCTGAGCCAAGCAAAACTCTTGAGAGGCATGTGTGGAGCCATATTAAGGATATTTTCCATTTGCCTAATCATCCCTATAAAGCAACAGAGAGTTTGAGGGGGTGCTATACTATATCATGTCTAAATTCAATAGTGAAAAAATATATTTACCACCCTTCAGTTACAATAGTTTGCTATTATGTGAAGAAGCATTTAATCTTTTCTCTGTGCACAAGAGGTTAGGTTTGTATTTTGCACAGATGAATAGGCCTTTTTTGTTTGTTTGTTATTGCACTCTTTCAAGCCATTTCCATTATGGGACAATACAGTTTCCATTACATTTGACTGTATACATTTTAAACGAGTTCAAGGAAGCTTTACTGAAAATATGGTAACAGCTTACCTTCTCCATCTCTGCCAGGTATACATCAATATAATCACGAGGGTCATCAGGGTTCCACTCCTCCTGGTGCCTCTCTATTTCCTTTTGCAGGAACACTTTAATCTCCTTGTAGTTAGCGTGGACAGTCTGGTGAGGTCCCGGCAGGTACTTCATCAAACCAGGAAAGGCATCATACAGCTGTTGATGGAACAAACTTTCAGGTCAGTAAAAGACCAGCACTGCAGTTTGTTCTGTGAGTACAGCTCAATAGTTGAACTCAGGTGACAGATCAGTAATTACCTGAGTCTGAGCTGAGCCAGCGAGCAAAACAGCCTCACTGTCCAACTCCAGAATCTTGCAAAAGCTTTGATCACTGTATTCAAAGCGATGTCCAAAGACCACAGAGCAGATGATGTTACTCACTGCATTAGATATAGTGTTCTGGGGGTTGAATGGTCTTCCTGGGAATATATTGAATACAATTCAAGTTATGATGAATATTACGTATTCATAACAGACAAAAAGTATTTGTTCAAAGTGAGTCTACCTGCCTTGTTCCTCTTTGAAAGCTTCACAAAGGAAATGGCATTCCTCTTCAGTATATTTTTCCAGTGATTTCTGGCCCTCTCCAAAGTAACGCAGGTGAGTGTTGGTAAACTTCCTCTGCTTCTTCCACAGGTAACCATTGCTCATAGCTATGCCTGTGATTTGATGTTATATCAAATTATTAACAAAGCAATTAAGCACTGCACACAGATTGCTGCATGTACTTTCATAAATATATGTACTGTGCTTGTTTATTAATTCTCTGCCTTTACAGGTTGAACAGTAATACAACAATTAATTAACAATAATTAAGAAATGAAGACAATGATTTATACAAGCTATGATGAGATTGCCTTTTTTAAACTGGCAATCAGCTTCAGTTATTGTCAGTCCCTAACCTCTGCTGTGCTGAGTTTGGCATTAGATCATAGATGCTAAAATATCAAATTCACTGTATATATATTCTGCTTTCACATCATACTTTGTTCTATGCGAGTTCACTGACTGAATATTTAGATTCATCCTTCTATGGGGAGAAAAGAGATTTAATAAAAGACACTTGTGGTACCATTCATTCACTTACTCACCAATGCCCTTGAAAACAGCATGGAAGAGGGGGACAATAGGTCGATCAACAAAGCTGTCCAGCTGGCTGACGAGAGCCTCTTTGACCATCTTATATCCTGAAATAAACACCATCCTCTCACTGCCTCTCCTCAAGCTGAACACTGGGCCGTATTCCTTAGCAAGCTGCATATCAAATAAAATAAAAAATATACATACTTTGTATGCATTTGACCGACTTTTGTAGTCTTTCAATATATTAATCATACTGTAAATGGAGCAGAAAACTGTTTTTTGTCAGTTGAAATGCTTACAAAGTGTAGAAAATCCTTCACACAAAGTCTTAAGACCTGGGGTCTAAAAAGTCAGTGAACACTCTTAATCTAGAAAGTGCATTGTTAATTACATTATTATTATTTCTGTTATTACTGGCTAACATGCTGCTATTATTGTGTCTTAGGTGCATGATATTACCTCTTTACTAACTTGTAACTGCATCTTTTTAACATTATATCAAGATTAACATTGTAATTATCATGTTTTACTAATGTTTTATTGCTTACTATTGCTCTGCGTGCATCAAAAAATGATTATGATCAGTATTTCTTGGTTGTGTTTTGTTGTATTATCTTGCTTGCATGGCTACATTTACTGAATGAAATGAAAAAAACATGAACTCACCATGCTCTATTCAAGTTTTTATTTAGTAACTAACCGACATTCAATCAATCAAATCAATTCAAAGTCTGTTTTGTAAGGCCCTACCCCCTATATAAAGCAGCATGACATATAATATTGGTTTCAGTAAAATCCATGAAAATTTTGTCCTGACCTTCTCCATTGTCTTGAAATCAACTCCTGTGAAGACATTTCCTAGAAAAGGCACAGCCCAGGGTCCCGGTGGAAAGCTGTGAGGCCTCCAGTTTCTGACCACATCAGTTAATAATAACACTACAAAACTGAACAGCAGCCAACCAGTAAAGTCCATAAACCCAAAAAGTGCTTGAAAAATCATGGTGAAGATTTGCCAAAGGACCTCTGTGAAAGCAGTTAGATACTGCAGACAGAATCGTGGTGAGTCTAACTTTATCTGGGTGAGAAACTGGAAAAAGGTCCCAACAAGGGGATGTTATGTAATACTGGCCTCTCATGTCCTGTGAGTGAAAAACAAGATTGCAGCTTGAACTGTTTCAGCTGGTTGTTGACTGTATGCACATGTGGTGCATGTTGAGGACACAGGGAGGCCTTCCTGGAAAATTAGAATACATAAAATAATAATTTTAAGGAGAATTATTTGTCAGTACAGCCTAGATCAACAATTCAGTTGTCAAACAAAGTAGGATATGTAAAGGCATGTTCAAATACATTTTACAATAGATGTGTTTTTATGTGGGTGTATACTGTATAACAACCATGTTTAGTAGATAGTTGTGTCACTATCTCAAAATACATGAATTTAGCTAATAGCTACATTTGACTTTGTGCGGGTGCAGCAATAAAATAATGTAAGTCGTTAATCATTATCATAAATCAGTGATTAACGTGAACTTCTCTTCATCCCATTTATGACCTTCATCACATCAAACCCACCAGACTTCACCTGCAGTTAACAGAGATTTGTCAAGTCATGTGTTTGCTTGTAAAAGGTTAATATCTACTTTATAAGTGTCCAGATGCACTGTGGAAATATCTGCAGAAGCCTCCAGCTGCTGGAGAAGTTACATCTGATCTCCCATCTACACCACTCTCTGAAGCAGGTCAGTTCAGCCAGATATTCGTTGTCTCTGTGTAATTGATAATACACTGCTTTGTTGTCATTATTATTACTATTGTTGTTGTTGAATGTTACAATTACACATTGTTAATAATTAAATGTAGGTCTTAGTCAAATTAAATAAAGTGTATTTGTAGAGTGCTACTTTATATGCAGTAGAATGACACAAAGGACTTAATGCAATGGTGTAACAGTCTGGATGTTTTGTATGTTTGAATACAGCTGCAAGTGAAGCAACATCTAACATCATATCAAACACTCCAGCTACCCTCAGTGAAACACAACCTGCAGCAGGTGAGTTCTGTTCATTGTATGTTACAGCTGCAGTTATGTAACTAATGTCAATATGGACAAATCCAGACACATTTTACTCTAATTCTATCAAATATTCACAATCAGTTATGAACCTTTTTCACTCATGTAATTGAACAGTACCGGTCAATCGTTTTCTATAATTTATGCTTCAGATGTGTTTATTGCCTGATATGTTGTAATTTATGAATCATTGTGTGTTCTTACTAAAGGATTAATAACTATATTTGCAGGTATGTTGGTGGGGTAGGGGCAACAAATCCTTATCTCGCCTATCTCGCCTAGGGCACCAAAATGGCTAGAGTCGGCCCTGCCTTAACATCCACCCTTTTTATAGAATTTTCGCCTATTTGGCACACCCAAATGGAAAAGCTTATAACAGAAGAACTGTAAGGCCATGATGCATGTATTAGGCTGTACAAAGGTGCTTAAGCAATGTACTTACATAACCAGTCACAGACCACACTTACTTTCCTCTGACAAACAAGACCTCTGTCCTGCCATAGCAAGATGGCACTTAAGGTAATGGGTATCACTCATGAGCCACAGCACGCAGCATTATGATAACATACATTCAAAACCTCCACTGTCTTTCAGTAAACTTAGACAGAGATTGGATGTTCATAGCGTAAAACAGAGTAAAATCAACAATACAAAATGCAGGTGGAGTAATTTGACAAACATTAGTTGAGAGCTAAAGAACACACACACCGTTGTTATTGTATTAGTCAGCTAAAGCTTAGCAGCCTGGATATCCATCATATGGTGTCATTTATAGATGCAAAGTTCACAAGACTGTCTGTGTGTCAGAGTGCAAAATACCATATCGTCCTAAAAGAAAAAAAATGTAAAACTTTTAAGTAACACAAATCACTAGACATTGTGATCTAATGGATGTATTCATGCATAATATATAATAAAAAAATTATCGAGTCAATATTAGCTCATGAAATTATGTAACACTCAATGGATCAACAGTTTATGAATGTCACACATTAATGAACAAATCATTAAATCAACATCTCTGGCTGAGTTCTTACTGGACACCCTGCAGCGAGCCAGTCAGTTCCCAGTTAACCAGTTCAGATACAGTAGTGTTTTCCAATCTTAGACCCAAAAGCTTGTCAGAGCAGTGAATGGATCAGCCTCTACAACAGCAACAGATAAACTTGTTCTAAAGGATTTGGTCTTCTAGTGTCAGAAAGATAGATAGATATTACTGTAAGTACATTATAGGATAGTAGATGTTTTGAATCTAGGTTTCACATATTGATTGTTCAAAGGTGTACTTGTCATGGAAAGACTGAAAAGACTAAACACACACACATGAAATAATACACAAAACACTGCTGGGTTGAAGTTTAAAAATTATAATTATACAATAAGGATACAGAACACACAAAGATTTGCATCAACTTGTCTCAACAACCAAAGAGCAAACCTAATCTATTATAGTGTCTGAAGGAACAGAGAAATGATCTGTGAGTGGTCAATGGCACACAGCCACAAGATATACATCTGCATGCACATGTACAAAGCAAAGGAACAATGATCTTACTCCCACAATTCTGTACATTAAAATGATAAACCAATCATCTGATCATCTCATCACCTCAACACACTCCACTGACTTCACACTAAAGATCAGTTTACTAGATAAGTTTATTTTCTGAGTTCAGGCTTAGAGACTGCTCATTTTCAACAGAAACTCTGCATTACAGACTGAGGGTGAGGAGTATAAAAGATGTGGGCATTTAGGCAGCAAGGGTCTAATGAAAAGATGTTTGGTGTTGCATTATGGGAAATGTGAGGATCCAGCGTTTTCAGAGCTTCGCCCTTACTAGGGACAAAAAATCAGTATCTCTCAGCGTCTGTTGCTTAGATTTTGTCCACCCTTTCTTCAAATATCTCTTGTGAGCTGGAGTACCTCTTTAAACGCCTTCATTCTGGACTAATCCTTGAAGATTGTAAATTAAATCTTAGTATTAGTATAGTGAGCTATTATTGATGATCTTAAAATCCCTGTACACTCATTCTGGTCTTTGTTAATGTTAAATGTCTGAGGCAGGTTTCCCACTTACTGTAGGTGCAACAAAACTAACAGGAAAGTTGGGGAAATGTTAGTCAATTTTGATTGTACTCATACACACATTTTTAAGAGGAGGTATGCTTTGACAAAATAACTAAAAACACCTCTTTCGGTGGACCATGACTATGCATGTGCCTTAATCATTTATGCACCAAATCTCAACTAGGCTTGCAGTTTGGTGTTGAAACAATAAACAAGACTGGTTGCCTTTGACTTAAAGGGGAACTCCACCAATTTTACACATCAAAGTATGTTTACAGGTCTTGAGGAGTACTAAAAAATATGTGAAAAAAAGTTTTATAAAGCCCATTTTGGCTCCAGGTGTGGCCTGCGCCAAGTCTGCTGAATTGCCTAAAGTGATGTCACTTGAGTCAGTGTCGGTTGGGTCTGAAGACTACAAGTTTGAAATAAAAATAATATCTGGGTGTGGAGGTTAGAAAGGAGTGCAATTACCAGATTTCTTTTTGCACACTCCTGCTTGCTTCAAGTAAGCAAGCAGCTCCAGGCTACGTTAGCTGCTACTAGCATAACACACCTGAATCTCTGATTAAAATGTCAGCAGTCACGTTGCATTGTGGGTAATGTAGGAACCAGGTTCTGACAAGGAGGAACAATGTGTGGAATTAAAAGATGATTTTGGTTATGCTGCATTGATTTTGACCCTTTTTTGGTGGAGTACCCTTTTAATACTTGTCAATATCTTCTGATCTACATGACTGATCGTTTTATTTCATTTTTATTCATTTTGTGGAGGATAATATTCATATATTACGCCAACTAGTTTTCAGCTGCAAGTCAGATCCAACTTGTGATATGGAGAACATGGAGATCCTTGTTATTGAGGCTTTGTGTTTGACTGGGATGAGAACAGCTGAAACAATGGAGAGCATTAGCGAGGCATGGCTAATATCCTGAAGCTCTCGGGGGAATAGGTGAAGCCATGCACTCCCTCCAAGCTGGGCATTTCTCCAGGAACAGCAGAGAAGGTGAAGCGTTGCAGTAGGCATGTAAAGAAAAGAAACAACTCCATTCTGGCCAGGTGCTCCCCCAAACACACACGTTTACCTGTGAAGAAACAGTTGACAGCAGTTTAAGGTTAGTAGATTCCTAGTTTTCCCTTAGAAACTATGTTAGCTGCAATTCTCGTAAGCCAAATAGTGTTATAGAAAACGGAGGAAAAAAACCTGCTGAAAATGGTAGGAATGCGTCTCTTCTGCGGAAGTTGCCCTCTGAATCCAAGAAATGTTCAGGATTGAAGATATCTGGAGTCGCCCACTCATCCTTATCAAAAAGCACTGATGAAAGGATTGTAGTAATAGCTGTTCCCTGGAAAAACAGTCATGAGATATTATCTAATATCAGTAAATAATCATTTATAAATTTTATAGCTGGACATTCACCACCAAGTAAGTCTGGTAAATAGTTCTTCACCTTGGGTATGAAGTATCCTCCCAGTGTAGTGTCTTTACTGGCCATTTTGGGGAATCCCAGAGGAACAATATTCCCCATCCTTTGAATCTCATGGATGACGGCATCAGCGTAGGGCATGTTGGGTCTGTCGGCCAGTGTAGGCTGACGAGACTGTCCAACCACTCTGTCTATCTCTGCCTGGACTTTCTCTGGGTGAGGAAGCAGAGTCAGAACTATGGTTCAAATAGCATAAAAAACATTCATAAACTCCATGGGAATATTCAGGTGCTTCATATGGCTAATGAGGAGGATGAACTGACTTACTCTGTATCTCTGGGTAGTGCATCATGTATAGGAGAGCCCAGCGTAAAGTGGTAGCAGCTGATTCTGTCCCAGCCTCAAGCAGGTCGATGGTGCAAACGAGCAGGGTCTCGATGTTGAAGCCAGCCTGGGGATCCTTCTTCTTCTGGCAATGCGACAACAGAAAACACTGTTATTGTACGACATTAAACACAGTGCTCTGCTCTCATATTCTACTTTATATGAACCATGAAACAAATAATCAGTAAGTTTTCTGAGCCAAGCAAAACTCTTGAGAGGCATGTGTGGAGCCATATTAAGGATATTTTCAATTTGCCTAATCACCCCTATAAAGCAACAGAGAGTTTGAGGGGGTGCTATACTATATCATGTCTAAATTCAATAGTGAAAAAATATATTTACCACCCTTCAGTTACAATAGTTTGCTATTATGTGAAGAAGCATTTAATCTTTTCTCTGTGCACAAGAGGTTTGTATTTTGCACAGATGAATAGGCCTTTTTTGTTTGTTTGTTATTGCACTCTATCAAGCCATTTCCATTATGGGACAATACAGTTTCCATTACATTTGACGGTATACATTTTAAACGAGTTCAAGGAAGCTTTACTGAAAATATGTTAACAGCTTACCTTCTCCATCTCTGCCAGGTATACATCAATATAATCACGAGGGTCATCAGGGTTCCACTCCTCCTGGTGCCTCTCTATTTCCTTTTGCAGGAACACTTCAATCTCCTTGTAGTTAGCGTGGACAGTCTGGTGAGGTCCCGGCAGGTACTTCATCAAACCAGGAAAGGCATCATACAGCTGTTGATGGAACAAACTTTCAGGTCAGTAAAAGACCAGCACTGCAGTTTGTTCTGTGAGTACAGCTCAATAGTTGAACTCAGGTGACAGATCAGTAATTACCTGAGTCTGAGCTGAGCCAGCGAGCAAAACAGCCTCACTGTCCAACTCCAGAATCTTGCAAAAGCTTTGATCACTGTATTCAAAGCGATGTCCAAAGACCACAGAGCAGATGATGTTACTCACTGCATTAGATATAGTGTACTGGGGGTTGAATGGTCTTCCTGGGAATATATTGAATTCAATTCAAGTTATGATGAATATTACATATTCATAACAGACAAAAAGTATTTGTTCAAAGTGAGTCTACTTGCCTTGTTCCTCTTTGAAAGCTTCACAAAGGAAATGGCATTCCTCTTCAGTATATTTTTCCAGTGATTTCTGGCCCTCTCCAAAGTAACGCAGGTGAGTGTTGGTAAACTTCCTCTGCTTCTTCCACAGGTAACCATTGCTCATAACTATGCCTGTGATTTGATGTTATATCAAATTATTAACAAAGCAATTAAGCACTGCACACAGATTGCTGCATGTACTTTCATAAATATATGTACTGTGCTTGTTTATTAATTCTCTGCCTTTACAGGTTGAACAGTAATACAACAATTAATTAACAATAATTAAGAAATGAAGACAATGATTTATACAAGCTATGATGAGATTGCCTTTTTTAAACTGGCAATCAGCTTCAGTTATTGTCAGTCCCTAACCTCTGCTGTGCTGAGTTTGGCATTAGATCATAGATGCTAAAATATCAAATTCACTGTATATATATTCTGCTTTCACATCATACTTTGTTCTATGCGAGTTCACTGACTGAATATTTAGATTCATCCTTCTATTGGGAGAAAAGAGATTTAATAAAAGACACTTGTGGTACCATTCATTCACTTACTCACCAATGCCCTTGAAAACAACATGGAAGAGGGGGACAATAGGTCGATCAACAAAGCTGTCCAGCTGGCTGACGAGAGCCTCTTTGACCATCTTATATCCTGAAATAAACACCATCCTCTCACTGCCTCTCCTCAAGCTGAACACTGGGCCGTATTCCTTAGCAAGCTGCATATCAAATAAAATAAAAAATATACATACTTTGTATGCATTTGACCGACTTTTGTAGTCTTTCAATATATTAATCATACTGTAAATGGAGCAGAAAACTGTTTTTTGTCAGTTGAAATGCTTACAAAGTGTAGAAAATCCTTCACACAAAGTCTTAAGACCTGGGGTCTAAAAAGTCAGTGAACACTCTTAATCTAGAAAGTGCATTGTTAATTACATTATTATTATTTCTGTTATTACTGGCTAACATGCTGCTATTATTGTGTCTTAGGTGCATGATATTACCTCTTTACTAACTTGTAACTGCATCTTTTTAACATTATATCAAGATTAACATTGTAATTATCATGTTTTACTAATGTTTTATTGCTTACTATTGCTCTGCGTGCATCAAAAAATGGTTATGATCAGTATTTCTTGGTTGTGTTTTGTTGTATTATCTTGCTTGCATGGCTACATTTACTAAATGAAATGAAAATAACATGAACTCACCATGCTCGTTTCAAGTCTTTATTTACAGCTGAAAAATATTTCTAACTGACATTCAATCAATCAAATCAATTCAAAGTCCGTTTTGTGAGGCCCTACCCCCTATATAAAGCAGCATGACATATAATATTGGTTTCAGTAAAATCCATGAAAATTTTGTCACGACCTTCTCCATTGTCTTGAAATCAACTCCTGTGAAGACATTTCCTAGAAAAGGCACAGCCCAGGGTCCCGGTGGAAAGCTGTGAGGCCTCCAGTTTCTGACCACATCAGTTAATAATAACACTACAAAACTGAACAGCAGCCAACCAGTAAAGTCCATACACCCAAAAAGTGCTTGAAAAATCATGGTGAAGATTTGCCAAAAGACCTCTGTGAAAGCAGTTAGATACTGCAGACAGAATCGTGGTGAGTCTAACTTTATCTGGGTGAGAAACTGGAAAAAGGTCCCAACAAGGGGATGTTATGTAATACTGGCCTCTCATGTCCTGTGAGTGAAAAACAAGATTGCAGCTTGAACTGTTTCAGCTGGTTGTTGACTGTATGCACATGTGGTGCATGTGGGGACACAGGGAGGCCTTCCTGGAAAATTAGAATACATGAAATAATAATTTTAAGGAGAATTATTTGTCAGTACAGCCTAGATCAACAATTCAGTTGTCAAACAAAGTAGGATATGTAAAGGCATGTTCAAATACATTTTACAATAGATGTGTTTTTATGCGGGTGTATACTGTATAACAACCATGTTTAGTAGATAGTTGTGTCACTATCTCAAAATACATGAATTTAGCTGATAGCTACATTTGACTTTGTGCGGGTGCAGCAATAAAGTAATGTAATTCGTTAATCATTATCATAAATCAGTGATTAACGTGAACTTCTCTTCCTCCCATTTGTGACCTTCATCACATCAAACCCACCAGACTTCACCTGCAGTTAACAGAGATTTGTCAAGTCCATACAGTATTCAAACAGTATCATACATGAAATGTAACTGAGGCTATTAAAGAAATCACTTGTTTACAATTTTTAGTTGTAATGGTGCTATTCAGCATAATAAAATGTGGTCTGATGCAGGTCTTCTTGCAAATATAAATGTTGGAATTTGCCAACAATCCTGTTTACATATCTGCATCAGCAACATCTTTGTGTGTTACAGAAAATTCTTTAGAGGATACAACCAATTTTATGACAGACCTCTTGCCCACAACCCAAATGACCAAGGTTTTATCCATAGCAGTGCCTCCTCTTCAATAAAAGCATTTGGCAGGATAGTCATGCCACTTATTATAGGCTTTAGCAAATGTGTCAGAATTATTCCTCACAGCTCAATGTTGTGGCAGCTGCAGATCTCTCCTCAAAAATGGCCATTTATTATCCTTAATATCTTCCTAAATGAACAAAGAAATTCCACCAGACTTACATCAGAGGAAGTGAACCAGTTTATTGAGAGCATGACTTATTCTGGAGGAAAATACATTGTTTTTTGGGGGGTTGCAATAGTCAAGAGTTTTCTGGAACTAGCCTCTTGTAGCTTTAATAGGAAGTGCACATCACTCCTCCAGCATTGCCTTTAACATTCAGTCATGTGGTTGCAGCTTGGTTTACAGCCACAGCATTAATATTGTCCAAAAGGCTGCTGAGTCAACTCTGAATTTGACCAGAGGTATCAGAGGATTTTCATGGGACATTTACTGTTTTAGAGGCAGTGTTGTCACCATAAGGGAGTATAGGATGGAAGAAGAAATAAAATTTACAGATGTGTCAATAATGCCAATTTTAAAGAGGCCACAGAAGTCAGAAATGTCAAAGGAAGCTGCCAAATCCAGAGACATAAACAGCTGCATATTTGTGCTGTATCCCTCTAAAGCTAGAAAGTAGTCAATTCAGTGATTAAGCCCAACACACTTCTGCCGTCTTTGCTCAATTTGCAGAGAAATATGTAAATGTTTTCATCCTCCCCCTCTTTGGTGGGAGGATTGTGGTAATTAATGGCTACAAGTTTGTGAAAGAAGCTCTGGTCCAAGGCAGAGAGGACTTTGTAGATCGCCCCACCATACCGCTGTTTTCTGAACTGATTGGGAATAAGGGTAACGTGTGTTGCATTTTGATTGTTGTTAATTAGTGTTCAGTCAGGGTAGTACATTCGGCATAGTAGCATTTAGTTGGTGATTAGTACAGTCAGTTCCAGTTACTTCCAGTCCAATGCTTGTTGCTTGTGGCCTCTTCAAGCGGCTATCAGAGGAAGCAGCAGAAGAGATGGAACCAACAATCCAGCAGGAGTGCAACTATCTCACTAAGGCCTTTGACTTTCACCAAGGCACTGAAATCTTCTTTTTAAACACTTCTAATCAACCAATGTTTCTTAACTAGTTACAGGGCAGTACGCAACACAGAAGCATGCATTGGACCATGTACCATAGACCATGTGCATTTGACTCTCTATTGCTCTACTTTGTTATCTAAGGGACCACAACTTTTGCTTCATTTTGGCAGCGGCTGGCATTCTGCATTTGTTATACCAACCTGTTAATCATTCATAATCAGAAGACATCCACTCTGACACAGAAGATAACTGACTCCATGGAAAACAAGATTAATGGCCAAACCTCAACCCCTTGTCACCGAGAGACTGAATCGACTGCTTCCTCATAGAAATGGAAAAGGTGAATGTTTATGTTTTTGTTTTCATCATTTTCTGATGAAATAAATGTAAGACATAAACTGTCTTTTGTGTCATCAATAGAAAGGGGGACAGAGATTCTGGTTTTGGTTCTTGTTCTGGTCTCGACAATTTGTGTATTTGCACCCTGGACCTGTTTGGTGCTGGAACTGAGACCATCACTACTTTACACTAGGCACTGTTATATATGATCTACTACCCTCACATGCACACTGTTTGCATATGAGTAATGTCGGTCACACCCCACTCCTGCATCTTTTAAGAGTTTCTTGATATGATAATATCTCTCACAGGTCAGCCCTGTACTAAGAGTGAAAGCTTGTGGTATGTGTGACACAAAATTTTCCCCTCAGCCGTTGACGCGGTACACAAAATTCATATTATTTCCTGTTTTCACTGTGTGCAGAGATGGTACAGGCTGAAACTGATACTGTAGTCAGTTCATCCATACAGCCCTCTCAGACAGACAGACAAAACAGCCCTGTACTGATGCAGTCATCCATGAGATCCAGAGAAAGGACAACATCCCGCTCGGTTTGGTCCACATGGCAAACAAGGACACCATGCTGGAAAAGTACACAATCCCAAAGAAACATGAGAAAGACCTGCTTTATGTGTGAATTTGTATATTGTTTACCAGGTTTCATATTCTAGCAGCATAGCTTTTTGGCCAGCGACTCATATGTCATGCTATTCCCAAAAACACTTGATTGAACTTACAATGGTTTACAAACCAGTTCTTTTGAATTGCATTACTGCATGAAGATAACAACAACAACGAAAAAGATTTTTATACTGTATTGACACAAATGTTAAAAACCTGTTTTAAAAAATAACCTATATACTGGCAAATAGTCAGCATTTGTTTTTTGTTTTTAGCATTTTTAGTTAATTGCAGAGGTATGGTCCTTTAAGTTGCACTTTGGTGCTGCTGGTTCTCAGTTACTAGTGTTAGGTTGAGCAGTATGCTCTTTAATCATTAGTAGTTCCCTCTTTCTTTTTGGCTGGCTGGTAGTGGGCGGGGCTTATCAATTAACTCGGTGGCCAAGGTGTGATAAGGCTTCTGGGAAACAGCATCAGGAAGTGATTTTTACCGTGAGAGTGAGAGACTCAACACCGTCTTAACTTTTGTTTTTAGCCGTGAAACCTGCAAGCCATCTACCTCCAGCTTTGTTTTGTCGTTTTGGGATCAACTACAAAAAAACTTGAACAAGAACTGTCTACTGTAACATAAAATGTGTCTATGACACCACACTTTATGTTAGAGAATGAACTTTCCCTAGACACGCAAGACATCTGACTGTCGGTCGTTCTCATAACACTAGGCATCTTTTCACCTTGTAAATTTCACCTGTTTCTTTTTTTTATGGCAAACTAACTAAAACAGACATCAAAGAACAAAAAGAGATCTGTCTGATTTACTCTTTCATGAATTGTTTTTCCGCAGAGCACGATGATGCTACCCACACTGCACTCAGTTCTATCTGTTGAGTCAATGTGGGAAACTCCACACTCCTTCATCCCTTTCAAAGAGGTTAGTCAGGGGTTACAAACCTTTAAAACTCAGTCATGCGCTGTTGATCAAGAGTGTTAAAGAGATAAAATGAAACAAAAAGTAATTACCATGTGTTAGCATTGGGCCACTCCCTGTCCCAAACCTTACCGCCTTTGTGCTACACTGTGATAAAACCACCAACTATCCCAAACTGAACCATGTGGGTTTCACAACACAATTAATCACTGTGTTCCACTGCATTTATTGTGTTATATAATTAATAAATAAAGACTAATAAATAATACATTTAATTTGTACTGCACTTTTCATTCGCAGTGAATCTCAAAGTGCTACAGCATTAAAAACATACATACACAACATAAAGAAAATACATTAAGATGATAAAGCCTTCCTGAATAGAAAGGTTTTTAGGCCTGTTTTTAGGGTCTGTGCTGCACTCAGATGGTTAGGAAGGCTGTTCTACAAGTGTAGTGCAGCAGAGCAGAAGGCTCGACTCCCTCCCTCCCCCAATGTTGCGGAGCTTAGTACTAGGAGCCCGGAGGAGGAAGCTGCTAGCAGATCTGAAGGTGTGGGAGTGGAGGTTTGTGGTGTGATCAGTTCCTGTAGGTAGGGAGGCGCATGTCTGTTGATGCGTTTGGATGTGAGTAGCAGGAATTTGTTGTCAACCCTTAAGGAGACGGGGAGCCAGTGCAATGAAAACAGAATTGGTGTTATGTGTTGGTGTTTTTGCTCTCTCATTAGGATCCTGGCAGCGCCGTTCTGAATGTACTGGAGTTCCTGGATGCTCCTGCCAGGGATGCCTGTGAAGATGCATTGCAGTAGTCCAGTCTTGAGGAGTCTGTGAGTGAACCAGGGAGCAGAACATAAAAAATTGACCATACGTGTCTTGACATTTATACACCAAGAACATCTGCTGTAGTATTTTCTTCCTACACTATATTGTAGGTAATAATAATTTGGAAATATTTTGTTCTTAATCAATAGGCTTCTCCAATTAATGCTTTTATATTATTAAAGTAACCAACTATAACCAAATATGTAATGTAACCCTAAAACAGTTCAGTTTTTACAAATGATCACTGGGAACTAAATTGCTCTCTCCTCTCCTTTCCACTGCTACTTGGATTTGTCAAACTTGATAAAACTTGATGTTTGTATCGATAAACTACTACGACTGAGATTTGGTTCATGATTTTTTTTTTTTTTTAAATTATAACCGCTACGTGTTCACACTGGTTTCAGTCTGAGGTTTTGTGAGAAAAACATTCAAAGTAGCTAATGTGATGTTTATTGACTGTGTATAATACCTGCTGTCATTACGAATTGAGTTAGCTCTAAACTAATTATTTCAGTATTTCAGTAATTTAAGCTATATACTTCATGCATCAAGCACCGAACTCACTGCCACGTCACATATAGAAAAGTAGCACTTTTAGCTGTTTTCCTAATTTAAATAAATAAATAAAAATGAGGACAGCAATACTGAAAATTAGCAAACCTCAGCCTTGAGGTTTCTTTCATTTTTACATGAATGTGCACCCCCTCTGACTTCTGGGGTTTCCCTGTTGAAGCTTTTAAAGTTGGAGATGGAAAATAACCAGTGAAAGTAAAGCACAAAAAATCTTGTAGTTTGAGAGAGTCTCAACCTCTGCTAATATTTCATCAAACACAGTCAACACTCTGGCACTCTGAGGGACTATGAACATAAGCAACCAGCTCAATGAGAAATGTTATATTTGTTATATTGGTGGATTTTTTTTTTTTTTTTAATGTGAAGGGACCTCAAGATGACACTTTAAAAGGTAGACCATATATATTTCTTGTCAGTTCCGCAACAGTGAATTCTATATATGTTGTACATTTGTGATGTGGTGTGAAAATGTGTATGTGTTGATAGTCTTTTACTGCAATCCACTGTTTCTCCGCTCCATCAACACATTTAGAATTACTTTAATAAAATAATCAA
Source organism: Thunnus thynnus (assembly GCF_963924715.1). NCBI lineage: Eukaryota > Metazoa > Chordata > Actinopteri > Scombriformes > Scombridae > Thunnus > Thunnus thynnus. The sequence continues at coordinate 24,902,435 of NC_089524.1, read as the reverse complement.
TCAGGCTGCTGTGAAGTCACGGTCAGCATCTTTTTCAAAGTAGAAATTGATGTCACACTGTATGCTATGTAATGGGTTGATCACTTGGTTATCTGCTAACAGCAGCATGTTTAATAAGAGCAGGTGTTCAACATACTGATGTTTAAGGTCAACTGAATCCTTGTGGTGAGGAGAAACAGGTTACTGAAGTAGGACACCAAAGTACACAAACTAATGTTCAAAGTGTCTGCATTTACCAAAATACAACCAAACTAGGTCATTGGCCTCTTTAAGATGTTTCACTTCACACAGCAAAGATCACTTTAGTCGAATGCATTGCATACGGTAAGTCATCTGAGGAAGATGTAACTTCGATGGTATCTCTGCCTGAAGGCTAAATAAAGGAACACAGACCGCATGAAATTCTGGTGAGCTTTATCTTAACATATCTACCAACGTAACTTCGTTTGTAATGTTTGTTGTATCTTTGATAGAGGACAGTAACACAACTGCATTGATAGAGGAGACAGACGTGCAATGGATTCTAAATCTCTTATCATGCTGTGTAATAAACCAAATGTACAGATTTGACACACTGCATGTTAATGTCAGTTGTGTCAGCAGGTTAATGCAGTGACATAAATGTCATCTCTCTTATCAGCCATGGTGCATGTGTCACAGAGCTACTCTGACTGGAGCTACTTGTACTTATGTAAATGTTATCAGACAAAAACTTGCATTTGAAAAGATGAGAAGTTCAACAGAGCACTGTACCTCCTCCTCGTGTTAGCCAGAACATCTCCTGTACACCGATGGCTGAGGTGAGTTCCGAGTTAGGAAATTCCCATTAAGTAATTCTGTCAAAAAGAAATGTGCTGATTTATAATAGGAATAACTTTTGTTTATAGCGGCTGAGTGGGTTCTCTGAGATTAACAAAGATGAGCTGAGATGAATCTCTCCTCAACCATTTGGAAATGCATTACTACACTTCTCCTACTTTTTTCCATCAAGTGTGAGTATTACAGTATCTGTCTATCTGTCCACATTCATTTTACTATTAGACTGTTTCTCTCTGGTGCAGTTCAGTCCCTGATGCAATGTGAAAACTGTATTACAGTTTGGTAGCTGTGGTGGTTTTGAGTTATAAACCCTGTTTTTGCAGGTCTGACCACAGTGGTAAGTTAAAAAAAAAAAGTGTTTCAGTTTCTTGAAAAATCAAGTACTCAAGGAAAGAAACACATTTTTCCTTGACCCTCTCTTTGTAAATGCTCTACTTCAAAGCTAGCAGTAGAGATTGGCAGGAAGAAAAATGGGAGGAGATGGGACAGTTTTTGATGCAGGTCCTGAGTCAAAGAATTGCATTCCTGACAGGATTATTGCACAAAACTGTATTTCACAATGCAGCAGTTATTCATATGTCAATTTTAATAATTTAATCTACTTATAAAACCAAATATATTTTGATGTCTCTTTCTCAATCTTGGGCTCAAGTGCTATGAAAACCTGTGTATCTTACTTTTCTGGACAGGGTGCCCTCTGCTCCTGGCTGGCTGCCATCACTTCATCGCCCATGGCTACCTGACAGTCAAGCCAGCCCCACCCATCCTCATGGGTTCAAACCTGACAGTGTACTGCCACATCAGTGAATGTAAAGAGGGGTAGGAATGTTAGTAATATAACAATATAATGATATAATACCATAATGTGTTCTGTCTCTATGCTTATTTTAAAAGATCATTCACAGATTAAAAGACATGTTATGTTAAACATATGTTTTATGTACTCCCACATTCCTCATGAGAATAACTAAAAAGTTTTGTTCATGCAGTTGTGTTACTGTCTTCCAGGACCAGAATATCCCTGGAGGTAAATGGTGAGACTGTGGATCCTGGGAAGAGAGTAAATTGCACTACAATGATATTCAACCTGTCCAGTGTCAAGATGCCGCTATCTGCTGTGCTGTGCAAGCAGAATCATCAGATCGTCAATGGACTGGACCTACGTAGTGGGCGTATGTAGAGTTGGTTCTCTCTATTTAAAAAGAAAAGAGAATATTTGAGGAGAGTTTACATGCAAATACAAAATTACATACAATCAGACAATACAAATTTACACATAATTAGTCTTTGTAAAGTACTTAATAGTCATCATGGTGATTTAAATGTTGCTAGGGTGTTCTGGGTGGTTGCTAATCTGTTTTTTTAGGTTGTGTTTAGGTGGTTGTCAGGGCATTTGGGGTGGTTGCTACGGTGATTCTGCTTGGTGATCAGGGTGTACTTCATTTCTGCTAGTTTTCTGTAGTCACACATCAGTCTGAGGAGATCCATGCCTGTGTATGAGACTAACTGGTGACTCACACCTGGCCAACACCAGTCACAGCTGTTCAAACCCGTTTGTTCTGAAAGAGAGAACAGAAGCAGTAATGTTCAAACAATTCAAGTTCAAACTCGTACTGGTACCGCCTATATATGGATGGACACCTGACATAGCACAGCAATAACATTAATATGTGTTCAAAAGTATCAAAAAGCCAGAAAAAGCATAAAACTTGATTTCTCAAAAGTTTGGTGGTAAATTTAAAGTTTGAATGACATTTACATCTTAGATTTTGAAGACGCTATAGAACCCTTAAAGGATTTACATGTTTCCCAATTAGCTCATATTATTCTCACTAGGAGAAAGTCATAGCGCACTATTTGTCAATGAGCCACATGTTTCCATTTATAGGCTACTGTGTGTGTATGTGGGAACAGTAGTGTGTAAAAAAACCACAGGTGAAAGATAGTATTACTTTGCATTTCTCAGCAGTCACATGAAAATAGCCATGACAAATTTCTTTTGATTATTTTTCTATTTTTTCCCCCACACACTGCCTTTGAAAGTCCCTCCAGATAAACCCGAAAATATTATATGTGAAACAGCAAAGAAGTCTGACTTAGTAAACTGCATGTGGGAGAGAGGACAGGAAACACATCTCTCTACTACCTACAACGTTTCACTCAACAGGTACAACAGGTACATATATATATATTCATATATATGCTTTTGACCTCAGCAAACCTAATTTTTAATGCATGTCTTATTATCAGAGAAAATGGGACCCACATTCATTTAGATCGTATCCAGGATGCTAAAGAAATCTCCATACCACGAGCAATGTTAGCTGATAACACTAAATACCAGTTGATCATCACTGCTTACAACCTCTTGGGAGCATCACAGTCTGATCCATTTACTCTCTGCATAAAGGATATAGGTAAGTTCTCACTTCTGTAACCCATAAACACATATCTTTATGAATGAGTGAATATCTATGTACATAAGCATGCTTTCTATTAGATTTTCTTTATCTGAATTATCTGGTATTCTCTTGAGGAATTAATCATCCTGTGAACACTCAATTGTTCCAACATCATTTTGACTAATTTTACCTGGCAATCAGGAAACTATCTCTCTATTTTTCATATATTTCTTTGAAGTGAATCGTTTCACTCCTGCCTCAGCTCACCTTTGTGGCTATTTCAGTGAAGTTTTGACGTCTGTCACAACAGCCCTCACCTGTTGACTCATCACAGATTTATTCATTGATTTTGAATGATTTGGCTGCAGTGCACTACACACAGTCACTGTAACTTCTGTACAGTATTCTTACACTATATATATATTCTTCTCTTTTGTAGTTATACCAGAGACCCCTCATATTATGCAGATACAGTTTGGGAATAATTCCATAGCAGCTATGTTGCAGTGGAAAACTGAGTCCTTCCAGCATCTCAAGTCCTGCGTCAGGCTCCGCAAAGATAACGGCTCCTGGGTAAAGTGATGTTATGACATGTTTTTTCAAACAACAGTCTCTACTAAGCAACCGTGATGTTTTTTGTTTGTTTGTTTTTTTGCATCAGCCTTTATCAGGCAGTGTGCAGGTGATGTTTTGATGTTTTGCAGGAAGTGAGGGAGGGAACAGAGCTCAGTGAGGGTTTGATACAAGTGGATGGCCTGGAGCCTCTGACAGAATATGAGTTCCAGATGAGAACATGTAAGTCAACATCAGGACTGACACATACCAGCACATCCAGGTGGACCTCCAGCAGAAGGTCACTCTGCAGCAAATGGAGCCCATCTGAGAGCATGAGAAGTCCCGGAAGAGGCAAGCTCACAACATTAACCTCAAAATTCGTGCTTATCATGTAACAGAAGTGATGTGAATGTGATAATTTTTGAGTTTTTCGTCACTCATACACAACTTGTGGTCAAATTTATCTTTAGGCCCATCTCAGCAGCTGCATGTGTGGAGGATATTAGGCAATCAGACGACAAATGCACAAATGTTGACTGTTTTGTGGAAGGTAATGTGTCATAACTATGCACTGGCTCTGGCTTTTATATTGCTACTGCTGATTTTGTAACACAAAGGTACAACAAATACCATCTTTATAAGTGATTTAGTTATACACAGAAACTCTGATTACTCACCAATGAAACGTACTCGTTGGATGTTGTAGAGAAATAAACCTTTAGTGATGGATGGACTTCTTCCCCCAGCCTCCACCTCCGGAGGATTACAGCGGCAAGGTGCAACAGTACAAGATCTTCCTGGGTCAGAAACAGGAAGAGCCCTGCTCTGCTTCTCTGAGCCGGTACTCAGTTAGGGTGCCATCAGAGGTTCAAGCACTGAGTGTCAGTGTTGTCACCTTGTATGGAGCCTCTCCACCAGCTGATGTGCCATTCAGACACTCAGGTACAGATATATTACACCTAGAAGACAAAACTTAGTTAAACAAGGTTGCTCAATAAAGTGAAATCCATGTTGGTGTCTCACTGTTTAGGTGTGCTTGGACCTGCTCTAAGAGAGCTGGCTCCTGCAGCTAACGGCAGTGCTGTGCTTGTCTCCTGGACGGGGACTGAACACTGGTCAACATCTGGAGGAGAGCTGTTGTACTATGTGATAGAATGGACGAGTGTACCTGTGGCAGAGCTGCAGTGGCAAAAACTGGACAAAGATCAAAAAAGCACCTCTATCACAGGTACAGAACATTTAAGATTCAGGCACATGTTCACACAAAAACACATATACATAAAGTTAAATAAAACAGTACGTGTTGTATCAGAAAAGCCCCTGAATATTCTTCCCATAACTAGATTTATGAGTATAAAAGACAGAAGGGCTTCAACTAAGACCCAGCATTGGCCTCTTGTGGGCAGATGGTGTATTACACCATGAACTTGATATTCTTAACACAGCTGAAGCCAAAATTCATAAGCAAAGTTGAATATTTGTGAAATATAATCGAGGTCATGCTGAAAGGGTTTAGTTTTCTTGTATTGTTTCAGGTCTGACTGCGGGTGTGCGGTACAATATCTCTCTATATGCTGTGACCAGCAGAGGTGTTAGTGCTCCATCATCCAGCCTCGTCTACTCCAAAGAACAGAGTAAGATTCATATATTCAAGATGCCCCCAGAACAGTTTATCCCAAGAATTTTAAATGTATAGTCAACATCTGAGTTTAACATGTGATAAACTCTCTCACTACCCTCTCTCCATCTCCTTCACTGTATGTGTTGCAGAGCCAGTGTCTGGTCCCCACATGTCAGTGCTGGTCCATGAGAACGGGCGGATCCTGATCCAGTGGGACGAGCTGGCTGTAGATCAGCGGAGAGGCTTCATCACAAACTACACCATCTATATCAAGACGCTACACTTCAGCAACACAGAACTCAGAGGTGAGCAGATCTGTCCTTGTATGTAGGCTGTTTTATATCCATAAAATTAATTATTTCTGCATCAAGTCAGATTTCTTATTCTATGAGCACCATAAACAAAATCCCTCTGTCCTCCATGGGGTGGCAGCAAAATCTCAGACAGTAATTTTATAACCTGAATTATCCTGCAGTCAGCCCCATACCTGGCTACATACTAATAGAGATAAGTGAAAAAATATGTATTCTTGTTATTTGGATCCAAATACATTACATTTATAATCTTTGGTGCTTAACATGCTCTGGTAAAATAAATTTACTTCATGTTTGGAGGAAATACAACTTTGCTGTGAGTCGTTTCCTGTTCTTGAACATCAAGAAGACTGCTTTGGGGTTCATTGAACCATATGTTTGCGTGTGTACTTTACCTTGGTCAGACCAAGGCTGTCTAGCACGCCCATGTGTATCCACATGTGTGGGAAATTATACTGTATATGTCGCATTATGCATATGTTGTGTCTGAGCACACCTAACTGTTACATAATGGAAAGTGTGCAACCAGCATTCCATTGATGCTCCCCTCCCACAAAGCTTCAGTGCATCAGCAGGGTTTTTTAGCTCTCACTTCCAGTAACGTGGTGAAAATCAAGGGTTATACTGCTGATGCTTGTTTTATTTTTTTTTGTGATCAATTATTGATTGTAATTTCCACACAACAGCCAAATACAATAGGCACAACAGTGACAATATAAGGGGACAGACTACAACAACAAAGACAATCCAGCCATTGGAGCATTACATATATTACAGCATTGATTTAAAAAAAGTTTTGGGAAGTAATACTCATTTTTGTAGTCTTAAAAAGCCTGACAAAGTTTTAGACAATGACTGAAGAATGTAGATGTTCAGTAGTGAGCACGTTGATGTTTCAAACACTGGTTGTCATCATTTTCACCGTGTCTTCGGTGAATCATAGAGTTTTCTAGAACTAGCTTTAACCACAAACAGGATGCCATGTGGCTACATACACACATGCAGTCGTAAGGCAGTTGCTAACCAGCCACAGTCATACATTATTTCTGGAACTCCATAGTGAAGATACCTGAGAATTTACCTTTTCCTCTTTCTGGTGTGACATGTATGTACGTACTGATCGCCACTGCTCTTCCTTTAAGTAATTTCGTCTGACCTTTTACTCAGAATTACTTGATATCTTATTCTCATGATACTTTTGCAGTTACTTGCAGTATATCTGAAAACATAATTCATTGTCAGCATGTGGTGATAGTCTAGTCTGTCTGGTGATAGCAGTTATAGCTGCAGCACACTAATAAAATCATGAAAGACATGAATATTCATGTTCTTAGGCTCTCCAGCAAGTTCAATTTCTAAAGACAAACTCAGGGTGGAAAATTAGATGATAGGGCATAGAACTAAACATTTTCCATATCTGACAAAACAATCTCACATCAAGGTCCATTTAGAAGTTGTTCTGGAGCTTTCAAACGTACCACGAGTTTGCTCAGTTGTCATGGAATTGCAGATGTTCAGATTTCCATTTCTCTGAGCACTTTAGGGACTTCATGCCCATGTTGGCTTAAAAGTTGAGATTGAAAGTTCATTCTGGACCTTGGTAATGATTGTTCACAAAACACTCATATCACAAGGTCCATTTAGAGATTGAGATTGTTTGTGTTGTTTCCACGGTCAAAACTGATTCATGTCACTAAAATTCTACATAGTATCATGATCACTGCAGCTGCTCAATTTCAGTAGTTATTCTTGCCAATATTTGCATATTGTGCTACTTTCATAAAGACAACCCTGATGGTCATTTACTCCTTTCTCTCCAGAGACAGTTTCTGCCCTCGGCCCCAGACAGTTATGGCTCAACTGTTCTGAAGGAGCTCTGGGTCTCCAGCTGACTGCATCCACCTCAGCAGGAGAAGGACCGCGGGGGAATTTGATCTTCTCTCAGCCTGCAGCCCCTGCAGGTCAGTCACCTGCTGCCATGCTATTGGCCCACTTATTAAACCTGTTAAACCCGTAAAACTATTTTCAAAATTTTCTGACAGCTACTCAACTGTTGTGTCTCTCCTTCCTCGTCTCCTTTAGTTGGCACAGTGATTGTGATTGTTTTCATCATTGCCTTCTTCATAGCGATCATAGCCAACCTGATGTGCTGGAGCTGTGTGAGAGAAAGGTATTATTGAACAATATTTGTGCTTAAATGTGATTGTTTCATCAAAACAGACATCATCTATTATATATTATATTCTGACGATAACCATAATTTTCATTTCTTCAGTCTCTCGTGACTGATTTTGAGTATGCATTAGGTTTTGTTTTACTAGTAATGAGGATGGATACCTCTGTGGCTGATTTCATGAAATGTCAAACCACAATATAAGCGTATGAACCTAAAACCGCACGATTAACGTGAACAGAAACCTAAACCCTGTAGCCAAAGCTGTATTAGTTTTGGACAAAGCACATCAATGTGATCAGTGGTTTTGGCTGTGGAGATGCTGATTTTGTGCATCATGCATTTTTACATTGTCAGCATTAGTAATACACACATCAAATGAGTCAGTGGCAGAATAAAGCAGAAATTTACTAAATGACTAAATCTGATAATAAACTATTATTATCAATACTGGAAAACACTTTCAACACCTAATTGTCGTTTGATCTCAGGATTAAACAGAGATGCATATCTTGGGGACCTTCCTGGCTTGTTGAAAACTTGCCAAAGCCGGGACACAGTAATGCCATCAGACTGCTGGAGGTAATTAAAGCAAGCTAATGAAGCTGGCTGTGTTGACAGTCATACTTCCTTCTTTTTTCTATGAGCTACTATTATCACAAGCTCCAAAACAGCAACTGCAACAACTCCATGAACACCAGCAATAAGACAAGAATCACGTGCTAGCAAAGTCATAAAAAAGAGAGAAACCAGTTTCCTTCACTGCTCTCAATACTACTACAATAAAATTTTGAAATATGATAAAAATTGTACATAGTCTCTAGAGGTTTTACTGGTCTGGACTACAGTAGGAAGTGGGGTCAGTTGTTACTTCCTGCTTTCACTTTGCAGCATGCAGCTACTTTGTTTTGATGTCAACAACTGTGAGCAACTGTGAGCTCCTGTTAGTGAATATTAAAAATATTTTTGTTTGGTCTCCAGCAGGGCGGAAGTGAACCATCATTCTCATCCACCCAAATTGACCCTCCGCTGTCCCCCATCAGTCTGGTCTCCCAGGAGGACAGGGAGGATGTGTACCCCATTGTCCAAGTCGAAGCATCCCAGGTTGGATCAGCAACCCAACGACCTACAGTGGAGACGCCTTTACTGGAGACCAATCCCAAGTCTGCTGACAGCCAGCTGGAACATGTCTGCTACAAACCGCAGACTGCTGCATCTGCTCCACAAGAAGAGGAGGTGAAGGAGGCCGAAGAGGAGCAGAGGGACATGCCAGCATGCAGGGAGGAAGACAGGTGTTTAAATGTATTCGGAGAACTATTCGGAGGCTTGCTGTCCAGTGTGGAGGTGGATTTTTCCGATTCACCTCGTGGGCTGACTCTCGGCTCTGTTAATCATCTTTTGTGGCCTAAACCTCCTGAAACAGCAAATGTTCTGAATAAAGGCTTCTTACTTGGGAGGAGGGGGGCTGAGAGTAATGTGGAAGTGGATTCCCCCTCTGTGGATTTACAACAGGCTGAAAGAATGACTCCTGACCAGGTGGACACTTGTTTGTCTCAGTATACAATTGAGACAGCACTGACTGGTGATTACTTCCCTCAGGTTTCTGCTGTCAGAATCAATACAACCTGCGACACACAGAGGTAGTGGGGACACAAACAGGACAATCTGCACTACTAACTTGACTTTTAAGAAAGCATTATCTCAACATCACTTCACCTCAAGTGATGACGTCTTTGTGTGTGTGATCAGAGAAAATCCTACTTCAGGTGATCTGTAACTGCAATCAGCACTGTTAAAAAACAAGTTATTAAATGAATTAAAAAATGTAATGAGTTTGATTTAAGCATGTAGAAATTCCTTACTATAATAACTTTGTTGTGACACCACTCTCTATTAAGACTTAATTAACTTATGGTTTTGTCAGTGTTTAATTAATCATTTATTGATGCTTTAAAGATCAGTAATAAGTCATTCATGAGGACGGCATTTGGGTTGCTGTGTTGTGAAAAATCCCTTTGGCTGGTCTATACTGTATCCTCCTGCAGCTGAACTTTCTTTGTTTTTCTATTGAGCTCTTTAATACACCAAGAAGACCGCCACAATGGATACACTTCTGGAAAAGACCTGTTTCAATGTTCATATAAGCACCTGACTATTGTTCTAAGACAGACTTGAAATAACGTGAAGCTATCCTTTAATAAAGTACCAGTTTCTTACTTTGTAATAAGCCATCAGGTTTGTGGTTACAAATGTTAATAATTCATTACTTATGTTTTTCCACCACAATAATTCATCAAGTCTGCAGATATAACTGTTAATTTTGATTGTTGATACATGGATTTTTATATAGGGTAAGTGGTCAAACCATCTATTGGGGGGGGTCTTCCTGATTAATCCAAGAGCTAAAAAAACAGACTAAGCTAGTGTCAAGATGTGCCAACTAGGCCTGCAACTTCCAACTGTTTTTATTATTGATTGATCTGTTGATTATTTTATCGATTTGTTGTCAGAAAATTGTGAAAAACTATGCTTTGTTTCCCAAAGCCCAAGATGATGTCCTCAGACGTCGTCTTTGGTCCCGATCAACAGCCCTCAAACCAAAGATATTCAGTTTATTATCATAGAATAGAAGCTGGAATCAGATAATTTGGACAGTTTTTCTTTAAAAAAATGACTTAAAATAATAAATTGATTCTCTACATTGTTGGGAATAAATTTTCTGTTCACTGACTTATCGATTAATCAACTAATCGTTGCAGCTCTTTACCAACCAAAACTCATAACTGGCTTATTACTGATAGGTCATTAATTCATTATTTATTAACCATTGATAAAGCCAGCTACAACTTATACACCTTATACTTATTAAGTATGTCTTATGAATAGAAAATGGTACCTTTACTGTATGTTGAACCATCTGAAGTGAATGTACATTCAAAGTGAAAAAGTACATCTCATAATTTACATGCCAGTATTGGGTCAAAATATAGGTTCTGTATTAACAACTGAGATGTGCCTCTGCTTTTTAAATACTAGGGTGTGACCTCTGTATGTTTCTAAAGTCAGCCATCCTGTTATGTGAGCATGTGAAATGAAGCTGTGAGTGAAATTATTCCAATACACAACCAAACCAAAGTGAGTTGGGGGTTTCCTTGTTACAGATAGCAGTAGAGTAATCTGCTCCTGAATCTACCTTCACGTCATACATGCACCACCTGCAGTTGTAGGACTTCCTGAGAGTTGTCTCACTTCCTCCTTGACATCTAAATTTCAGGATGGTTTCCATTCAGAGGCTGCAGTTGTAAAACATCCCCAAGCGCCTCACTGTCTTTAAAAATATACTGACGCTCCACGCAGTTATTTTATTAACCCTGAGCCCAGTATATTGTGTTTGTACATCTCAAAGTGAAATGTGGTACAGCTAAAGGGGAAGTCCCTCACTGCACCACATGGGGATATGTTGGAGGGAGTAAGAGGCTTCAGGTTGTCTGGAAACTGTGATGATATAAATGTATCTGCGGGGTTGCCGTGCTGTCGCAACTCCTCCTGTTCACAGCTGTCTTTCCTCGTCATTAGAATATAGTGTCAATCAAAGATGGGATCAAACCTGCATCTACAATCTCTTGTACATCTCAAATACAAGAGATATGCAAAAACTGAACCACCTCTAAGAACATTAGAAAATCACGGGCTACTTTTAGGATAAATATGATTATGCATCTTTTTTTCTAGATAATTTTGAATAATGTGGGGGAAAATATTCTGTGTTTTATGCAGTGTTAGTCAGGCTATATAAGCAAATACCTAATGAGGATCTGCACACCCTCTGTGAAACCTCTGGCTTCACTGGTGAACTGTGACTTCATTTGTGCCTGCTTATCTGTCACATCACACCAGGGGCGGCAGTCAGTCACCCAACACGGAGCCTCCTCCTTCACTTAACACTGTGTGGACATACTGTCGCTCACCAAAAATGTTTAGGACCAGTTACGATGACGGCTAGAGCTTCAAAAAAATGCAGATGGCAAGAAAAATTAATATGATTTATGGCTGGGATGTCTTGGTGAGTAGTCTACAGTATACTGTTTTATCTGTTTTCATGATCGCCATTATTGATAGCGCACTGCTCTCACTGAAATGAAATGAATATATGATTTAATATGAATCGATTATTGATAGAGTTAACATTAAATTAAAGATGCCGCACTGAACCGGTTCCCAGAGATAAACTTTTGATCATCATGACGATCATTATTCGTTTAAAACTATCTTCAAAGTCGCTTTATTCCAAAAACATAACTGATCCAACGGTTTTTGTGTACTTGTGCTTCTGTTAAGATTCAAATACTAGTTCCTGTGGCGATATGAGAGACATATAAGAAGACAGTTACTGATGACTCATGGCGACAATGTCCCAAACATGGTCTATCCTCACTGTCGTTACTGTGCTGGCTGTGCAGCTGTGCATAGGTAAGTTTATACTTTTCATACCTCTACATATTCCTGTAGGACTGTGCATTATTTTTCTTTATATTATCTGGGAATTCAAAGTTAGATGGAGGATGCCTCTCTGGAGATGTCTTCTTATTTGTGACCACTGTATTTCTTATAATCTGTCAATCTAACCTGATATTGTTATAGAATGTATGTTATATGTTAGTTATATGTTATGTTGTATTAACAGTTTGCATGAAATTCTTCCAAAAATGTAGTGATTGCATCTTCATATGGATAACGTTTTATTGTATAAGGCAGGCGTGCAGGTTCACATTTCCTCATCTGCTCAAAATCAAACAGATTCATGATTAGTATCTTTCTTACATTCACATACATAACTAACTGATTAGAGAAAAAGACAGTATAGTGTTGTGTTGCAGAATATATAAGTCATCATTTCTGCTTTTAGGTGAGAAATCATGCGTCATCTGGTCGAGCAATGGACCTGTGGTGCAACGAGGTTCCAGTTTCAATGTGTACTGCACCTTCAACTGCGAATGCAAGAGATCCATGTACAGTGACCACCCACCCACACCACAGAAGCACATACAATTTAATTCTACGACTATACATTTTAATGTGGTGAACATAACAAAAAACAGAACCTTCAGCTGTGAATGTAAATGTTCTCATCCTCCTATACTGGACCCCTGTGGACTGGACATCTCAGCTGGATGTGAGTACGACATAAAGGAGCAGTCTGTCCCTTTCTGAAACCTTCAGTAACAAGGTTGTTTATGCACCACTGAGGTAGATTTCAAACTTTTTTTCTCTCAATAAAAGACAGTCCAGACCTTCAATGCAAGAGTGATCATTCATGACAACATGAGCCATAACCAAATTCAATTTTGTTTAATCTCATGTGAAGAGCAAGAGAAAGCAACTAATCTAAAATGTTTAGTTGCTTGAAAAGTTCTGCAGGATGTTTTACAGTGTGTGATGTTTCAGGATGAGGATTTCATATCTTAAGATTTGACTGTAATTCTTCAGACTGCAAGAGCCATAAAAAGAGACACAGCTAGTTCTGCTTTCTCTTCTACGCTTGGCGCGCAGACTGTTCACATGTAGACGCAGTCAGAGTGCAGAGGGTGTCAAAGCTAACTGTGATAAGTTACTTGTTGTGACCATAGAGCTGTGGCTAATTTAGGAGTACCACATACCATGTGCCAGCCCCATAACGTGAAACATGCACACAATATTATCTTTACAAACAATATAAAATGACACATTCAGCATTTGCAGAAAATCTATTCATGCAAAGAATAACACATTGTGCATTTTATGGATCGCGATTACTCACCTTTACTTACAGAATATTTGGGAGTTTTTTAGGATACAAACATCCACATGAATAAATATTACACCCTAACTGATATTCTTAATGTGTTGGAATGAGACTTCCTGTGCAAGTTATGAATTAGTGCAATTATAGCATTAGTGAAAACTCCTCCTTTAGGTTGATTTATTTAGTATTTAGTTTTATGTTTTCTTATCAATATACAGGTTTAATTCCATTCTTCTTTGTCCTTCAGATCCACCAGATCGTGCTAAAAACCTTTCATGCATCTACAAAGTCCTAAATAATGAAAGTGGAGTTGTGGTTTGCACTTGGAACAGAGGACGGAAAACTTATCTTAGGAATACTGCAGTGCTGTGGTGAGTTTGAAAGACAAACAAAACTTCAGACGCCACCAAAACTCACCATTTACATAATATTCTCCTCAGCAAGCAACAAGGATGTCATCTGTTTAGTTTAATGTTACATTGCTTGTCAAATGAAACCTTACTTTGTGTATTTCAGGGTGAGAACTGTATCTGGAAGCCACATAGGTACACCGCAGTCCTACAATGTCTCCAGTAAGGAAACTGATTCAGCGTCAGCTAATTTCACTGTGTCCAGCTCAGTCCAGTCCATCTCTGTGTGGGTCCAAACCAGCAATCTACTGGATACTGTTGTGTCTGACACCATCAACTACACACTCAGTGACATCGGTAAGACTGTATGAATTGTCCAGCTCCAAGGACCTCAGTTTGTGAGTTGCATGTTTCATGTGTAAAGACAGTTTTAAGTTCTTTGTAAGGCTCAAATCATGAAGTTCATGATGCTTGATCTCCCTCCATCCTCCTTCCCACTAATCTGTGATGACGTCATTTGATGGCTAGCAATGATACAGTGGGATCCTATCCTTTCAATTGACTGTCTTGCATCTTACAACACACATGACCTTTGTTTTTTAATTTATCTAATCAAGCTGTTGACTGTGTTTATCTGTGCAGCGATGCCACTTACTCCTGTTCTCTGGCTACCTGAGTGCACTTCCAGGGAGTGCGTCATCAAAGTGGAGCAGCCTGTGGGGACGCAACACCTGGAGATCCAATACAGAACAGAGCAACAGATGTGGACAACAAATCCAGACTCAGTAAGACATCTTAACTGTTCAGATTGGTCCTGATATTTAAAGTTTGGGGACTTTCAATGTGGTCTTGCAGACTTAGTTACTTAAAACCTTTGAACACATAAAGTACTGCATGATCAGACCCAACTGATCCTCTGCTGATTCAAAGCCAAATGCAGATATGAGTAGCAGGATGTAGCACGAGTCTCAAACACAAGCTGAAATTTGACCTTTGGTCTTTTACCAGGCATTCTTACAATGTGACCACAAATGCCAAATTACTGCAGGCAAACTTATTTGTTGAGTGAGTGTTTAGATTAATAAAATATGATGAAAAACAGATGTTTTTTTTGACTTACAGGGAGTCAAAATGAGTTTGGTGCAGGTCCAGCCCGTCTCCTCTCTAGAGCCCTACAGGTTGTATCATTTCAGAGCCAGATCCAAATTCAGCACCGGCCTTTGGAGTCAGTGGAGCACAAACATTTCAAGCTGGACTCAAGAGGAAGGTGAGCAAACATGCATTTCAATCTGCTGCTCCTGAAGA
This sequence comes from Thunnus thynnus, assembly GCF_963924715.1. Lineage (NCBI taxonomy): Eukaryota > Metazoa > Chordata > Actinopteri > Scombriformes > Scombridae > Thunnus > Thunnus thynnus. The sequence continues at coordinate 24,887,114 of NC_089524.1, read as the reverse complement.
GTGTTCAGAGCTCTACCTTGATGTATTTTTGTACTTCCTGAATGAAAGCACTACTGACTCTGTCTGCAGACAGATAGATCTGAATAATCTATCTGAGTGTTTACAGTATCTCTGTGGCACACTATCTGCGCAACCTATCAGATAAATCAGTAATGTTTCCTTTCCTTTGCGTTTCTTGGGTCAGTTATCAGCTCACCACTGACTGATTGCTGCATACTACAAGCCACGGAAAAAGGCCTTATAGGGTTGTGTGTTTAGTTCAAAACCAATCTGATAAGATATAGTATGGATAGTGGCTTGCACTGTATCTGCACTGAATGAATTATCATAAGACTGAGGTGCAATATATTGCATATCAATGCAACATTGAGCCAGAGTGAGGTACCTAATGCTTCATAGGAAAGCTTTGTACAACATCATTGTACCCTTGTTATACTGATGGTGTGAAGATATGCACATCTCTCTACAAATATGTAAGTTATGAATGTGCAGCAATGACAGATCATGAGTTTACCATGACATACTTTGCTAGGACAATCTGAAAATCAACTTACAGTGGTTTGAAACATGCTTGGGGAAGGAAATCTATCACTATAAATAATTAGCTTTACAATCATATCACACGTCATCATATCATATCTTCCTCAGCAGATGGAGTTTAACCAGTTCTCAGTGTTATTATAGATCTTCCAATTCTTCTGAATGCTTTAAGGACTTCTATGTTCTATGTTGTAAGTTCACTCTTGATCATGGACACACCAGTTGACAAAATCTCACCAACTCGCACAGTAGGTCCTCTTACAGTTGTAGCTGTTCTGCAGCTTTCAATAGTATCACATGTTCAGTAAACAATTGTTTGCCCTTTTGGGAATATAATAGTATTTCTGGGTTGGTTGTAAAACATAACATAAAATCCAAAAGACAAACAATAATAATACATAAGCAACAGGAAAATAATCGTGTGGATATTGTATTTGTTTCTTGCGTTAAAAAGCTTGCAGTTAAGCAGCTGACCCTGAAGTCTCAGTTTCCCAACAGCACTTGAACTCACCAATAGGGTGAGTGTTTTCCTGACAGTCTCTGCATGTATTACTATGAGACTTTAAAGTAACTTTGACAATAAAAAGGCAACTTGATGTTAATTGTTATGGATGTTATCTCAAGCAGCCTTCAAGTATGTCTAATTTCATGTCCATACTTTATTGAGATTAAACTCATGACTAAAAGGTAAGAGATCAATCTAAAAGATTGCAGTGTGCTTTGGTAAATGGTTTGCATTAATGTAAATATCCCAACTATGCAATCACAAAACCCCCAGTGTGTTTTTTTTAACCTCATTTATGTTTACCTCCTTTACATTTCATCACTCAGCTCATCATTGTACAGGCCGATCAATGCAGCATTGCACACATCTCAGAACTGCTTGGGTGGGGCAACCTTTCTGTCCCTCCGGTGTTATCACGTCTTACATACACTACCGGCGCCCACGCTGCATCAGAGTTACCCTCCTTGCCTCTTTATGCAACGGATACTCATCATGCACAGAAGCTGGGGGGAAACTGTCTATCATTTATTTCAATGAATAACATTATTGTGCACTGTAAACAATTGTCATGTAGGTTACCAGCAGAGTTGCCAGTACATTACCATTTTTTCTACTGTTTGCTTACTGTAAACTTATATCACAGTTTACAACTGTTATAATACTATGTACTAAAACACGGTATAGTGCTGTATTTTATTGAATTTACAGTATACTAGTGGCAGCAGGGTACGTGTCTTTACTGGATTTTGCTCATTTAAAGGAAAGATTATATATATTTTGAATCAGATGTGGATTTATACATCATTTCAGAGAGTTTGAGGTTTCTTGGAATTGCTACTCATTGCTGTCAGACTGGAGCGTTACAGAGTGGATGTTTGTCAAATGACATTACATCAAAGTCTAGTACAAGTCATTATGAATAGAAGAAGAAATGTCAGTATAAACACTTTCATTTACTCCTTCATAAAAAAAATTATAATCTGTAAAGTAAAAAACTGTAAACATCAACCATTTCGCACACTGTTTCACTGTTCTCCAGTCCAGTGATAGATTTCTGTTGTTTTCCAGCTCCTGCCAAAGAGTTGGATGTGTGGTTCGCTAAATCTGACTCTGACTCTAAATCCCTGACAGTTTATTGGAAGGTAAGTTTTAAATGTTCTCAAAAAGTCTTTTTTTCTCAGTATAAATTCTGAATGATGGTCAAGAGTAACTCACATAATGTTGCTGCACTGTTTCATCAGCTTTAGCTTCGTGTTCTCCATGGGTTCCCTCTCCCCTTTCTCGCTCTGTGTCTGTGTGGGCGTGCGGTGTCGTAGCCATAGTAACACTTTCTAATCTTCCTGCTTCTATTCTTCTGTGCTGCACAAACTAAAGGTCAAAACTTGACCACCTCTGAGGTGTAACACGCTTTTACACACACAGACAGACACACAATCACATACACAATCACACATCCACAACCTGGACCACATAAACACACACACCTTCAGTCATTTAACATCACATTTCAACAGTAAGAGATAAGTGAAACCTGACGGCAGACACCACAGTTTCAGTTTACAAGAAAAGGGGAGCTGAACAGAAATGATGTGTCTTACACACGCTGTTCTGGCAGTGTGTTGATTTTGAGTATCCATTAAGGACAGAAAAATCCAAGGTTCATGTAAAAACTCCACGCCACTCAAATCTGTTATTTCTTTTCCCTTTTCTCTGCATCCTTCAGTGACAAACTAAAGAAGTTATACAGTGTGAACTCAATGATTTACTTTTAAACATTTCTCTGATTGCAGGACATCGACATTTCCATCGCTAGAGGGAAGATCATAGACTACATAGTCAGAGTTACCAATTCAGGATTGAACTACAACATTAGTGCACAAGCCAGAAATTATTCAGTCCCATTCTATGACAATTGTGAAGTGACAGTGAACGCGCGCAACTCTAAAGGACTGTCGCCTCCTGCAAGAATTACAACCTGCTTCACAAAAGGTAAAAAAAAACAAAAAAAAAACGTATCTTTGAATTTGTATATGATTCTGTCTTGTAAAAGATAAGCAGTTCATACTGTACATACTCCTCTTTTTTTTAGCCAAGCCCCCTCAGGATGTGCGAGTAACGAAACACAACCCTAATGTCACCATCTCCTGGAGCAAGCCTGAAACTACACCGCTGCCTGCTGCGTACGTGGTGGAGTGGTACCCAGACGGCCACAAGCTGGAAGAGCTCAGATGGGTCAGACTGGGCGGGAACGACAACCATGCTGTCATTACAGGTAGGACATGTGGAGTTACAGTAAATACATGTGAAATAAGACCAAAAAAAAAAGAAAAAAGAAAATCCAGTGATGAACAGCTGTTCACTTTGGATTAGTCATGTTGGTGACTTTCTGATATCCCTTTTTTTAAGTTATTTGTTGACAACCACATCTCTCTCTTCCCCTTTCCATAATCTTCGACCTCTCAAAATGAATAATTGTTGTATACCACTGTGTGTCATTATGCAGGTGTTCAACCATTTAAGTGCTACGAGGGAGCTGTGTATGTTTTGTATCATGACAACTCCATGACTAGGACCAGTTTTACAGGTGTCTACACTATGGAGTCAAGTAAGATCTAATCATTTGATTTATAATTTTATCATTGATTTACAAAACATATTAAAGCAACAGGGTTAGTAACAGGAGTATTTAATTGTTTACTTTTTCGCTGTTTTGCTTGTGGTTTGCAGTCCCAACAGCTGGTCCATCAGTAGAGGAGAAGGTTGAGGGAGACGCAGTAAAAGTGAACTGGACGGAGCTTCCCAGGGGTCAGCGCCGGGGTTGTATCACCAAGTATACCATCTATTTAGAAAACAGCAGCGGACACCAGCAGTCTTGTAAGAACAGTTGTGATTATGTATGAATGAATGATTTTTTATGGGAATGGTCCATCCCACATGACACACAATCATACAACATATAAATTTTCAGCGACTGACGTTCATGTTGCAAAGAAAACATAATCACTGCTGCAAACCACATACTGTATTTAGTTTGTGAAAAACACAGAAGAAAAAACAGTATGTAAAAGCTACCTATACGAAACATTTTGTCCAAATATTCAAACAGCTCAATTTCTTTAAGTTTTCATAATTTCATCCTCTTCCATAAGAAAGTAATCGTAATCTGAATAATAATACAAAGCGCAATACAAAACTAAATGAATTACATTTTCTGCTTCATTTAACCAACATAACTGAACTGTTCTGCAACACAAGCATAATGTCCTCTTTCCAGATGTAAGATACCACATCTCAGTTGGGCACACAGGGATCTTTTCCTTTTAGGCAGTTTAAATTTCACATACTTATCAGTACTAAACTTTTTTTTATTATATCATATGTTCCAAGTTTTGGCTTATTCCAAATCTCGTTAGCCCTTTTTTTTAAACAGATGAAAAACAAAATCTTTAATCGAACCAATATTAACTTTTTCCTTCAAAATGCTTCCTCGTACCCTACTTTTTAAAATAAAGCGTGCATGAACTCCAAGTGTCTGCTGTATGCCCCACATGAGGATTTTCTTGCAGTCTGCTATCATTCATACCCACTAGGCTTGTGTACATGAGTAACTGTAGCTGAATGTGACTCCTCTGCTGTGTTTATATAAATTTCTATTCCAGACTCTGTACAAGCGTCAGAAAGGACACATACCTTCAAAGGCCTGTCTCCAGCTGTCTACAGCCTGTGTATGACTGCTTCGACTGCTCAAGGAGAGAGCCCTAAGGGTCAAAAAATCAAGTTCGTCATCCAGCGTAAGCAGCTTTATTTGTTAATGTTTATTTGGATGAAACTAGCTCTGCTGGTTACTTTTGTTTCACATGAACTCTCAGCTATGATAGAATTGACTGAGTGAATAATAGCAAGGACATACATTTACTTCAGGAGAATAGACTGCATAGTTGTAATGTCTTATTTATCACCTAAAATACAAAACACTTTTAATAAGAACGGTTCCAATTTTATTGGAAAGGATGCATATTTTAATTGGCCTGAACATTTGTCTTTAAAACTTGCTACCTCCTTTTCTTCAACAAAAACATGCATGTGAAAGTTCATTCTTCACCTGGATATAGTAGGTTGACTAAAAAAAAGATAAGATTAACTCAAGGTCCACTTACTAGCTTTTTCTAGAGTTTCAACCACATGCTTTTCCTCAGCAGATTGAGTTTGCTCATCACAAATGCCAACTTTTTTTCGTCAAACATATAACAAAAGATTTCACCACAACAGCTGCTGCTACTGTCTGATGATGATATTATTACTGCATATATCTCACATCTTCTCCCTGTTTTATTGTTGCTGCTGCAGAACACACCCAACTGCTCCTCATACTGGTGTGTGCAGTCCTCTTCCTCATCGTGGTGGTTCTGCTGTGTCTGTGCCAGAGTTCGGCAGTAAAGCAGAGGTACAGTATGTGAACAAAAATGTGGATTCGTGAGTGAAGGCAACTAACAAGCTCACACGTTTCATTATTTTGTTCACCTTCAGTTCTGCAGAAAACACACAACATAGTCAGTGAAATGATGCAGCAATAAAAAGAAATTTTCCAAAAGGTTTGCATGCCATGTTATTTAGCAGTTCTCCCCATTTCCCCTCAGGTTCTGGGTGTTTTTCCAGTGCCTCATGCTTGATGTTGTGCCAGATCCTGCAAACAGCAAATGGGCAAAAGAGTGTACCCAAGAGAAGGTATTTAAAAAAAAGTAGATAAATACTAAGGACTGTATATTGCAGCTCATTGTTCCTCGTTTTGAGCGTGTTTAACCTTCCCAAACAGGGCAAGATGAACCTCCCGCCCCAGTTAAGGAACTCGAGTGTCACCGAGGAGGACGAGCCCATCCTCGTGGATGTCGAGGAGCTGCCGCAGCAGAGCAGTGACATCTCCGCACCTACAAATGTCTCCTCGCAGCTCCTTCCTCAGACCTCCGAGACCGAGCCGGCCACACTGCTGTACCCTCTGACCACCTACATCAAGAGCTTCTCCCATGACTCGGACAGCTCCAACCACACACAGACCTCTCTGGACACAAACACAACGGTCGGCTACATCTCGTCACATGGAAATATGGAAGAGGACAATCAGGAGGAAGTGGAGGAAGCGGCAGAGGAAGAGTTTGCTGAAGTGCTTGGTTTCTTCCCCAGTCACAATGTTTTCATGGAGCCGCTGGTGTTAGGAGGGAAGTTGACTCTTGATGCGGTCAAAATCGACTGCGGCACCTTCTTTCAGAACAGTTAGTGTTGACCTGAAACCAGAACTCTTTGGTGAGATGAGGTTTGAGGAAAAACTTTTTTTTAGAGGAAGAACACTTCAGAACGAAAGAACAGTGGACAACTGCATGACTGGAGGTGGGAACTGGATGTGCAAACATTCCTGAGTAACTAGCTTATGCACTGAGATATTTTCTCCTCTTTTTTTCTGCTGGGCTTTAAGTTTTTAGATCAAGCACCTCGCTGGGATGTGCATCAACTACTTCCTTGCACATTGAGGTCAGGACTGTGACAAAAACAGCTCTCTTGCTGTGGTCTTGCAAAGTGTTATGACTGAAAATGTAGTTTTTAAATTTTTATTCCATGCATTACCATTGTTTTCTTTCAGGAACAACACTGGACACACTAATACCACAACCAGAACACAGTACAAGCTGCAAGACAGAGTGTATCAGATATTATCATTTCTGATCATTGCCTGAACTGAGGTATTTGGATGTGGCCTCATCCTGATGCTGACAGCACTGATAAGCCTTTTTCACAGCAGACATCTCAGGGAAAAGCACAGCTGCTACTAATAACATTAACAATGGCTCTGTTACATTCAAGTGTCCCAGTAAGACATGACAGTGTGACATTGATCCAGTGCGTACAACACCGGGACGCTGAAAATGAAGCAGCTAAATGGAATTCAGCCGTCATTGATTTGATCATTTACACCTGTGCTTTACCTACTGCAAGGTGTCAAAATGTCTTCAGGGAAAAAGGCCTGTCTCAAATGGAAACTCTGTTGTAGCATTGCATTGTTTTCCATCATGTATATATCCTTTAAATATATCTACTACCTCAATCTCAGCTCATCTACCAAAAAAAAGTTTTAATTTTGTCTTAGATTTGTTGGTGGAGTGCATAAAAGTGCTGCACGGTGACAGATTATCTGACAATATTTTTTCTGAAGATTATAATCACTCACTTTTTGACAATCAGTAAATTTTTGGAAACAATTTTGATGTAAAAAAAAAAGATCATCTTTAAAATTTATTTGTTTTTTTTGCATTTTCATCAGCAGGCTGAAAACTTGAGTATCATTTATCGTGTTTGACTATTTTGAGCAGCAGCCTCTCCACAGAATGGCAGATTATCAGTATCCTTCTTTGGGAATTAATTTAGCTCATACAAAAACTTCTGATTTCTTTATTTAATTATGCAACCTTAATGGGAGAGTCTATGATTTGTCAGCTTTGATGTGCAAATAAACAAGTGATTTTAATCTTTACACATGGAAGCACCAACATCTGCATCCGTTCAGATGTGTTTATGTCTTGTCTTTCCTTTCAAATGACTACTGGTCTGAAACAGAGTAAACTGATTGATCGGGTTTATCGGTGTTGGCATGAAGTGAGGCTCAGGGAAGTCTGACCTGACAGCTGAGCTGTAGAATATTTTGTAAACCTAGTTTAACAACTTTAGGCCAGAGATGATCACTTGATAAACTTGCTTGACAAGTTTTTCCAGTAAAGACTTCTGTACGAACGCTCAACTTAAACAACCATAACATGAGATTGTATGGTTATAAGCAAAAACCCAAGTACTGTATATTTGTAAATTCATTTTGCCTGTGTGCAGGCAGGATAAAAAGAGTGACAATGCAAAAGATTTATCGACCATCTTTATTTACCGACAGAGGTCTCTAATAGCAGGGCTAGAATTCACACATTTGTAGAGCACGTCAGTTGTTCCACACAATGAACGACTGTATTTCTTTCAGAGCGATTATGCAGTGGTGCCACTGTGGAAGCTACAGGGCAAGTCAACAGTGGAGGAAAATATCAGCACAGAACAGACTGCAGAAACAAACTGAAGCTGGGCTAAGTTAACATCTGTGTAAGGATGCTGGAGTGGAGTGTGTAAACAGTCGGAGAAGGTCTGAGGGCGTTCCAGGGGAATACTGCCGCAATCTCAACCGAGTAAAGACACTTCCTCTCCGTATCACTCTTTAAAGTAAAAACAAAGGCATTAATTGACTTGCACATGGCTAATAATCAAAGATGAAATGGGCAGGGAGGAAGAGAATACTGTGAATAGCACCCTAAATACAAGAAAATCAGTACACATGGAATAACTTCCAGCTTCAAATTAATCTGCTTGACAAAAGTCTCAGGATCAATGCTAATTTAGGAGCGTTATCACCTTGTGTTCCTCCAAAAATGACCTAATGTTCCTCCTTTAGAACATTTCAGTACAAAAGAACCTTAATACAAATTTAGGCGCCATTTCATCAATGCATTCAAATGTAGGCAGCATCACTCAATCAAAGATCAAGCTGTGCCCTATTTGCACCATGTGAAATACAGTCTCTGAAAGAATTTATGAAAATAGTTCAGATTTACAGGCCGAAGATCATAGAAGAATAGACCTCCTGTATAAAATATAAAACAATACCCCAGTGCTAAAGAAAAAAATCCATAAATCTCAATGAGTGAAGCTGTAACTTCATCAGAAATACCTGGTGTGGCAGAGCTTATGAGCTTGGGTTGGAGCTCCACAGTGCCTATTTTTAAGCGAGCAAGCAATAGCACACACCAAGCTAAAGATACTCCTTATGCTTACATTTCGAAATGCATATTTTCAAGCAGCAATTACAAAAATTTATCAATGGACAATGCATAACCTCTGAAAAAAATACTGTATGAAAACATCCCTGCTACTTTGTTTCCAAGTACAAAACCTCTACCAATAAGTTGCTCCAGAGTAGCAAGAAGTCCTTTTCTTTTTTTGTTTTTTTTTTGTTAATTTCTGTTTTTTTCCGTCTTCATTTTGTTTTTATTCGGTAAAACTCAGTCCTCACATTGAGTGCCATAGTTAATGACAGTCTTCTCCATCATTTCACTTTGCTGAAGGATCCAGGAACATGCAAGCCTCGTAGTGGAGGTGCTCAGGAGGCTCCTGTAGGCCTGAGGGACAGCAGCCGGGGCTTAAGCCAGGGCTGGGAAGGCCTCTGGGTCGTCCACGTTGGGCACAGACGCGGATGACTGGGAAGAAAAGTAAACATTAAGTTAGAAAATTTTAACATTTTTAAGATGTGTCATGGCTCATAGCCTCAAAAAGGACTTTAAGAAATTAATACTGAGAATCCAGCATTACGCATTTATGTATGGGCAGCGTTAAATTGACAAAAAGAAACAACATACGGAACCAGTCCAAGTTTGGACACACTTTCTCACTAAAGTGAACGGGAAGGTGTGTCCAGATAACATCATTAAAGAATAGAATAGAATTTAACTTCCTACAAGATTAGTTACCTTGTCAGTCCTTCCTCCACGGACCGGCCTAGGGGCATCGCTACGGCCATCACCACGGCCTTCGCCGCCACCGCCGGCGCCACCGCGGCCACGACCGCCCCGGCCACCACGTGGTCCACCGCGTCCGCGGCCTGGACGACCAAGGTCTCCAAAGTTGATCTCCAGCTGGGACGTAATGTCATTGGCTGGCTTCCGGAAGTGGTGCTCATCCTCCAGCTGAATTAGGAAAAGAGGAGGAATTATTGTTTTGGCATATTTCACTAACATGTATGATTTGAGTTCAGATATTTTTTGGGGTATGTGCAACAACAGTTGAGATTTTACCTTGGACTCATCACCCTCAGGCTCAATCAGATCGCCCTTTTTATCCTGGGATTGGAGAAAAACAAGACAAACATTAAGAAAACATCCTATCCCTGCATTTCAAACTTGTGTCAATACATGGCGAGACAAAAGTATTACTACACGGAAGTTTACCAAGTATATCATATCAGTCAGCCTGATGCTATGTAGCCACTACTTTCGTCTGTTGTCCTGTGGTTGAACTGCAGAGTTGGACGTGCAGCCATCAAGGACCTTTTGCTTTCATTTGCAGCTATTTTCAGACAGTGATGTATGTGGTAACCTGATGTTATTCACAGGAAACTGATGCAACCCTTGTAAAAGGTTGTTGATCTACATGGACAAGAGAGCCTGAAAACATGATACAATACTACATCAGTACAAAGTGACTGATGATGCTCAAACTGCCTTCAGGGGATCAAGTAATAACTTTCTACCCATTCCAATTTTCTTAAATTTTATCACCACTAAAACTAAATGGTCCATAGGAACTTGTTCAGAAAAGGCAGAGCTGTGGTTCTGACTTACATCTGCCTTAGACTTGTGCAGCACAAATCCTTTGTTCCAATCAGCTCCCTCGTTGGCTTTACGGATGTTGAACTCCACCTTGGCCCGTTCCTTGTCCTGCATGGCCTTCCATTCATCCAGAGTCATCTCCTTGGGGCCTTCATCCTTCACTTCCTCTACCTCATTCTCCCTTCAGTAAAAACAGACACACGACGAGTCTTAGTAACATCCTTCAGTTTATTTACATTTTAAATATAAATCTAGGTGGATTTGCAAAGTTCTTGGTCTTAAATCTCTTCAGTTTATTCTGATTAGTCAAGACTTATGAAGACAATACAAGAGCTTACTTGTTCTCAGAGTCAGCAGGTGGATGCTCCTCTCCCTCAGGGTTCTCCTCAGTGACGTTTGATTGGTCAAGCTCGCTATGAAGAGGAAAATAACAATTAGTAAAAGACAATTATTGCCAACAATGTCAACATTCAGCAAGACATAAAGCTGAGGCATTGAGAACTGGAAAATCGTATAAATACAAATTGTGCTCATCGATTCCTGGATGTTAATTTTGGGCGATGCTGTGGTCTGCACTGCTGGTGTTTACACATGTGTGTAATGTTCACAATATGACGGACCAGAGCTTGCACTTCAATTATAGAAGAAAGCAGTGACATCACTGCGCAAATATATGTTCATAGTCACGATGACGGAGAATCTGCGACAAGTACAAAAAAAAGCCATCTTGTGCAAGGCAAGATACCGACTTTATCTCTCATTATTTTACTTTTTAACCTGTTGAATGACGCTTTTGAACGACTTTAGTTGTAAAATCTAGAGTTACCTTTCAAATGAGACCAGGGTTTTGAAAGGTAACCTTGTTATTTTGGGTATGTTATTTTCACACTTGTGCTCAAGAATAGTGGTGCCTGGAAGAGGTTGACTCATAACAGGCAAAACTTACTGATTTATGAGAAACTGTTAAAGGCACATTCTGAAAATGACTAATTTTTTATACTATTAATTGCAAGTTTATTACATACACCTAGCCACAACAGCAGTCCTGTAATACATTCTGGCTTCATGAAGGTTACAATACTCAGTTTGTGTAGAAACTCTTTTAGAGACGTGTTGTTTCAACTTCATTGTCATTTCTAGGCTGTAGTTTGCGCTTGTGTGCCATTGCAATGTTTTGAATTACACAGGTGTTTCTAATATTTTGTCGACCTCATTTATAAAAATGCCAATATTAGAAACTCTGTGTAATGCAAAACAATTCAACACTTCCACAAATTACTGCCTTAAAAATCACCATAAAGTTAAATCAACACATCTCTAATGCAACTTCAAAGCTAACTGAGCATTGTAACCTTTATGAAGGTAGAATTTATTACTTAGCTGCACTCTGAGCTTCAGCTAGTTGTTCCTAATAAACAGGAACATATTTTGACTTTTCTTACTCAAATAATTTATCACCAGGATATGATGATTTGGAATTGATGAGCAAAATCAGAAAATCTCTTTTTTTGCCCTTGTAGAAGAGGAGTGTTAACATGCAACTTCAGTCCACAAATGGATTTGAACCATGGCAGGACATTGCAGTTATGTGGCCTTTGCAACGTATAAAACACAACCAAGTGTTCTCTAAAAATACAAAATACTTTGATACAAGGAAACACCTTTCATATTTCACAAGTGTATTTTTAGTTCTCAATAATAAAAGGTGTTCTGTAACTCTCCCTCCAAGCAAAGTTTGTCATGCTGCACACAAATCAACTTACTTGAGTTCATCCTTGACGGTGCCCCAATTGTGAGATCCGCTTCCACCACGCTTCTCCTCGCCTTTCAGACTACTGAAACAACATTTGCTTTAGCCAGGATCTCAACACATTCAGAAAATGAACACACACAGGTCTTAATCAGACCTGATGTTTATGATATATTTTTAAAAAAAGGCTACATGAAAACTGAAAAGTACTTACGATCGGTCGCTGCCACTGTGTCTGTCAAATTCACGTTTTCCTCTGGAATCAAAGCCATCGCTGCGACCCATGCCGCGTCCTCTGCCTCCACGGCCGCCCCTGCCACCGCCGCGTCCTCTCATCGGCCTATCACCAACAGGCCTGAGGAGGGGGACAAAGAACGCCGTCAATTCACAAGTCTGAGGAAGCGCCACCTACAGGCTGTATTTAATTGATCACTTAAATTGAGTTTTAATTAAGTGACAAAGAGCAGAACTAGCAAAGAATGACAAATAGTTAAAGATCAAGTTCATTCATGTGAAGCGCTAATGATCCATATTAAACAGATTCTTTAATTATAACTCTGCAGTGAGAAGAAATTAGCTAAGGTTGACTAATGTTTATTGGTCTCAATTGCACTTTGATATTTTACAATCTTATTTTGTTGTATGAAATTTTCACAAGTAAACTGGTGGGACAAGGAGATGCCTACAGTTGTCTGGGCAATATACGAAGCCTTATCATCACCAGCAAAGCCTTTAACCGTTACTGTTCCGAACCCCGCCCCTGTAGCCTAGATGTAAAGCTGAAAAAAAAACTAACAGTGGTGATTCATGCTCCTCTTTTCCTTCATGTAGGTGCTGCTCAATTAAAATGTCTGCTAATTGGAAACTGAACTCACTTCTCCACTGAGAATTCGCCTCCTTCGGGCTTCTCACCACCTTCACCAGCAGGCCTCTCGAAGCGGCGAGGGGGCCGCCTGTCCACAGGCCGTCTGTCTGTGGGGGGGCGCCCCTCTCCCTGGCCGCCCTGGGGTCTGAAGCCATCGCCCTCCGGCTTGCGGCCCATTCTCCTCATGCCGGCACCTAGGGTTGACCACAACAGGAGGATTAGAGGACCAATAGCATTGATAGATCAGGACCCACTGCTGAGCCCCAGACAAGAGAAAGAAGGTGATTGTTCTTTTTAAATGGAGCAAATACCCTAATTAACATGCAGAATTTAAAAAACTATGGCAGCTGGTTAGTTTATCAGATACATCTGTCTGCAATATAATATAGCGGTTAAAATATAAAATTAATTAAAACTATTAAATGCACAGGAAATAGCATTTATAAATTGGTGAATGTAACTTAGTAAAGAGGTGGGAAATAATCCACCCAGACGAGTTTGGAGTACGATCACTTTTTTATTTCCTGCTCAGACTGAGAGGTGAGGATCAGTTAAACCACTCGGTCACTCTGGGGTTGGAATTAACAGTCTTTAACCCTCCATAGCACATGGTTTGACAGCCAGTGGCCCTGTGTGACACAAGTCCCACCCATTGCTTAAATCACCAGCTACCAAAATAGATACCCTCCACCACCACACTACAGCAGCTGGGCGGCACCACAGTGACGCACCTGTCTCATCTTCTCTCAAGCAAATAGATATGAGCCCACTTTGGCAGGCGGACATGCTGATAATGGCCAGCTAACGGCCTGTGAGTGGGAATCCCTCTTTAAGAGTTAACTCCTGACACTGCTTCACTTCTGCATGTAGTAAATTTAAAGTCATCAAAACACATTGTGAGAACAAAATACACGTTTTGAGCCATTTTTTAATAACTTTTTTTTTTTTTAAACGGACTAGATAATATCTGGTAAAAACAGATATGGGAGCGTAAAAGCTCTGAGGCAGGTTGACTGCATGCACTGAGCCTGTAGTGTGCACCAATAGGAAGTGGCAGTTGGAGGCTGTGCTTTTACACGCCCCACACTACAACCACGAGGTTCATCACCATGAGAGCAAAGCTCCTCACGTCTGATGACAAAAACCCCCCCACCAGCATGCACACCACGATTCAGTTCACACACATTTAGGCAACATTATATCTGCTTATAATATGCCAGATTTCACAAGACCACTTTGATGTTATTTTATATTATATAACACGTTTTTAAAAGTCTAGAGTGATAGCTTGCTTAGCGCTAATTCTGTCAAACTCCTGTAAAAAGAAAAAAAGAAAGTGACCTTTACTGGATGTCACGACTGGACTGAACTAACATTAAACATCTGATGGCAGCTTTCTCTCTGTAGGCGAGTTCAGCCTGTTCAACCAGGCCGAGAGGAGGGGGAGACAAGCCAAAACAAGTTGACCTGCAAACTGTTTATCAGTGAATAGCTGGAGCTGCTCGCCTCTCACAGCAATACATGTTTGTTTAAATGTCATTGTTTCGGCGGCTGACAGCCCGGAGGGACACAAAGCAGCCATGCGGACCTCATGTCAGGCGGCTTATGAAGCTGGTGAGCTACTAAAGCAAGCCACTTAGCCTGTTAGCTTTAATCTCCTGGCTGCAGTTTTAACTCACAAAACGCAGAAAATATATTTACCATCTTTCTTGAGTGGGACGGGGGCCTGGGTCTCCTCCCTCTTGTCGGCCAGCGGGGTCTTTCTGTCTTTCTGGGACTCCTTTCTGGGCTGTTTGGCAGCCTGGGCTGCAGTCTTGGCGGCACCAGGAGCGAGAGCCTCCTTCTTCTTCTTCTCTTCGGCTTGCTTTAGCTGCTCAAATGGATCCGACTCATCGTCAAATAACTGGTCGAATCGATTGGTTATGGCGCAGCCAAAACCTTCTTGCATTTGTCCGGGCATGATGGCGCCCCTTCAGCAGGATTTTCCTCCGATTCTACGAGGCTTGGTGCGAACACTTCGCTAGATGAAGCCACAAGATGGCTGGGAAAAGGACCTTCTTCTCTTCCGGCGCGATAGACATCCGGGACCTCGAAGTTGGCGCGGGTGGGGCGTGTAGTTCGTTGAGCACGAGGAGCAATGGGTTTAGATACAGGGCAGACCAATAAAGAACTACAACACCCACAATGCCAATCTCGCTAATGTTGCTAGCCTCTCTAACGCAAAGCATGGGCGCTCGCATACACACTCTTGTTTTGACTCCTCAGAGAAACCTCCTCAGACCTTCAAACTCCTGTCCGCCACACTGGATCCGTTTGCAAACTACAGATCAACATCTGCTCTGTAGCTTTGGTTATATTAATACCGCCATAAAACACTTGCAAACATCTAAAGAAGACAGCAGGTGCACCAGTTAGTGAAGCTTGTGGGGTACAATGGAGTTAAAAGGCACGATGTGGAACTTTGTTTAAAAAAATTTGGCGAAGGAGGAAAAGTTGTTGCACTTTATTGCTTCAAATATTGTATTTGTAAATTTTCAATAAGGATCTTCAAAGCAAGCAAGAAAGAAAAAAGATAATTTACTAATTTATATTTCCTTTCTAATTTGTCTTTTATTTAACCAGGTACAAAGAGTCTCACTGAGATTAAAATCTCCTCTTTCAAGAGTGACCTGGCCAAGAGGGCAGCATGTTACAACAATAAATACAAACAACATAAACAAATACACTTGCCACACACTACAGACACGTAAACACATTCAGATTAATATGCCATGCAAGATTATGGACAAAATCCTTATCAATGATGACACATTTTAAGTGAAGCGCCCTCAAAAAATGCCATTCTTGACAGACAGATTGCCATATCAGTCTAAACAGGTTGAGAAGGATCAGGACAAGTTTTTAGTGTCATGACACTGAGTTTCACTTGAAACCTGCTGAAGTAAACAACAGTTCACACTTGAGTTTAGATACAGGGATTTGCACTATTTTAATCCTGAGGTTATAAAACCTGATCCAGAGCACAAAAATGTGGTTTTGTGCACAAATGCAGTGAAACGTGGTGACTTTAGAGTGTGAGGTCAAAGGGTCAGCAGTTATAGGGGTTAGAAAGCATCTCCCCATTTCTGAGCAATTCGTTTTGTGGGTACATACATTTCCTCAAGATTGTGTATGTTTTGTTTCAGGTCTGACCTTAACCAGTTTGGAAGAAGGTTGTGTTTTCACCCCCATGTGTATGTTTATGCAAACATTGATCTATTTGTTTATTAGTAATATATATATCTAAGAAATCTAATGTGGACATCCTAGTTGTTTAGGACTGTTTGATGCTGAACATGTAATCACAACGTCCAGTTTGAGTCTGCTGAGGACTTTTGCTGCATGTTATCCCTCCTCTCTCCCCCTTCATTTCCTGTCATCTCTTTATAGTCTCTGCCAAAAAAGGCAAAAATGCCAGAAAAAAAAACCCTCTTTCAAATCTTCAAATGAAGTTGGCTGAGATTTGGTGCAGTGGACATGATCTTTTGAGGGGTTGAACTGAGTCTGGAATCTTCACATTAAGCGATTATTTATGTAACGATCATGTTGCACTCCATTGCAAATCAGCTGCATTTCCATTATAGCATTTGCATTTCGTATTTTATCACACAATAAAACCAACCGAACAGGAAAAACATAATAAATTCTTAAAGGTCACAACTTTGCAAGGAAAATAATTCAAGGTTGATGGAGGTTTGTGCTCTGGAGAGTGTCTGAGTGGGTGTATCTGCGCAACAGTTTTGATCATGAACAGGAAAGGCATCATATAGTCAGACAGACATCCTGATAAGTCTTCACTGCTTCCTTTCATAAACGGTTAAGATTCAGGACATTATTGTAGCAGAAGAGGCAATCTTTAAAAACTAAGAGTCTGCAGCCTGAAGCTGTACTTGAGCTGTAACATGATGCTCGTACAGACAATGCTGATGTTAAGCAGGTATAATATTCAGGCTTCCAGTTCACCGTCTTAGATTATCATGTTAGCATGCTAACATTTGTAAATTAGCAATAAACACAAAGTACAGCTGAGGAGAGAGATATTTCACTCAAAACTACAACCTCTGATGTGATGATAACTGAAAAGATTCATTAGTTACAGACTAAAATGTAAGAAAGGTATTTCATCAAAATTTAAATACATACACATATATGTACCTAAATAAATAAATGGCCTCTGGTGGTTTGTTTATGCCTCTTGCCCATCTAACAAAGTACTGTTTGTTTTTACATCGGAAGCAACACAATACAGTTTTTGTTATTTTTTAAATTGGATAATAAAGATATTTAATATAAAAACATTTGCTGCTCAGATAAATGGCTTTAATCTTAATACTTGACAACATCAGAGTACCGTTGTGATCTATGTGTGTCCAATGTTCTTACCAATGTTTCCCTGAGATGTTTTGATGTAAAATTAAGTATGCCTAAACCCAGCAAGGTTAACATATTGTGATGTAAAGCTCTAGAAAGAGGCAATAAACTCAAGTTCCAATGTCTCATTGATCATTGATGATATTTTGGGAGTTGTGGGTGTTTGACCTTATAAGGAAAGTCAAACCCTGCCAGCTGATGGGCCTGTTAGGGAACACATGTGATTGTCAGGGAGACAAATGGATACTTGCAGTCTGTATACTGTTACATTCAGTCACATACAGTCTATGTATTTTTGCTTTGTATCATAAATACAAAGATAATGATTCTAAAATGTTCTTATTCACACTCCTACTTGGTATTCTCAGTAGAGACAATCAAACACAAACAGGAAGAAAAATGTTAACCTTTAAAAAAATACGTTTCAAAAAATGTGAATGGATATTTAATATTGTTATTAGTGGCTGTGCAGAATTACAGCTAATTACAGAATTACATTCAGCTGAATTTGTTTGTTTGTTTGTTTTTAATTCTGTCCAGAATGGCCTCAATTTAAAGTCCACAATCTTTCAATTAGGTTAATGAGGCTGACGTTTTTCCCTGTTTGGTTTTAAAGGTCAGCTCAGCTTTATCACTGAACCTTTCTGCTGCTCTCCTGGTTTATATTATCATGATTAAGTGGGTAGTTACTGAAAATTATGTGATATTTAATCAAAACATTACATTTTTGGTCATAGACCAAAATGCATAACCAGAACTAGACATTGACTTTATGTATAATATATAGTCACACCAGTGTCTGGAGTTTTTGTCCAATGTTCCCAAATTGGCAGGATAATATCAAAGTGGGTTCATTGTGCCAACAGACTGACTTTTGTGATATTTCTCACACAGATGTCAGATGTCTGTTTTATAATGAGAGTGAGGTGGCGACACAAGCAATACTTTATTTTCTGATTGTCACTGTCTCTGAACCGAGTGGTCCAACCCACAGGATGATGCCAGACACACTGACAGTCTCTCCTGAACGCACTTTGAGAACTCAACCTCATATTATTCCGGCGCATTCAAAGATGACATCTCCAGTCACCAAAGCCATGATAGAGTCCTACGCGCTCATGGTTATGGTCATGGGCACGTTTTTCGTCTATTTCTGCGGGATGGTGTGGGCTTTTTGTAACCCGAAGCTGAGCGGAGCAGAGGAGGAGGAGTGCGGGACTGAGAAACAAGCTGCCGTGCACGGGGACCACTGCTGGGTTTGCGCCCCAAATCCTCCACCTGAGCGGAATTTCAGGTGCGCCTGTGCGCATCTGCAGGCACCACCATACACCGCAGAGGGGCTCACGCAGACCACTTATGTAAACTTTTGGCATGATACTGATAGTCTGTTGTCGGACTGCACTGCATTTTGTCGTGAGGATCATGGGATTAACAACCAGATTGCCGATATATAATGAAATGGATCATGAGTGGACTGAGAAGAAGAGGACTGAAGTGGATGAACACAAGGTTTTATTCTGAACTCGCTCTCAAACCATCACAACACGCATAATCCTGGTTGTTTGTCCTTTAACTGACATTTTTATTTCATGCCTGAAACAGAAAATACAAATGAAAACAGCAAATCAAGCTTAAAATACTCATAGAGTCACTGTGTCTTGCTCATCCTTGCTGTAAATTCAGACTTGCATGTTGCTGTGTTAATACTGAGAGGTCTGACAGCCAGTGTGCATGTTACTCCCAGGAGACCTTCAAGCCAAAAATAAAACGCTCTCCATGACAGAATTGTGTGATGTGCATCAAGATGATCCAGCTCCTGTGGGGCCACTGTGAAGATGTTAGGACTGTTGTTGTTTTTCCTTCAGTTTCTTCCTTACTTCACTTTCTAGTTGCAGCAATTTGTCATACAAAGTGTCTGATGTTTCCAAATCAATATCCATCTGGAACACAAGATACAAAACTCACATTAACTGTTATACAAGACTATTTAAACTAAATTTTGATGGATAGTATTTAATACGGTACCTTGCGTGGTTGTGTGTAGTTGTTGCCTAGCCAGGATGTTAAGCTTTGGTACTTGGCTTGTGGGTCCAGTGATTCAGGCTTTTGCTTAAACAGCCAGAACTACAAGCGAGAGCAGTATTCATGAATCAGTTTGTACTGAACTGAGAAACTGAACATTGGAAATTTGAAATGTTGCTTCACCTACCAGGGCTTCAGCTCCATTATAAGGTGTCAAGGTGAAAGTATTGGTGAATATTCTTATCTGTATTCATGAAAGAAAGATGCATTCAGATCCAACAAAATAACTCCAGTGCTGTTTTTTAATTCTTCTTACACCCGCGATAGCATAAAGACAACCAAACTGGAAAAAACAGGTGTGATATATATATATACTGAGAGTATTACTTACAAGCCAAAAGACAGGCATAAGCAGGGTCCAGAGGAATGCTGGGAAGGAGGGCAGGATGCCGTAGGTCAGGTTGGTCATCACAAAACCAGGACAGATCACAGATGAGTACAAACCCTGAAAAGCACAATGACAGCAGTCATCAATAGTGTATAGGAAGAACAGTTTACCTCACAGACGTGGATGATACATGTGAAGTGTGTGCCGGCTGACCTGTTTGTTGTAGTGTGTGTTGAGCGCCAGGCTGAGTAGGTCGGAGGCATATTTGGAGGAGCTGTAGGGCTGCGTGCCTCTCTGATGCTGTACGTCTTCAAGGTTAAAAGCTGAGCGGTGAGCGTTACTGGAGGAGGTCCAGATTAGCTGTGAGGTCCGGCCTGCCTGGCACAGAACAGGCTCCAGCTCCCTGATCTCTCCATAACACAGAGAAACACAACAAAATATATATCAGTTATTAAGGATCAGTTTCAGCCTGAAATAGTACGTTTTCATAAAATCTTGCTTCCTCTGCAGTTCAGTCAACAAGACAAAATGAGGCAGACTGATGATTTGTATGAAGAAAATTCAATGTTCATCTAGAAATGTCTCACAGTTTGATTTGTATGAGAAAAAGGGGGAAATAATCAATTACTCAGTAACTCAGTTGCAGAATTTTTTTTCACTTAAAAACTATTTTTACTACAAAATGACTGAAAAAGATGTAGATTTTATCCTGCAATGACAATGCTATGCCATCTCTTTCCATGTATCTTAGAGCACAAATAAATAATACTAATATTTCTTTCAGATTCCTTAAAATAATCAGCAAAGTTTGACACTGAAAATTCAATGAGAGGAACAATCTAATTGATATGGATGTGCAAACCAAACCAAGACCTTACCAGAAAAGTGTAATTTTACTCCACCTGTCTAAAAACAAAATGTGCTTTCCCTGTAAACTAAATGGTGTGATGAATAAGTACATTCCTCTGTGATGGAAACGCAAGTTTTAGAATTTGTCTGCAAACACACAGTAAGCAGAATACCCTGACCTTATGGCTAGGACAGTACGCACTGTTAATATTTAATGAACATCGTTGCTAAGTGACACACAGATCCAGTATCACTTCTCAAGGCTAAACAATGAACAAGAATTGCTCTCTCTGCAGAAACCTGAAGGAAACATGGCTTTATGCTGTATGTGTGGATCGGACCAAAATGCCAGATAAGTCCAGTGACTCACTAGTAGAAAGTGACCGAAGAGGTTGGTCGCGAATACTTCCTGCAAGCCATCATGAGTGATGCCATCCTTCTGCGTCAGAATCCCCTCGCCAGTGGCAAACATGGTGATAATATTACTGCAATAAAGGCATTATAGAGGTTTGGGCTCTGAGAAAGGCAGCATGGGAAATAGATGTTTGAAATAAACAATGTTACATAAACGAGACACGTCAAAGTATAAAAAGCTCACACACTAGATTGTAGCTCCCAAAGTCTTGTTATTACTGACTGAAAGAGGCAACGTTTCAGCCTTACCGGGTCTTCATCAGGCAAACGGCCAACATGACAAAAAGCAAGGTAAGTATAGACACCAAATGAGTTACATCATCCTAACGTCATCAAAAACAATCACAATTTTCCTATTTCCTTTTTCCTCTTCCCCTTTCTTCCTCCTCTGGGAATTGGTATTTCAGTTTTGTCCTTTTTAACCTTCGTCTATTTGTATATATTGTTGTGACTTTCTTCAAGCTTTGATAATAAGATGTTTGCGATCAGGTGTCGATTGTTGCCAGAAATTGTCTTTGTGATGACTAATTTGGTGTCTATATATGCCTTACTCTTTGTCATGATGACTGGTGAAGACCCAGTTAGGTCGAAATTTTGCCATTTTTAGTCAGTAACAAAAAGATTTTAGGAGCTACAATCCAGTGTGCTGACACTTTGCTTTATTCCTTCATTTCATTTGTTATCCTGCACCTGACCTAAAATTATGGTATATGGGATGTGGACACACTATCTATTTGCTGTTTAAGTATAAAAGCCACCAGGTGCGGTACTACTCAGTGATTTAAAGGAGCTTCAGTTGTCTAACATGCACATCAAGTGTAGACAAGAGATGCTGCACCACGTGAGCATCTAAAATAAACCACGTACCTGGAGAAGAGGCCTTTGAAAAAGGCTTTTACATCGAACTGTGGGTTGGGCATGATGCCTGCATTCAGGTAGAGGTAGTCCAGCCGGTTATACCTACAGTTGACAAATAAAGTCATAGCTAATGTATATAAAACACATATGACTGTCTGGGTCTGAATGTGTGTGACCACCATGCTGATGTGAGTCTGTCCTCCCACCTGAGTTTGACCTCCTGTGCAGCACTGAGGACTGAGGAGATGCTGCTGGTGTCCAGCTGCAGCAGGGCCACCTGAGCTGAGGGGTGAGAGGTGAGGAGGGCAGAGCGAGCAGCCTGAGCCCGGCGCATGTTCCTGCAGGCCAGACACAATTGGAGACCTTCTGTGTCCTGCGAGAGGAGACGCTCACAAAGCGCCAGGCCGATGCCACTGCAGGAACAGCCACACATGGTATTGTCATAACTGTCACTACTGCTAAACAATAGTATTTACAAAATCCACCAAAATAATCTAGTTAATTCCACACATGAGCACTCCATATAACAAATAAAGGGACTAAAATAATCCAGCAACAGCTTTTTCCTTACAATTGAGTTTAAATTAATTTTATCAATGTTCTTGGAAGTTCTGTTATGTCATGCAACCTTTGCACCCAAAGAAGCCAGACTTTATCATGAAAACAAGTTATCAA
The DNA here is from genome assembly GCF_963924715.1 of Thunnus thynnus. Classification (NCBI taxonomy): domain Eukaryota; kingdom Metazoa; phylum Chordata; class Actinopteri; order Scombriformes; family Scombridae; genus Thunnus; species Thunnus thynnus. The sequence goes on along the minus strand of NC_089524.1, from coordinate 24,864,434 downwards.
ATAAATACAGTTATTACCTATTTGCTCCCGTCACCAAAACCACCTTATTCATCTTTTCAAGTCCAAACCGGCAGCAAGTTACACACAGAAAACATTAAAGTTACTGCACTTTTGAAGCAACAAGCTCTTTGTCCGGTCCATGGAGTATTTTCCTTTCCTGTGGAGTCATATTGTTCACTCCTCCTCCACATCGTGATTGGATACTGCAGCAGGACTCAGCCAATCAGATCATGATCACAGTCAGCTCAGCTAGAAGACAGCCCACACAGAGTAAAATATTCAGTAGATATGAATAAAGCAAAGAGCTCTCAAAGATAGAATTCCCTGTTTGGTTTTATTTGTATTTTGTCTATCAATGTACAACTTTTGTTTACACGTATATAAAAAAAACATTTTCACTGAAAAACAAACATTTGAGTACAAAGGTGTAATAAAACCAAACAAATCATGAATTTGTTCAGGTGCAATAATATTTTTACAGCTATACATCTACGTCCAATTCATTTATATCACTGAGAGGATTGTAAATGCCATGAAAATGCTCTTTCATCCAGTGAAAATCACCACATGCCTCATGTCCATCAGGAATTTGAAATACACAAATTTATTTGCAAAACAATTATCAACTATTTATCTACTTGTGCAGATATTTTTCATAGATCACAAAGTAAGGAAAGAAAAAAATTACCTCTACATAAAAGATGAAAATGCCGTGCATTAGGGCAGGAGGCATGAGTGTATTTTATGGAAGGTACTGTAAATGGGACAAAGGTCTCTGATAAAAAGGCTGTAAATACAGCTGAACTGACTGAAACAGTGGTAGTTACACACAGAATTATGCTAGAAAAGAAGACAAAATGAAGACTCCAGCATACATGAATAAAAGAAAGAGCAAACTGCTGATTACTACAGCTTGTAGATGAGTCATTAGTTGTGTTTTTATGATCTAATACAGTATAATCTGCTGTGAAAGTGATGATCTGTAGCAGTCATACAAATTCCATCGTTCCAATTAAACACATGATTTATGTTGAGTATTCCTGTTTCGTCTACATTCCTGATTCAAAATACCATTTACTTTCTCTTTCAACACAGACAAACTATAAGCACACATGCATTAACATGTTTAACACGCCCAACATCTCTCCATGCACACATACTGTTGACCCAACATGGACAAAACAGCTTAGACAGCCTCCTGATAAGCCTCTTACACGATCAATAATCAAGCAGCATGATGCTGATATTAGTTTGTGATCAATTCTTGACAGTTTGCAGTGGGGAAAAAATATTTACTGTAGTAGTTGTCGTTGTGTAGATCCAGAATATGAGGAGAAGTACTGCATTCAATCAAATATAATACTCCAAAGAACATATTAATACACAAATATATCAACAAAACAGAAACAGAACAAATATGAACATATAAATATTAATACAAAATATTGATATTTGAGACTTATCTATTGAAAATACACAGTCATACACTTCATGTTCAAATCACCGTATAGGAAAACTGCAGGGAGGTGAGAAAGATGTTCTATTAATGTAATATTTTCTTTGTTATTAAAAATGTGTGGAGTTTGTCTGAGAAACTGAGATGAAATACTTGAAACAAAATGTGACAGTAATGGTTTGCTGCACTTTTCCCCTCTACATTCAAGCAGTCTTCCAAAAGAAAGCACAAGAAAGTTACTCAACAATGCTGCATAAGTTTGTCATCAATACTTCAAACACTGTAAAATGGGAAATTCAAACTCATATTTAAAAAAAAAAAAAAAAGGAACTTAAAATACATATTCAAAAGTGCCGAATGTTACTTGCTACATTTAATTTTGGCTCCTGCAACACACGTCGCAACCAAACATCATGTCCTTTTCTTGTGTGTTTTTGGGAAATGTACGATAAATCAGAATAGACTTTCTAAGAATATATGTCTATAAAACAAATTAGCAAACATGCTAATTAAACTCAAACTGACACACACCAAATGTCTCTGGTAGTCCATCTTTGAAGTGTGCAAGTCCATGAAACAGTGTTTCCCAAATCGTAGCTTAGAGCCCACAGGTGGCTCCCACCTTGTTTCTCAGTTGAAACAAGATAGCTTAAACCTGGATTGTGTCTGCACCATGGTCTACTCTTGTCATGCACCATTTCTCTCAGAGATGAGCACTGTCTTAAACATCGCCCTGACTTTAAGGCTGTATTTCCAGGAGGGCTCGGTGTATTTCCTGGAAGGACGGCCGTTCCTTTGTGTTCCTCCTCCAGCAGCTCAGCATGATCTTGTAGAGCGAGTCCGGACACAGCACAGGCTGAGGCAGGTAGATCTGCATGATAATGAGAGAGAAATAAAGCCAATGATTCACTGGTGTTTGTAAGTATGAGGTGACGTGTTTGTGATGACACTTACCTGTCTTTTCTGGTCCCTGAAAAACTCCCCTGTGTTCTCTATCACCTGCTCATCAGTGAGCTGAGAGTAGGGCTGCTCCTTGCAAAAGTTTAGTATCTCCCACAGAGTCACCCCAAAGGCCCACACATCGCTGGCTGTGGTGAACTTTCCCTTCACGACAAAAATAGTGAAAATAGTGATCAGTATGTTTTCCTGCACTGTCTGCAAATACAGTATATAACAAAACTGTGTGCACCCCGGTCAGTATCACTAAAATGTTAAGTAATTATAGATCTGTCCACTTAATACACTTTTAATTCGTTTTTAGGAGAACCCAAAAAGAATAAAGCCAATTCATTAGAAGAAAAATAATGTTTGACCAATTAAATAATGATGAAAGTCCACCTGGGCATGAATGGTACCAGTCTTGCCCAGATCTGTGAAAAGACGTTCTGTCATTCTTCACAGATAATTCTTTTCAACTGCTCTTTGCCGGAGGGATTTTGTGTCTCTACCTTCCTCTTTAAAATACTCTAAAGGTGTTTTATTGGATTCAAGTCAGGGGATATACTTAGGCAGGTCATACTTTTGTGCCTGTGTGTCTTTAAAAACTTGTGATTTTTGCAGTGTGTTTGGAATCATTGTCATGTTGGAAAATTCCTCTCCTGCCAACGTTTTTGAGACTGGGAATCATTTCATTCAGTATTTGGGTATACAAACTTGCAATCATAGTGTAATCTATAAATGTCATCTCCCCTACACCTTTTTACTCATGCTGCCCCATATCAGCAAACTCCCACCTCCATGTTTCACAGTCAGCACTATGCAGTCACTGCAGTAGTCCTGACCAGGTCCATGCCAAACATGCTGGACCCCATCAGATCCAAACTAACTTATTTTGGTTTATTCGTCAGGCTTCTTTTCATGTTCTTTGGCAAAGTTTAATCTTGCAGTTTTGTGCTGTTTTGTGAGTAATGGTTTTCTTTTTGGATGTCGTCCGTAGAGGTTGACTTCATGAACTGTCTGAGCAGTCACTGAAACACCAATTTCCACAAATAATCCTTGAGCCAAGACAGAAGCACTTGCCCGTCTGTTTTCCAATGCAACATTGAACGGCCACTGCACCTTCTGTTATTGGTAGCATGGGTCCTCCTGTACCTCCTAACCACTGCTGCAAACTGTGTTTGGCTTCTGTTCAGTAACCTGCTGACGATCTTGTACCCTCTCCCATCTTCAAGTCTCACAATCTGCTTTCTTACTTGTTCTGGTAATTTCTCACCATGTGAAGCTGTGTTGCATTAGACACAACCCAGGCCTAAATTAAGAAAGTTGTGGTGTTCACAGGTTCTTTTATAACCTTGCTCAGGCAACTAGTCTTAACTGGAAGTCACAGGTGTAATCATTTTTGTTGCATTGAGGTTGTACTTTGAGGCTTGTATTTTTAATGTAGTCTATCTAACCTGTTTGTTTTTAATTATAAATAAGATCAAATACCCTACACTTCACCCTAAAAACACTACAATTATTGTAAGATGATACAATTTTGAATCATTTAAATTTTTAGTGATATTGCGCAGGGGTGTACTCACTTTTGTTATATACTGTATGTTAGTTAAATTCCAGGAAATGCACACATAAACACAAACTTGAGTATCAACTTTTCAAGAAAACACTGAATCAATTTTATCCATTATACAAGCAGTGGTCCTCACCAGCAGGATGCTCTCCCATGACATCCAGCGTATCGGTAGTACCGCTCTGCCCTGGATGCGGTAGTAGTCACCACTGTACAGGTTCCTGCTCATGCCAAAGTCAGCTATCTTTATTGTGTATTTCGTGCCCACCAGGCAATTCCTCGTGGCCAAGTCTCGATGAACAAAATTTAGAGAGGAGAGGTACTTCATCCCCGATGCGATCTGAGTGGCCATGTAGCACAGATTACTGAAGCTAGATGGGAGAAATGCAGAGAGGGACTCATGAGTTGAGAAGGAAGAAAAAAATTTCACACAGGCATTTAATTATTTATACATGACCACTCACCTGACTGTAGGTGCATTGCTGAGCAGAGCGAGTTGTCCCTCCGGTTCGTGGCGGGACAGAAACTGGTTGAGGTCTCCGTTCTCCATGTACTCTGTGATCATACAGAGAGGGTCGCTGTAGATGCACACAGCAAGCAGGCGAATGATGTTGGGGTCCTTCAGACGGGACATGATCTTTATCTCTTTCAGGAAGTCATTCCTACCAACACAAAAAGACAAATAAGTGACTTACTTCACACCGTAAAAAAACTTACAATTTATTGTCAGTTTCAGTTACAGGCAACAAGATCCCTGTAGCACGCAGAGTCAATACCTTGCATTTTTGTTGGCATCTGAACGGAGCATCTTCACAGCCACTAAAACTGGCTGGTCCTCAGGGATGTCAAATAAAAACTCTTTATTCATGAACTCCTGCATTCCCTCTGCTTCACACAGGTGCACCTGAAAAGAGAGGAGAGGAGAGGTGATATATAATAATAATAATAGTAAAGCTTATCTAAAGCTCTAAGTAAAGCTGTAATAGATTGATGAAGAACACACACTTCTCCAAACTGTCCCTCTCCCAGTTTCTCTTTGAATATGAGCAGTTTTCGCGGGAACTCCTCCACTGCAACATCCTTCCCTGACAACAGGTCCATAGTTAGTGCAGGGATGGCATATGTGTTGCTTCCAGTCACGCCTTGCAGGTTTACAATGTCTGCCTCTGCGTAGTGAGGGACCCCATCTTGGACTACAGTAGCTGTGGTTGATTTGGACGCTGCTGTGCTGGTAGAAGCTGGAACACAATATGGGACACTGTAACTAAGACTCTCAATATGATTGTAGTTTGTAAGTCTGTAAATTGAAGTGTCCACCTACCAGCCTCCTCTGAGGTCTGTGCAAACTCTGGCAGCTTGCATATAAGGCGTGAGGGCTCCTGGTAGTCTGGACCCAGGGGGAAGATGCGCTCGTAGGTAGAGTTAGACTCTTGTTCACTGGTTGTACTCGACTGGTTGTGGTTGTGGTTGTACACAAACGTCTCACTCTGTATTGACAAACTAGCAGTTAGTTCATCATCCAGCATCCGGCGAGAGGCCTAGAATAAAGCACGCGGGGGTGAAAGAACAGATCTGACCACCTCCCGAAGGAAAACCACAAAATCACATAACATCCATGAGATAGTGTCAGTATGATATATTTTACTCAAAATCTCAAATCTATTTTAACTCACCTTCTCCAACATCTTCTGCCACACCTGCCTCCACAGGATAATGACAATAATGGCCACAAGGATGAAGATGATGGCCACTAAACAACCAATCAGAATCCGGGTGTTGCTGTCATCTACTTTGTGGGTGGGGTCATCTTCTAGGGAAGGAACAGCGAGAGACACCTTTTGAAGATGGAGACTGTACTACTTGCATGCAAAATGTTCAGTTAAATCAGGATAGTCCTGATACTCAATCAAATTTCACCTCATTAACTAGACTGAAGGTTTTATTTACAAAAAAAGTCAATTTTTTAAAAAGTAATTTTTGTGAATTGTATTGCAAAGGCAGAGTACATCTTTCTCACGGCAGATCATCAACAGGTGTAACTAATGACACTAATCATGGTTGCATTTCATTAAAGTGTGCCACTACAAGGGCCCTGCTATCATGCATGCTGATTCAGTGACGTAGTTTACTCTCACACCTAAATGTAACTACTATGGAATTACTGTTCTGAACAGAAAATAATTTCTTGCTCAGTCCTTTTTTTGCTATCTCTTGCTTTCTTTTGTAGGTGTGGAGAAAAAAGCAGCAGGGATACAGTGCAACATCAGCCAAACTCTAAAAACTATAAACAGCGATAGCAGTGTAAGTTGGCTTGCCTTAACGGCTGCAAATATAGGAGCTGTTAATCAAGCACAGTCTGTACACACCCACAGAGCCATGAGAAAACATGAGTGAAAACACCTGGGTGGGTGGACTACGGGCGTGTACAGCTTTAAGGAATTTGACATTTATTCCATGTGCAAGAAACGCTCATTATTCTCATACAATGTGAACTGCCTCTCAGTTCCCTGCACAGCTTAGCAATTTGTCTTATTCCTGTTATTGTTACAATTTTTCTTTGCTTTTATGACATGAAGCCATTTTTGGATGCTGTACTGCGTTTATAGTACCAGCAGTACTAATGTCTTCAATTATCTTATTGTGTTTTTATTGAGTTTATGTTTATATGTTTGTTTCTAGGCTTCATTGTTGCAAAAAGAAATTTCTCTTGGTGGACGTCTGACATCAACATGCTGATACCAAGACATTTCTTTTCATTTGACTGAACAAATCTTCATCTTTGATGGGATAACTATTTTACCAGTACTCCAACAATGGCCTTGAAATTAGCTTAATTAATTTATTTATTGCAGTTGACTATTGAACGTAGACTTCAACTGTCAAACAAAATGGGCCTGAATAGCATAGTTGGTTTGAGGACGATGGTTATATCCTAAAACGATGGTTATATCCTAAAACTGCATTTTTCCAGTCTTCAAGTAGTGTAGAGTTGTATAAACCTTTATCTCCAGTGTTATCATAGTATTTTATTATTTTGGTACACTTTGGATCCTTATCAACTTAACCAGCATCAATACATGTTTTATAGAGTTCATTATTGTTGGATTTTTCCAAAATCCAGATGACCTACTCCCCATTGTGAGTAGATCTTCGTGACCCAGGAGTCCTCTGGATTACCTCTAACATATCTCAGTCTTTGCTGCTTTGTGAATTACCCTTAGACCAAAACCATATAAGTCCTAAAGTTAGGACCGACACGCCCCTTATTCTTAAGAGTTTCTCCTAACTCAGCCAGTTAGGAGCTACTTTTAGCTTCAGGATGTTTTGTGAATACAGCTCCTGAACTGTACTGAACCAAAGTGATTTTTCCATTCTGATACATGGACAGTATTTGATGACATCATGTAAATATCTGCTTGTTGTGTCTGTGTACTAACTCAGACAAGGTTGTTGACAACAAAATACACTATATTTTTGTCATGCATGTTGCAAGTTTTTAATTAAATTATGTATAGGTCTGTGTTATTAGTAGCATACAATTGTGCATGTGTGTGTGTTGTGATCATTAACCTGGTGGCTTGCTAGGTGGTTGATCTGTCTTTGGTGGAGCCAGTGTTGTGTTGTACATGGCTGTATCTGAAAGGCCAGATGGAACAGAGGTGTTCAGAAATTGTTAACTTACTTGTAGTAATATCAATATCATCAAATGAAGACTTTGAGTACTGGGATTTAACATAAATTGCAGCACCTCACTGAACTCATCAAAACTCAAAATCAGATATAGGTTTTCTTAGTTAAGCTTCAAGTGTACATCTAAATATATGAGAATAGAAAAGCATGTTATTCCATTTACAGACTGTACACACAGTTCCTCAGACTACCTGACTGGAAGGTGATCTCGCTGAACAACATCCAGGCATCAGCAAAGTAGAACTGGCACTTGATGGCACTGGCCATGTGGTTGGCCAGGTTGACCGTGACAAAACGGGCGCTGAGATTCTTCTCATCCACCACGGGGCTGAAGGAGAGCGGTGTGGCCTCCCAGTCTGATTCAGAGCGGAAGTAACAAAATACCTGGCGGAAGACCTTGACGTGCCGTAAGAACATGTTGTTGCAGTGAACCTGGACAGAGATAAAAGCACACGGGGAGGATTTTAGTACTGATGGAAGCTTAGAAATTGAACCTTTGGGGTGGGGAAAGCATTATCTTGAAGCATCAGAGGCCTCACCTTCATGGTGGTAAAGTTTCGTGTGCGGTCAAACTCAAACATGATTTCAACATATCCACTGGGGAAGCTCTCATTGTTCCAACCCACATAGTCATACCCTGGCCACACATTGTAGACATGACTGTCTGAAAAATCGTCTCGACCACACACTCCATCAGTCAGCTGGCCCAAGCCCTCTGTCATACTGAGAAACAGAGAGACAGTGTTAAACATAGAGGAAGTAGAAAGCATTCATTTCATTCATTTTTAGTATCATCCTTTATTTTCAATGTATCAGCACCTCTGTCAAAAGGTGTTCATGGCACAACATTCAACACTAGGTGGCAGCATTATAAAACCAATTCTTCACTTCTGCTTTTGGCTGTCATATTGTAAAATAGGACATTTTCTTTTCCCTCTGCACTGTTTCCTTGACAGAGAGAATGAGGCATGTGTCATGGAGGACATTATTCACCATGCCATAATCCAAACACTAATGTCAACAAAAGTATGATTTGTTCATTCCGGTTTTGAAACTCTGCAAGCTCAGTTGACTCAGTTGTTCCCATGAGGTATTGCCTAACAGTAAACCACCATGACCCATTCACCACTGTCTGTCTCTTTGCTTTCACCATGGTGACGAGGCAACAACAAGGTGAGGGAAAAAAAAGTACTGACAAAGGATGAGAAGAATGATGAAGCGGTATGGTGGCGATGAAAGAAAGAACAAAACACACACACACCTGTAGATGACAGCTCCATCATAGACGGAGTCATTGAGATAAACAGAGTAAGCAGGCAAGTTCATCTGTTCTCCTGCTGGAGCGTTGTACGACACAAGACCGTCTGTAAAGTGAAAAAAATTATCCATTAGGTAGAAACCATGGTCTATCATTCAAAACCCTTGTTGTAAAAGAGCATTTTTCAAAACCATAGAAGCTTGTTTGAAAGTGCTGTTGAGATTTTCAGAGTTTAGTGTTACAAATATGTCAAATTCAGTTAAACATTTAGAAAATGGTGATGATGTTAGGGTTGAATTTTCCATTTTGTGTTAAACAAAAAAAAGCGAGTGTGATATTGGATTATTTAAATGATTTGTTAGAATAAGCAGCTACACAATATACAGAAAATAATGTATGTTGTGTTAACAGTATGGGATACATGATTTATTTGAGGGCCTTGGCAATCGTCTCAGATTGACAATCTGTCTGCCCACAAAGATTTAGTTGTCAAAGGATGTGGAGACAGTATTGTGTGAGTTTAAAGAATTAAAAGTTCACTTCTGCTTTATTTGTTATTTACTTTTTTTGCACTTAACTCAAGCACGTTATCCAGAATATCCCCAATAAGAGCAGAGTGAAAGCACATGGGATGAACAAAATCAATGAAACCGCACTTTTACTTTTTAAAGAGCCAAGCACATGTGGTGCTAAGATGGCCTTCAAGATGGCAAGATGGCCTTGTTTGTTTTCTTTTTTCTCTTCTTCTACTTTGATTGGATCTCAAATTTTACCAGCTTCTCACATTCAAAACATTTTGAAATTTTATAGCTTCATGTTTCTTCATTTCTTCAAGCTTCAAGTTTTTTCAGACTCCTGAAAAAAATCTACATATTCTTTAGTTTATGCTAAACAATTTTAATCAAGGAACCCATAAAGTCTACTGGACAAACCTTTCTACCATACTGGATTTTCCAAAAAATGTTATTCTTCATATTTAAACAACCTTCCCAACCTACACAGCATTTCTAACTTTTATAAACTAACTAGCTTTTAATGTATGTAAATTTTATGAAGGACAACATATGCCTGAGTATGTCCAATAAGCCTCTGTGCACAAAAAAACAATGGTGGCACCAAATGCCATAAATCATGACAAGTGTGTCAAATTTAAACTTGGAGTTCGGGAAACTGGTGAAATCAAAGGTCAAAATGATATAAGAAAAAGAAGAAAAAATGTATTGGATTTGTATAGGCCTTTATTCTCAGGCACTTTCACTGAGAATAAACGGGAACATAAGGGTTAATTCAACATTTAGTTAATGATATGATTATTATGTACATCAGCCCTGTTTAAACACTGCCCTGCTTGTTATGAAAAGGTGACAGAGAATCGGCTGATCCTCTCTATCTTATCTTAGTATTGGTTGCCTCTGTGATCTTTGATCCCTCACTCATCAGCTTCTTCTGTCTGCAGTCTTTTCTCCTGCCACCTCAGCTTCCTCTTACCCAGCCATTCACAGCCGTAGAGCTCCACTCTCATGCAGACGTTCATGGAGTGGTCTGTGACGGGCATGAAGCGGACAAAGCGAGCGATGATGGGTGGCTCCAGGTCCTTGAGTACAATGTCGTAGGCGTTCCTATTTCCCTCAATCACCTGCGCATACAGCAAACACACCTTGACCTCCTGAAGAAGCTTACTAATGACAGAGACTGTAATCTACATGATAACAAATCCATACCCTCCTTATATCATCCTATTAAAAAAAATATAAATCAGTTCAGCATACTATCTCTATTATCACCACAACCAAAATCATACCAGATAAAAGCAATGAAAGGCCATAAATGACCTTAAGACAGTGCATCTTTATCAGAGATTTGTTATAAAGGTCAAAATAGATCATAAAGTGACATCCAAGCCAGAAAAAACTTGGCTTACACCTCATAGGTTGACTAACCTGCTTGCCCTGCCTGTTTCTCCACGAGATCCACCGGCTTCCATCACGGCTGTATTTAATCTTGTACATCTGGGCGAACTCATTACCCATGCCTCCCGCATGACGACCCTGGGTGCCCACGAGGGTGATGAAGTGGAGCGAGCGCAGGTCAATCTGGAGGAACTCCTTCAGGCTGTCTGGCTCGACTGTTATCTCCGGACACCACGCGCCATCGCCCTCCTCGAAGTCCAACCTGGAGAAGAGGCAAATGGAAAGAGAGAGGGAAAAAGATGAAATAACGCCAGGTAGATGTTACAGCAGGAAAGGGAAAAGGGTAATGGAGAAGAAAAACTAGGACAGGATGGAAAGGGAAAGGTGAGAGGAAAGTAGAAGTGAGTGCAGCCTGTTATAAAAACACCTCAGGGAAAGCCTGCGTCGTAAATTCACCTTAAAGTGTTAATTTTGGGCAAAGGGCTGGCAGGGGCAAATGGGAGCTGGGCGAGACTGAAAACATAGCCAGGCTGGTTGATGAAAGTGTATTACATCATTATCCTCAATACTTACTGAAGGCCACCCAAGTTCTGCAGCACACACACATACATACATGCTTCCTTAATCATGTGGTTGTGAGTAGAACTGATACCCCAGTTTGTGGTTTACTGCAAATAAACAGGCACAGGCACCTTATAGGATAAACCACCCACACACATACTCATTATCAGGGTAAACATACTATGAGGCACGTGTGGGAGAGTGTGCATCTGAGTGTGTGTGTGTGTGTGTGTGTGTGGCTACATTTGTGTGTGTGTGTGTGTATGAGAGACCTACCTGCCATATCTCGCAGCGGTGGATTCGGACCACTGGCTGGAGGCAGAGATGTCCTCGTCCTGTATCTGCCCTCCTGACATCCCCAGAGGATACCGACACACACCTGAGACACGACAGACAACAAGTTCCATTATATGACTGCAAGAAATAAACAGATGAATATGAAAACTGTCATGAAGTTAGATAAACATCCACAAAGTGCCTGATGTTTGCTCAGGCATAAACACTCATCCTGGAAATGACTAATTACAAACATGGTTGTTAACGAGTAGCCTCTAATGTTTACTGGTACTTTTTTGAGTAGAATCTGAAAGCATTCAAAATTTAGCTTTAATTCACTGTAAGATTGTGTAGTTTTGGAAATGCCAGAATTACAGAGCAGCATCCTATTATGTTAACATGACACATTCAGGAAAATTTGACTCTTCAGTTTTTTGTTTCCTCTTTATATTCATGAGGAAACCTGTGAAAAAAGTGTCATAAAGAAAAGACGACCATAAGTTTGGTGTGTTTTGTGTATTTGAGATGTGCATTTTAATTGTATGTTTCTTTTACTTCACAACATTTCAGAAGGAATTATTGTACTTTTTAGTCTACATCATTCTTTAATGACTTGAAACTTTTCAGATTCAGATTTGTAAAACTTACAATAAGAATATTAGATATGATGCAGTAAATTAAACCACTCAGCCATCTACAGCATTAAAATGCTGCTTATATATTAATGCATCAGTTATAATAATCCAATACTATTATATAATATTAATATAACACCGACCTTTGCCTGCATAGTGAGTACTTTAACTTTTATATTTTAAGTACATTTTGCTGATAGTATTAAGTTAAATTTTGAATGCAGGAATTTTACTATGGAGTATTTTTACACTGTGATTTCTAATTTGACTTAAGTGAAGGCTAAAAGTATGAATAATTATTCTACCACTGCCGGTTGGTAGGGCACATTTCCACTGAGGTGTTTACTGTCAGGATCCACAGTGGCTCTTTGACAGTGATCTTATAGAACAAAATAACTTGTAAGTTGTTTTTGCTTGACAAAATGATTAAGTCTACCACAGTACTTCTGTTTAAACAGTATGTTCTAGTACTCTTTCCAGCCCTGGTATTTACTTGGATTATCACACTCTGAAACGTGCGGCTCCCCTCACTCCTCTCAGACCAACCGCAGCGCTGGTTGGCGCTGAAAATTCAAAACCATATTCAAACACTCGCCAGACGCCCTCGGACATTTCTAGGACAGAACTACTTAATTCCCAGCTTCTGTCAAGAAACCTGAAGAAGGTGATGGATAGTGCTGGATGAAGGGGTGGGGTAGTGGTGTGAGAGGACTATATGCACACACACACACACACACACACACACACACACACACACACACACACACACACACACACACACAAATACACATCCTAAGCAACTCCTTGCACTCAAATTGAGGTTTGTTTTATTGAAATAATAAGCTGGAACTGTCTCTGCCAGTCCAAACAGTGCTTGTATCAAGCTCATGTACAGGAGTTAGTTACTGTGTGTGTGTGCATTTGTGTGTGTGTGGTGAAACTGGCTGGTCTGAGCCCATCACGCCCCCACTGTGCGGTCAATAGAAGCAATATGCCCTCTGTTTCCTGCATGCCCCTCCACCCCCTCATCTCCTTTTTTTTCTGTCTGCTCTCTGTCCTCTCCTCCTGTGTGGTCTCTCCCCTTCTCCTTCTCTTTTCCTCTGTCCCCTTCAGTGGCAAGAGGTGATTAAAGTCAGCAGTGCATTTTAGAAAATCCTCATCTCATTATGACTCAGTGAGCTAGTGGCTAACTGAGCGTGACACAACAGACATGGTATCTATTAAGGTTTACAAGGCACCGAATGAATTTACTGATTTATGGGTGTTTCCATCAGTCTTTATCGACAGGGTTGGGTCGTGGTTGTGTTTTGGTCTAACACTGATAACTCCACCTAACAGGATATGACCTCCAGGTAGCCTCATTTGCACATGAAAGAGCCTGTGTGTATCATACTCTGTGGATGTGATAGCATTGGCTGATGGCTTTTAGTGGAGCTGGAGGCGGAAGTTACAGGGAGACCAACCCTGTTCGCCTGGCCCCTTGTCTCACAGAAAAACCTTTGAGAAGACGCCAGCAACAGCAGAGCTTGAGGTTCAAGGCCCTCTCTGTCCCTCTCTCGCTCTTTCTTTTCCTCCTTCTTCTCTCCCTGTGATTCTCTCTTCCTCTTTCTTGATCTCCTACAAATATTTGCTTAAAAGTCAAAATGTGGAAACCCCTGAAGGTTTGGGGCTGATGACCTGATATGCTATACTCACATGTGTGTGTGTACACATGCATACACACTCCAGACTCACATAAGCAGGCGTAGATGCAACCACACATATACACACACACACACACACACACATATGCAGGCTTCGTCTTGGCAGTGACACAGTGACAAACAAAAACTCTTCCAGATGTCACAGACTGCATTCGCCTCCTCTGTTGTCCTTTCATCTTGTCCTCTCTAACCTTTCAATGCTGCCCTCTTCATTTCATTCCTCATCAGTTTTTTCCTGCAACTGTTTACACCCCTCCCCTCAGCCCAGATCATCTTGGCTATGAACAGACCACATCAACCCGAAACCATCTAACTCTTCTCATATTCTCCACGTATTAGTGGTATCTGTGGCTACATAATTACAAAACAATTCAATGATAGGTGTGGTGTTCAAACTGCACGAATACAAATTGTCAGAACCGACTTCAAGAGCAACAAAAGAGATCTCCAATAAATTATATCAGATCAAATCAGGACAGGATAAGATGAGAAAAATAAAGTGGAAATAAAGTGGAAAAGTTGGAATGATAATAACTGGTATCAAGTAGCTAAAATGTTGTATTTGCGTTCGGTGTAGTGTTGCTATTGCTGCCCGGTCCAGAGGTTATGGGGTTTGAGGTGGTTGGCGTTCCTGCACACATGAGCCTCATTCACACAGAGGTGCAGAATGTAAACAGATGTTGAGATGGAGAAAGAGATGAGCACAGTGCAGCATCTCCTCTCTCTCCTCTCCTGCTGTCTCCCTACTGGGATACTGCATTGTCAAAAAAAAACAATCCAACTGTAAACTTACAGGAAATGCTGGGGTCATTATGTGTATGTCACATGGTATGAGTTGGTAACATAAGTTTTTTTTATGAAGTCTTGCCAGAAAGATACAGAGATACAGAGCACAGACAGAGCAACATCACCAGTCGGGGAAAAACACAGAGATTGGCGAGGACATAATTGGTGAAAATAGGAGTCATTATCAGAGTCTTTAACCACATCCTAGAGACAGAGAGAGACGGGTTTCAGTGTGCCATGCCGGATGTATGACCGCTCTTCCAAATGTTGGTTTTTGCTGTGTTTATTTATCTACCCAACCCACTCAGAGGTGACCCCAGGGGTGAGCAGTGGGGGCAGTCGAGTGTGTTCATTTGGACACACACACAAACACACACATACACAGATCGAGCCCCCTAAAACACACACACACACCACCACCACCCATCAGGCTTCACATTCAGCCACAGCATCTAAAAATATCACCCCAGAAAAAGGTGGAAAAATACCAGCCTTGTGTGGTGGAGAAATAGAGAGAGAGACAGAGAGAGAGAGAGAAGAGAGAGGAGTAACAGACTAAACCCTCTCGCTCACCTCTTGATTTTTACCGCACCCTGACTACTGAAAGGCAGACTTGTTCTGTATTTGCTGTTCAACCGCTGGCTCACTGGTTCACTCACTCACACACACACACCACTAAAGTGTGTGTTGTCACGCAAGTTGCTGCTCATTTGCAACATAATGCGTGTTCGCAATATGTCAGTGCAGTTTTGGTAGGTTATTATATCTTCAAGCATGTGACTTTTGCCAAACAGTGGCCACTTTTGTCACAAGTGGGAATTACAGAATTATGATCATTTGAGTTAGCTGCTTTAAAACTTGATTTTGTTTTTAGTTTCTGGCCACCTTATAAATGTCTGTCCAATATTCACTCTTCTTTTAGACCTGTTTTTTTCTCCACCAATTCCTGAATGCTCTTTGGTGTGCAGCAGCTAACTGATAACTTTGTCCGTTTGCTGTTTGATGGTGAGCAGGTCGTGTACAGCGGGTTTATCAGAGCTGCCTGCTGTGGCTGCAAACGCTGGTGATGAAAGTGAATCAAAATGGTTAAGCTGCGGACAGGAAAAACCAAAACAATGGGCTGAAAGATGCTAAAACACTTTGTAAAGCTGGGTCATTATGAGTGAAACATAAAAATATTTTTAGTGCAGCTTTAAATACATTCAATTACACTCAGTCAGTTGTTTTAAAGAGCACAAAGGGACCGCAAACAGGAAGCAACAACTGGTGACTTCTGGTGAGGTAGGATGTGTTAGTCTTTTGTGATGAACTTAAAGAAATCAGTGACATGCTAAAACATAGCATAGCAGTAATATAAAAGTTTTTAGCCTCAGCAAATTGACTCACTAATGACAGCTACACAGCAATATCTATCTAATATTTGCTAACATTAGCCACCATAAGCTACTAGTCATACCAGTGCAAGTATGACCGTAGCGGCAAAACTCCTGACTGTACTTGAACTCAGCAAGATAGCGTTTTATTGCCTGTGAATTAAACTTTTCATTTTCAAGTGAAATACTGTGTTATTTCTTCTCTCAAAAGTTATATAGTCTCACTTTATGTTATTTAAATAATCCACTGAGGAACTTCTAATTCATTCACCCACTCATTCATTCATTTAAGATTTACTCCTAAACATTCACAAGGAGAAGAAGCCTGCACAATAATAACACTGCGTGATATTTGGCTGTTCTGCCCTGGGCCTTTGCTCACGTGCATACCTCCTCCTTCTCCACAGTGAAATAAAGTTCGCCCACTCAGGGGTAAAATGGGAAAGACAGGGATGGTATAACTCCATTGCTTGGGAATTTTAAACAGGGGAAAGTTGGCATCACTCAACATCTCAGCTCTACTAAATTCAGCCATGAATATTTCCAGACTGTGGAAAAATGACCCTCTTCTCAATGCAGCAGAACTAAAGCATTAGACAGAATTATAGGTGGATATATCCTGCTTCCATATATTAGAGCAGGTTGAGTTTTAAGCTTTTAATGACACTGGAGGTGATTTTTTTGACCTAATTGTTTTTTGGGTGAAGGAATCCCTCGGATTATAGATACAAATCTTTTTCTTAAACAGTGAACTTGTTGACCATGATCAGATGCACAAACAGTCCTTTCCATGACTTATGAGTGGTCAAATACTGGGAAACACACACTCGCACAGACACACATACACATACACACAAGTGCCGGGGAGAAAGACAGAGCCTATTTCAATGGACTTTCCTGCTGTCAGAATGTCTGGTATGCATTAGCCACAGACTCCAGTGGGATAGCTGGATCCACAGCATGCGTGTGCATGCGGGTATATGCATGTGAGCAGGAACACAAACACACACACACACACACACACACACACACACACACATACACATATACACACTCACAAAAACACAGAAAGAAGAGAAATCCCACAGGGGTCAAACATTCAAACTCCTAATTAAGTGTAGTTGAAAAGATGTCTCATAAAATATCCATGGTCAAAATTTTTGGTGTTGAACGCTGAACGGTGCAAAATCTAAGCTTCTGAAGAAACCTTGAAATGTATCAAGCATCCTATGTTACATTCACATCTGGTTAAATAGACAAAAATAGATATATATGTAAGGAGACATATGCATTAAAGTAACCACAGCATGCACACATTATTTTACTTGAAAACTCCCTCTATAAACACTCTATGATCTCTATCTCACTGGCTCTTTCTGTTTCTTTCCTCACTTTCTTTGAGCTTCTTACAAAAGTCTCTGCTCATTTCTTGTTTGGCACAAAGAACAAAAGAATGACTAACAGAGTAAACTAGGTTTGAGAGTGTGTGTTTTCATGTAGTGTGCCTGTGCGTGTGCAGCTCACTCTGTAAAGATGGTGAAAAGGATTCAAGGTACAAGTGAACACTCCAGAAACTAGCTGTTGTTAAAAACCAAGTGAAAGCAAGGGTTAAACTGTTTACTGAGCTCCGTCTGAGAGCAGAAACCCCCTACATGACCTCATGTTTGCTATTTTCATACTTTCTCAAAAGGAAATAGGATTTGCAGTTTTATAGCACAGTAGAATATGATGTCAAAAGTTTTAGTTAGAAAGTATAAGTGGGGCGGAGTGAGGCAGGAGGATGTGGAAGTGATGGGGCGTTTTTTTCACTGCTGTTTTTTTTTTTTCTTTTTAAACACTGCTGAGTGAGGTCAGTGTGGCCTGTAAACTTTGAGCTGAACTTTTCTGACCAACTATCATTAATTACTATTTAGTTTGAGTATATTCATTCATTATCCTTTCAACAACAAAGAAAACTCAGCCTGATGATAGAAGCTTTGAAACTGAAATCATAAACAGTAGCCAGATCACGGTTTTTACTGGCAAATATCTGCTGTATTTCTACCATTTCAACAATAACCAAAAACCTCTCTTCGGTTCCTATTTGACTCTGTCTCTGCCCACCAAATGTTGCTACTCTATTTCCTCGTAAAAAATTATTGGTCCTATTTCATTGACATCACAAAAACCACCCGTGCCGTGGAGGGAGAGCTGAAGAAACACATGCATGCTGGGATCAAAGAGGCCAAACCAGAGAGAAGGGACCACAAAGCAGCACTTATCCAAAATCTGAATCAGTTGCAGTCTGGACTGGACTGGAGCACCAAACCCAAAAACACTACCCAGGACTCACAAAAGTCATTTTATAGTATTCACAAACTCTTGAATATGATCTCACTGCAGTCTGAAACTTGAATACAGACACCCAACACCCTTGCTCAGTAGAACGGGAGATGCACAGACCTGGGTTGACCTGTGATGTGACAGCTCCTAACAGGTAGAGGAGGATGAGCAGGAGGAAGTGAACGTCCCACAGGTGCTTCATCACAAACACATGCACAGACAGGCTTCCAACCTGAAAAACAAGATGGAAAAAGCAGGTTACACAAACGTCTGTGAGAAAACTGTGAAAAGTAGCTCGGTATGTAAGCTTGTATTACATGATGAACACATTTTATTACTATTTACTTGTCTGTATGCATGGGAACCAAACATTTGTTTGGATATATAAGGGAAAATGGAAGTTTAATTGGATGCATGTTTTTATTTCACTCAATAAAAGACACAATAATTGGCACCTCACAGTGGAATTTCCATTTATTTAGTGCTTTATCACTCTATTAAACTCTAACTGTGGTGGGGATATTTGAATATCACCCCTGCAAGACAGAAAAGGATTTCAGTTCATATGCAATTAAAAAAAATGCAGCTTTTTATTTTATAATTAGACATTATACACTGTAATTGTAGGAACAAATGATGAATGAATGCAGGGACAAACGACGGTGGGAGAGGAGAAAGAGACGTTGAGACACTGAGTCACAGACATGACTTCAGCTGGACAGACGCAGCGCCAACAAGCCGCCTCCAACTGACCGCTTAGTCCAACAGCCGAGAAAAACAACTAGTTTCAACTAGTTTCTGTCCACAGTTCATTTATGATTTGACTGCCCAAATGTAGAATTTCAAAAGACAGACATACAAGGAAAAAGCGGATTACTTGGTAACCTCACATTCAACTTTGCTCATTATATGTTTAAACATGGATGTGTTGAGTCATATGCTTGAACACTTTTCAGCCACACTGACCGAAGAGGGGAAATGTTGTAGTTATCTAATCATGACTAAGTTAAGTGCTTGGAGCCGAGGCGCTTTTACTGCAGCTGAAAATCTGTTATGTAACCGAGGTTAGTTTTATTGTTCGCACCATGTTAATCACATTTTATGTAACAAAATTGTATAGAAAATGAGCAATGAGACATGTTTAATCTTTTATGTTAGTTGGTGGGGAAAAGCTGCTTGATAGGGTGATATGGATAAAAAAAATCAAATATCATGATATTTTTGACCAAATACCTCAATATTGATATTGTGACAATATTGTAGCAATGGCTATTGGTGCTTTTACAAAATATTTACACGATGAGATTTTTCATAAATAATCATCAGTAATGTGGATATAATGACTAAGTGGGTAAAGGCAAATAACAGAACAGCTACAACAGTCTGGTTAGTTCAGAAAATTACATCACTTTACTGTAATGCAGCCTTTAAAACCAGGAAAAGACAACACTTATGCCATATCACAATCTTACAATATCCAAAATCTAAGATGATATCTAGTCTCATATCACAATATCAATATAATATTGATATATTACCCAGTCTTACTGCTCAAGTCTTAATTTTCAGTGGTTTCTGAATATTTTAGCCACTATCTAATGAGTTTTTATATTTATTGTTGTAAAGGTGATAAGCTTTGTCCTCCAGTTCCAAATGTAAATACTAAAAGACATCACTAAAGCGGGGTTATCTAAACCCACATGACAAATGACACAAAACAAAACTACCAAGAGGACTGTGGGAATTTACACAGAGAGACATCAGTGTGTGTGTGTGTCAGACATTTCCTGGTCTTCATCACCGGCCAAGAACAACATCTCCCTGACGTTTCACCGATGAAATAACAGAAGGATCAGCAGCATTTTGCTCAATGGGAGAAGACTGGATACACTACAGTACAGGCCTTCATTCACACACTGTGTGATCTGCTGTGCAGTATTACACTACTATAATGGCCCTGTTCCTAAAATGTCATCTCTATACTTCTTTCTCTTTGCTTACAGTATATTCAGTCTCCATCAGCAATAACTCTCCTTACCAGTTAACCTTTGTCCAAATTAACCTCTGACATATATGAAGTGCAGGTTCACTTATGTGCTCTGGGAAACAAATCCAGACCTGTTGATTTTGAGCTCATGCCCAAATTCACTTCATTTTTGCCCAGCAGGCTACTTTTAATGATCAAATAACAATTTCCACATTGCCTTGCTACAATGATCAGACATGTGTGCTTGGAAATATGAAATATTTTTTGTAAATAACAACCCTGATAGTTACGGTTCGTTTCTTCCAAAGATGTTGTGCATAAATACTGATACTGATCCAAAGCAACTTGATACGAGCCAGTGCTCAAACAAGACCCATAAAGCAGTCCTTGAGTCAAAACAACCTCAAACTAATCTCGTGCAACCAGCGCTGATGGTCCACCCACTGAATTTTGTGACACTAATTACAGCCTGACTTGCTTCTTTCATTGTGCCCTCACACATAATCTTGTTGCTTTTCTTACTTCCATTTCTGCAGCTTCAGGTTACAGCCACTTCCCACTGAGGCTCCTTCACTAAGCTTAACTCCTCTTGGCCTTTCGAAAGCTAATGAAACACAAACAGCTGATGGCTTGTGTGTATTTGGAAGTCAAAAATGTGTTTACCATGTGCTGGAGAACATTTATGTGAAGGCTGCCTGTGCTGTATTGGGCAGGAGAATTGCCCTTTGGTTCTACTTTTGGAGACTCTCAAAGGATCGTACTGGTGTGATTGCATGTTTTAGCCCATTTACTCCAAATAGCGTACAGTTCACATTAGTGTTTGCCCAAAGCATGCCATAAATAGGGATAGGACTCAGTCAGTTGATCTTGAAATATATTGTGAAAGAGCTCTACAAGTATGGGAGTGATTACCATTAAATGAATAGCAATAATGTGACTTTAGTCATTGTTGCCTCAAAAAAGATGCAGCCAAGTCTCAAAACAATCACTAATCAATTAAATGAAGCCAAAAAAATTTCAGGTCTCTTGAGGTTGATTTAATAATAATTGATATGTGCTGAGGCTGGCAATTGCCTAAAAGGTAGGAAAGACGTGTTAAAGGCTATGGTAGACTTTGGAAAATGGTTGTCTGTAATGTAAAGTGTGTGTGACTGGTATTAAATGGGATCAATACAGTAGACCATTGTTCTGTTCTTCAGTTTCTTTCCAACATTCAAGCTGCAAATATGAGATTCAAGCCATTGTTGATATACTTAGCGCACAAGTTAAGTTTGGTCCAAGTTCAACACCGGAAACTTATTTGGTCATCTTTTAGTGGCTGTTAAAATGTGGAAAATTGATTTTCTGTGTATCGGTTGTATTGCCGTTGCCTCCTCTGGTTCCAGCTGTGTTCTCGATACCTGTATGAGGTGAACAGCTGTTATTCCCTAACCGGCCTCTGCTGTAGTGACATGAGATCAGTCAGCGGCCCTGCAGCTACAGGCACAGGTTCACAGCTCTGGAAACTTCCTCTCCATTCTCGTCTTTCAGGAACATAGCAGGAAAAACTTATTCATGTCCTATCTCGGTTTCAAAAAGTATCTATTCCAAGATTTTTTCCCTTTTCACTTTCAAAGACGTATCACAAACTTTTGTGGGAAAAACTGTAGAAAAATAAAGAAAAGGGCTTTTGAAAGCACTGTCAAATCATCAGAAGGTTTAAATTTCAACTTAGAGTATATAAATTTGTGTCCAAATCCGTTTATTTATTATGAGTCCATACAAAGATCATTAGCTGTCTCATTTCATAATGAACTTAATACCAGCAATCATTTCATACAAGTCCGGCAGATGCAACTTTTCTTTTCTTGTTACAATAAACATTGCTCCTCACAGCTCATTTAAACAGTCACATTTCACAGTAACATTGATTTTTCCGCCCTGAAAACACATGCAGAAAGAGTAAAAGAGAGATAGGGGGATTGGAGACAGAGTCCTGCAACGAAGACCAGCTGCACAAACCCTTCAGTGGTGAATTTATTCTCATAGCTCCTGAGAGATGGAACAGGAAATAGACAGGAGATCTAGGTCACATACTGCATCCGTCCCCACCTGTATGGCAGAGCGGAGCACAGAGAGATGGAGGTTTGACCTCTGGGCCCTTGGTATTCAAACACATACAATGAGCCAGAGAATATGGACTGTAACGTGTCAAAGATTTTTTTAAAGTGTTTTTTAATTGAGGAGAATTTCTGGAAAAATATTTCCCTCCATGTATGCTAACGAGCAGCAGAAAGTAAAAGGCAGAGTTTGGTTTGGCTATCACTGATCTGATGTAAAGTCTGCTCTCCTCTGTATGGCGCCCAGGTAAACTAGGTCCACCTACTGTTTAAGGAGCGTTGAGCTCATTAGCTTGTTACAAGCTCATAAACCAATGCAGGCAGTCCAACGTAAACAGGTACAGGGAGAGTCACTCGGGTGAGGACAGAGAAAAGGAGTGGATGAGATGAGGGAGAAGTGCAGGGTGGGTGTGAGAGGACTGAGATGGAAGTGAGACAAAGTGGAGGGTGAAAGGGGAGTAAAGATGCACCTCTGGACTTTAGCTAGTGGGCTTTCAAATCAGGACAAAGGCAGCAATTTGGATACAGATATATGTCCACAAACTGCACTACAGTATGATCACACAGGAATGTAGGAGTGTAAGGAATGGGTTTTATGCATGCAAAGTGAAGTCTACAGACCTTCAGATATCTTAGATTACTTGTAGTCAGATTAACATTGTGTTACTGGTCTTTCTGCACCATGAGAGAATATATGTGAATGTTCTAGTCACAGACTATAGTAGATTTTCCCCTTGAAACTGTTTTTGTGTATTAGATTTTGCAAAACACAAAAAATGGGCATACTTGGTCTGGTATATGTCAAATGAGGCATCCTTGGTATCAAAAAAGGATCAATAAAATGCTGTTATTAACAATGATGAACGATATAAAGGTGTTTCGTGGGTGTTTATTAAATATACAGTGAATTTTAGATCATGTGTATTGAACATTACTCTATATGCACATAACATATTGTTTTTTAAAATTCCAACTGTTGTAAAAGAATAAAAACTGACTCTGATCTATTATCTTTCATACAGGGCAGCTAACGTTCAGCAAAGTCTGCACCGCAACACAGCACACTCCAGGGTCACATTCATGAAAATAAACCAAAGTCAGGTTCACTGACACTTCTAAAAGCTTTCAGAATAGGAAGAAAAAATAAACTCAAGCTGAAAGTGTCTAATGCAATCAAAACAAGGCCTTTTAAAGTACAGTTGTATGTTTGACACATTTCAAAGGTCCAACTGAGCATTGAACACAAATCAAAGTGTCACTGGTTGTTCAGTGAGAGCAGAACTGGTCAAGTTCCCGTCAGGTCCCTCCTTCACTGTGCCGTAACTCCACACCATATGTTGTAAATGTCTTGGTAATAACTCTTAAAGGAAGGTTGACCTCATATGTTCCTTTTCTGTCCTTCAGTGAAATATGACATTTTTACCCCCAGGGCAGTGAGAAAGCCCCTGAGCACAGTGTCATCAGTGGGCCCCCCACTCTGATTTTATTCATATCCAAACCTAAATCATATAAACCAAATATCATTATATCATTTAACATTACAAACACATAATCCAAGAACCATAATACAAAACAGGGCCTTCTTTGTCACAGCATACTGTATAATCGCTCCATCACAGTAAAGAGCTTCTAGTATTACCCACATAGTTGAAGATACACAGTCAACATTTAACTGGAGCATGACATAAATATATAAGATATTAGAGTCTTAAAAGAGTGCAAGCTACAACTAAACTCAGCTGATGAATTTACTTGCATACACGGTGGATTTGAGTAAGTCAGAGCTTTAGTCTGTGTCCTTCTGAATCATTCATACATTGTAAAATGAGCTTGTTCTCCCGGGCATCCAGTGGGCAAAGACCCTGATGATATCTACCTTGTTTAGTTTGACATTTCCGGAAATACACTAATTCGCTTCAACTTGTCCTTTTTAGACTTCAGTTTTTAAGCCAACAAAACAAATTACATATAACTTGTTAATTAGTGAGCTGCTGGGAGGATTTTGTTACCTTTGGACAGAGCCAGGCTAGCTGTGTCTCCCTGTTTTCAGGTTTTATGCTAAGCTACGTTAACCAGCTGCTGGCTGTAGCTTCATATCAACAAGTACCAAATTAAAACAACTAATCTGTCAGTTCTGTCAGCAGTAATCCGCAGGACAACATCATTTGTCTGTTACAAATCACTGTGAAAAAATTATAATGTTTCATCATCTGACAACACTATGGTTAAGGTCTGGTTAGGTTTAAGGAAAGATGGTTTGGGTTAAAATGATCACTTTGTTAAAGTTAGAGAAACATGTGGAGTGGGTTAAAGTTACTACTTCCTTAAAGTCAGGCAACCTTCGTCATCATGGCTACAATAATAGCCGGGGCTAAAGTTAGTGAACAATGTTATGTTTTTTTTAAAAAGCGATTTGCCAAAGTGTTGAACTATTTCTTTAACATGTATACATTGGGATGACAAAAAGGAGTGGAAAGTTATTCATTTAGAGGTGAAATAATACTCTTTATTTATAATATTTTAGCATATTTGCAACAATAATGAATAGTGAGAGTTACTTTTCTTCCTACATCTGTTCATAACGACCAGTATATTACAGCATGACAGCCATTTTGCACATACTTACTTTCTCCCAGTAGATCAAATATAAAAACAAAACCATATGTGGTAAAGGTTCCTGAATGTGGTGGCAAATTACTGTATCTACTGTACCAGAGGGAGTTATGGCATGTCACTTTACGTTAAACACACCATATCTAACATGTCAGTTACTCACTTAGGCTAACATCTGTCTGCAGATGCAGTCATAGATTCGTTAGGCTAAAGTGCTAAATCACAGCACCAGTCAGACTGGAGGAGACATTAAATATTACAGAAAAAACAGGTTTAATCAATCTGACTGGAGCTTTGTCTGAATTCAAACAGTTTTTTATAAACACCAAAATGTTGATAGCCAGCAGGCAGAGTTTATTGTATCAACTTAGAGCAGAACGTTCCTGAATAGGACGACTATTGACTTGAATTTCTGCTTCTGGGAAAAAGAGTCTTTGCCCCATAAATATCAGCTCCCTCTTAGCTAGTTCAGGAAGTGGTGAAGGACAGATACTCCCCTCAGAAACCCTACGAGCCCGCAGAGCTCAACCAAGAAACAAGGGACGAATTATCTATATTGGAGATAGATTGACGAGTTTCCGATCATTTGTACAAGTCATTGCAAAGGTAATTCTAACCGTTTTCACCACTTTAATGAGTTTCAAGGCTTCAGACACTGACATTCACCTCTATGGTTGCTCGTCTTACAAACCCAGAAACTTGAAACACAGTCATGCATTCAGTAAGAGCTCATGTCCTCCTCCACAGCTCTCACACTGAAAACAGGATGGTGGTTTTATTTTGTTTTCCCAGGCCTTCTTATTTGTGTAAATAATCAGATTGTCTTTGTAGGGACAAGCCCAGCACAAAGAGAAACATTGGTGTACCACCAGGTCCTGCACCCTGGGAAAGCCTGTAAAGTCAACACACAGGTTTACCTGGCTCTGTTCCCTGGCTCTGTCCTGGTCTCTGTCTCACTTACATACCCACACAAGCACACACAGCAGCGTCAACACTCGGGGCTTTACATGGGCCTGTGCAGAAGAGTGAATAACCAGTGGAGGCTCAGAGGGGAGATCAACTGAACACTTCACCATCCAGCCACTAAAAAGTGTCCAAGTAGCCATCAGGCCCCAAAGAGACGAGAGGACAGTTTCTATAATTACATCTCTGGTTTCATAATCACACAACTTAAACGTACTGTAGGTCATAATCACTGTTCAACTATATGACTTCATGTAAAATGTGAAATGTAATTACAATACTTTCACAAAATTAGAAGTACAGCATATTACACTAAACTGTTTGATGTTGGATTCATGCTTTTTCATCAACCCGCAACTCATGTTCTTGATGAGTGTGAATTAAAATCATTGCAGTGTAACAAGTAAAATACTAGAGATTCTTCAGTCTATCATAGCAGTCATAACTACAGTTTGAATCAAAAAACAGCCTCATCAAACTTTAAATTGAATCACAGATGAATACTGTTACATCTCCAGGCTTCAAATCCACAGGACTATATTACATTATATTACACACAAGTTAAAATTAAAAAGGTTTCCCATCTGACTATTTTGACCACTTAAAGGGTAGGTTCACAATTTTTCAAGACAACAGTTAGGCAGCCATATGAACAATGAAACAGGTTTTGGTTGCAGTAATCATTCATTCTGTTCATACTGACCATTAAGAGATCATTTCATAATGTGCTAATGTAAGTGGTGGGGGACTAAATCCACAGCCCTCCTTCTGTGCAAAAATGTATTTAAAAGTTTATCTGAAGCTAATATGAAGCTTCAGCTGCCCAGATTAGTTAAATAAATTTTAAGTATCAAATTCCCTCTTTTTTTTGGTTACTATCCTTCCACTGTAGCTCAAAAAGGAAGCCTCATTTTAGCTTTAGATAAACTTTTAAATACATTTTTGCACAAAACAAGGAGAAATAATTACAGAAAAAAAAAAAAAAAACCCACACAGTTTCAATGTTCATTTGGGCCCCTGACTATTGTTTTAAGACAGACTTTTCTGTCTGTGAACGTATCCTTTAACAATTCCTAACATTTGGGAAACAAATGCGTGGGTTGTTGTAATGGTATAATGGTATGGCACATGATTGCATTTCTTAGCAGGGACCACAGATGAAAATGAACTTTCAGCTATATCTAGTGCAATACATGTATCATGAGGAGTGGCCTGGTGGTTAAGACACATACCATACAACCACCACGTCTCCTGTTCAATTCTAGCCGAGAACTGTTGCTGCATGTCTCACCCCTCTATCCCCCCCCTTATTTCCTGTCTGCCTCTCTATCAACTGTCCAATAAAGAAACATTTCTTCAAAAAATGCATTGTTCCTGTTAAATAAACAATAAAAAAAATGGCAATGCAAGTACATGAGCAGCTGAAAACAATGCAGGTTTAACAAGCAGAAAGTTAAATAACATGAAATCTGCTACCTCAAACCAGAAATCATGTCTGGCATATACGTACAGTGTATAGTAGGTTTGTGTTTATGTGCGCCGTTGGTGCCGAGCCTGATTGCTATACAGTGTGTCCATATGTTATGCACCATAACCATCCACATGTGCTTTCTATTATATCCTCTTGTTTCTCCCTTCAGGCTGTAGCATCACAGATATTTTATTTTTATGGGAATGCATGAAATCCGAATCACTTTTCCCAATCAAACCCAGGTGGAGTCATGTAAACACCCAGCAGTAAAATCTGAGAATGAGACACACACGCGCACGCCGGCTTACATTACTTTTCTCTGCACATGCAAACACACATATAGTATGTAATTACATTTTCTCCACAGGAAACAATCCTCTATTGTCTGGGTTAGACGTGACACCTGGGGAGAAGTGTTTTAGTCTACAGGCTTAATTATAGGATATCTTATTCCACGTGTGCACATGTAATGATATACAAGGCAGATCTTGAGTGTGTCTCTATGATAGAGTGGATAAAAACAGGACTCTGCTTCGTAAGCAATAGTTTTGTAGTAATATGAAACCTGAAAGCTGAAAAGCTATGGTCCTGTGCTGCTTTATGGCCTGGAGTGCATATGAATGGCTTCATCACTTTAAATCTAGTGAATTTTGTCACATATTACTCTCTCTGTGCTCTCCTTTCTGTCATGTCTCGCTGAATACAAATTTCTCTTTTGCAAGGAGGTCAAACTACAGAGCCGCAATGCAGGAGCTGGTCTGGATTCTGTCTTACAGACTCTTGTGGACATGAGTTTTTGAAGGAGGGTCCTAAAAGATAAACTCTCAACAATGACTCTCTCCTACTCATATACCATGTAATGGAGCTTAGGTTAAGATTTGAGGTCTACGGTCTTTGGTTTGACATGCTGCTGCAAGAGCACACCTGCTGGAGCACCTCACTGATGGTGCCATCACGGACCTTTAGTTGCCTGAGGACATGAACCGTTCAAACCAGGATGCAGGTGCTCATAAAGGCTACCAGCTGATGTTTAGTGGCCACAAGGGAGAAAGGAAGTGAGAAACCGCAGGAAAGGCTGTAGGCCCACTAACCTCACCTGTAAATACTCACAGACAGATTCAGCACTGTATTTTATCTACCTGCAAAATCCACCAAATATTTCAACAAAGACTCACTAACTGTGCATTACCATGCAATGACAAGGGTTGTGTTTGTTATGTAAGGAGAGTAGCCTAAAATCTTTGACTGGAAAGCCATTTTAATTGAATATCCAGGCCCTGAACTTTACAGCTACACTGTCAGATTGGAAAAAACAGCAGCTCAGGCCAAGAAGCTCTTTTTTTCCACTTCCTCAGGTCCATCCCAAGCATGCGGCTTCAATCAAGAGCATTTGTGCACTCAGCTATGATGAGAAGTAATTTCTTTAATTTCAACAGAAAAAGTACCTTCTTAGTAGTTCTTAAACAAAGCACCAAATGACAAGTTGATGACCACTTTTCAAACAAAAGAGTGGAAAAAGCTTTATCTTTGTAGAGAAAAATAACATTGTTTTTAGGAACTGATGATTGAATCTAAGTGACGCTGTCCCTGAAGACCAATACTCAAGCAATAACACATAATTCAACTCTCTTAACTCACATTAAGATTGTAATAGTTCTATAAAAAAAGCCCAGTGTTGTCCATACAGGGTAATATGTCAACTCATTCATTGCCCAGGTTATCATTTGTACACAGTGGCAGCCTGCAGCACGTCGTGAGGTCCTTTTGATGCTGAAATATTACCTTCAGATCTTCCCTGACAGCCCGTAATTTGGGGGAACAGTGAACCGAGAGACAGAGATTATGAACATCAGACAAACAGATAAACAAAAAGAGACTGCCACTTGTAAACAGCACAGAGAGAATGAAGAACGACTGTGGAGAGACATCAAGGCCACATGTGCAAACACGGAGGAGGATTTGGGCTCTGACTACTGTGTGTGAATGTGTACATGCATCCATCTTCTATAATTATTTGGTTTTCCGTTATCTGTCTGTGCTCAGAGAAAGACCATCTGCCTGTTTGAGAAGTCTAAGCAACGTTTCTATTAATTCATTAATTATCCCACAATGGAAAATACCACAAGAGAAATTTAAGTTCTGTCATATTTCCTGTCACTAGAGCTAAATCACCTCTGGTTTTGGAGACTCAAGTCAGAAAGAGGCACATAATTCAAAGTTAGAAAATAAGAGGGACAAATGCAAGCTGCTTGGAGGCTACATGTAACCTAATCCCCCTCAAACGATAAGTGATTAGTGCTGGTTTGGGCAGGGTCGAAGTTCAAGCACGTGTGGGA